>NC_041384.1:726718491-726827061 GCF_002162155.2 Triticum dicoccoides
TATTCCAGAGGAAGATAACTCTTCAGATGGAGATTCAGAAGGAGCCGACCACGCATGTTTACCACCTGAGGTGTTTGCTCTAACCTGGCATGCTGATGTTGGTCATATCATGCATATGGCGCCTTGCATTGCTTACATTATACATCTTATATGTCATCAGCTTAGTTTAGATTTGCTTTGCTTTGTGTGAATGCCACCTGTTTGGTTTCTATATATACTCCCACCATTCCTAAATATTTGTCTTTTTAGAGATTTCAACAAGTGACTACGTACGGAACAAAATGAGTGAATCTACACTCTAAAATATGTCTATATACATCCGTATGTGGTAGTCCATTTGAAATCTCTAAAAAGACAAATATTTAGGAACGGAGGGAGTATATGGGAATTATGCAATGCCATCTTCTTTAGCCAGGCATCATGTACGTGAACCATGCAATGCCAACCTATTTAGCCAGTCATCGTATATGTGAATTGTATCGTGCCATATTTTTTTCCATAATGTATTCCATTTGTCAACAATGTTTATACATTCATCTACTCTTCCTATGCATCAGCCATTTGAGTCGGTCATGGGAAAATCTGGAGTGAAAACAAGGTCTTCTGAGCAGCAGTGCTACCTGTCGATGCAGATTTCTTGCTGGTTACAGATAGCTCCTCAGAGGAGGATTCAAAGAGAGATGACCAGTCGTATCCCCCCCCCCTCCCCAAGGTGCATGCTCTAACTTGGCTGGGTTATATTACTCATATCATGCATATGGTGTCTTGCATTGCCATGCCATCTGCTTAGATTAGACATGCTTTGTGTGAATGCCTCCTATTTGCTTTCTATATCAGATATGTGAATTATGCAATGCCATGTTTTCCAGCCAGTTATCATATATGTGAATTATACACCGCCATGGAGCCAGGCATCATATATGTGAATTATCTCATGCCATCTTTTTTTCATTACATATTCCATTTGTCGACAATCTATGTATATTGAACTACTCTTCATGTGTATCAGCCATTTGAGCCGGTTATGGAAAAATCTGGAGTGAAAACAAGATCTTCAGAGAGGCAATGGTACCTGTTGAAGCATATATCTCGATGGTTATAGGGAGCTCCCCAGAGGAGGATTCAGAGACAGATGACCAGTCCTATATCCCACCTGAGGTGTATGCTCTAAGTTGCAATGTTTATATTTCTCATATGATGCATGTGGTGTCTTGCATTGCTTAGTTTAGACATCATATGCACAATATTGAATTCTATCTGCTTAGTTTAGAGATCATACATGCGAGTGCCAGCTGCTTAGTATATGAATCAATTATGTCAATTATATCATGCCATCCTGTATACTTAGACAACATGTATGTCGATTATTTCATCCCAACCTATTTTAGAAAGACATCATATAGTTTTGTCATGTCATCCTGTTTAGGTACTCATCATATGTTGAATTATGCCAACATATCATGTTAAGTTATCCATCATATATCTGAAACTGTGTCATGCTATCTTGTTTAGTTAGGCATCATATATGTGAAATTGTGTCATGTTGTCCTGTTTGGTTAGACAACATATATGTGAATTACCACATCTGTCTATCATATAATGTCTGTACGTTCAATTTCTTTTCTTGTTTATCAGCCATTTGAATTGGAGGGGTGATGGCAGTATCTAAGGGAGCAAAAACCCGTTCTTCACAAAAGACAGTGCTACCCGTCGATGCAGATAGAACCATGGTTGTACTAGCCCACAAACTAGCCACACCACACATAATCCAGACTCTTCTAGATTGCACACTTACACCGTTGGGCAGAGAACCAGCTACAACCCATCTAACCGCAACCCCAGTGGATAGTAACCCACTTATAGTTGACAAAGCACCATGTCCACCACAGAGTACCCCCACACGAGCAGTTTGTAAAGCTTCTGCAGTGCCCAAAGCACGAAGACCACCACAGCTAACCCAAACTCCACGTTTAAAGCAGAAGCACAACTGTTCTCAGGTCAGATTCCGTAGCTATGGTCCATACTCCTTTGTTGTTGCATCACTGTATTTACTCATACCAACTACTTTCGAATTTGAAGGATCCAATTGAAACTCCAATGGCGCAACAGGTATGTTTTAAACCTATTTCTTTAACTGGATTGTTGTTCTAACTTCTTGCTCTATGCTAATTTCAGTTTAAGTTGTATAAACAGTTATGTTCTCATGTGATGCACATTACAAGTGCTGCCAATGCTATGTAGTTTCTCACACTTATATTATGTCTATGCTGATGTGTCTTAAAAATATATGAGTTGAAATGTGTCTCTATCTTGATTAGGGAACATAAACTAGAATGATATAGACAATACAGTGATCATAGTACATAGATATATGTTTGTTTCATGCTGTTATCTTGTCCACCTTACTACTGAACCGGTTTACCAAAATGAGTTTCGTATACTACAAGCTAAACCTGTGATGTGTCTGCTTGTCTCTCTTGTAGTATGTAAATAGAATATTGGAGAAGAGCACCCCACTATGCAATGGTAGAGAAAGTAATGCAGATAAGGTTCAAGATAGTGAGACAACCCTGTTGGTCTCCAAGAAAGGTGATAAAAATGATCTTGTAGACAGTGAGAAAACCCCACAGTCCTGCATTGATTTAGTGTTCGAGTTACTGGCCAGTACCGCTGGCACAAGCTCTTCGAACTCGCTGCCTGAATCACTTCGGCTTCTTCAGTTTCAGCTACAAGCTGAAAGGCATCAGTCAGCTGTGCTGCGGCAAGAAGCCGAAGGACTAAGGAAGTCCCTGCAGAATTCAGATGCGTACTTACTTGTGCAACAGCAAGTGCTTGAGGATTTAAGCGCCAAACAAGAGAAAGTTAATAAGCTTGCTAATCATCTTGCCAGCATTATGGGTACCCAGGATATTGTCTCTTGAACTCTTCTGAAGTGGTTTCAGTTCTGGACTTGTTTTGCTGCGGCGTTTATATGCTGCTTTGTTCACTATATTTGCACTGGTGGTGAAGTTTGATGCCCAGTGGATGTAATATGTGTAATAGCCGTGATAGCCTAGCATAAGTTGCTTGCTTATTTATTTCCTTGTTGTCTTGTTTATTTGTTTGCTTGTAGTCAGTGCAGTTCTTTTTCCACAGTTTGCTAGTGGCTGCAATAACCTATTTTTTAAAACTAGGCCACAATAACCATGGGCTAATATTTATTGTAGTGACACTGGGCATCCTACGGGCCTTAGAAACAGTGGTCCTTCTACGGGCCGTAGAAACAATGGGCCTTCTATGGGTCGTATCATCAATGGGCCTTATACAGGCCGTATGATCGATTGGCCAAACATGGGCCAATAACAGGCCGCATTATGGCCGTAAACGGGCTAGAGTTGGAATTGTCCGTTCATGGGCCGACCATAACGGGCCATTGTTAATAGGCCGTATTTGATGACGCTATGAAAATGACCCAACATATTAATGGACCATAAACGGCCCGACTGTAACCACGGGCTGAATTTGGCCCACAAGTAGAAAATGATAGTAACGGGCCGTAAGTAAAAGAATGATGCAAATGAGCCCAAGAATTAATGGGCTCTGAGAAGGCCGAAAGATAACATGGGCTGGAAATGGCCCAACGGAATAACGGGCCGTTAATGGGTATAAAGTGATACATTGTTCATTACTGTCCAGTTTCACCACGGGCCGTTAATGGGTGTAAAGTGATACACTGTTCATTACGGGCCAGTTTCACCACGGGCCGTTAATAGGCCAAGAGTTACATAGGGCCTCATATGGGCCGAAAGACGTCATGGGCCATACATGGGCCAGAAGTGAAAACGGGCTGGAATCATATTGGATGACCTAGATGACGCTACTGGGCCGAATTCGGATAGGGCGTAACAGGCCTTGGGTTAGCGGGCTGTAAATGGGCTATATGCGAACAGGCCGTTAACAGGCTTTCCATGGGTCGGCCCGCCACCTTTTGACCAAGTCAAACGGGCCGGCCGTTTCATAGGAATGGGCCTCTGTTGGGCCGTGCCACGTGTCGACGTATCATAGGCGCCTTCTGTCCAATGAGTGGATGACATCTGTCCCAACGATGAGCCGACACGTGTTTCCTCCAGCCAATGATGATTTTACATGTGGAAAATCCCCATTGGTCAGGGCTGTTAACGGGTTATCGGATCCAAAACCCGACCCGATAGCTTAACGGTGTTCCGTTACGATGGATGCCACATGTCGGTCACCCTTGACGAAAGCACTTTTGTGACGCGCGATTTATCGCCATGGAAGTGCACACTTCCATGATGATAATTTTGGTAATGTCATGGAACACTTCTACGACATCACAGGTATGACTATCTTGATTCTTTCATAAAATTGTCATGGATGTACATGCATGACAAAAAACGCGACCTACTGTGACAAACACATATCATCACGAAAGTGTATTTTTTTGTAGTTCATATGGAACAACTTTGGGGTTTATGGAATTGGATGCACAAGCAGTATTCCCGCTTAGTACAACTGAAGGCTAGAAAAAGACTGGGAAGCGACCAGCTAGGGAGTGACAACAGTCATGAACATGCATTAAAATTAATCAACACCGAATGCAAGCATGAGTAGGATATAATGCACCATGAACATAAATATCGTAGAGGCTATGTTGATTTTGTTTCAACTACATGCGTGAACAAGTGCCAAGTCAAGCCACTCCAATCGTTCAAAAGAGGTTACCACCCTATCGTACCACATCACAACCATTTTAATAGCATGTTGGCACACAAGGTAAACCATTATAAGCTCCTAGCTAATTAAGCATGGCATAAGCAAGTATAATCTCTAATTGTCATTGCAAATATGTTTCTTTCATAATAGGCTGAATCAGGAACGATGAACTAATCATATTTACAAAAACAAGAGAGGTCGAGTTCATACCAGCTTTTCTCATCTCAATAAGTTCATCTTATAATCATCATTATTGCCTTTCACTTGCATGACCGAACGGTGTGAAAAATAGTAATAGTGCACGTGCATTGGACTAAGCTGGAATCTGCAAGCATTCAATTCAAGAGAGAAGACAAGGTAATATGGGCTCTTTGTTAGATCAGCAATAATGCAAATGAGAGCCACTCAACATTTTCATTATGGTCTTCTCCTCTCGATCCCCAAAGAAAAAGAAAAGAAACAAAACTATTTACACTGGAAAGCTCCCAACAAGCAAAAGAAGAACGGGAAATCTTTTTGGGTCTTCTTTTTAATTACTACTACTACAGGCATAGAAAGTAAAGTAACTAAAAGCTGCAACTAATTTTTCTGGTTTTTCTTAAGGTTTATTAAGGCACACAAGAAGAAAGCTAAAAAGGAAATAAACTATCATGGATGATACAGTGAAAAAGTATGAGCACCGACAACTGGCATGAGTGTGTGAACATGAATGTAATGTCGGTGAGAAATACGTACTCCCCCAAGCTTAGGATTTTAGCCTAAGTTCGTCTATGCCCATGGATCAAAGTGGCCCTCTCCGGTGTAAGGAGGAGTGTCCTCTGGGTGCCACTGGTTGGCAATCTCCTCCGGATTCCAGTGATAAACTGACTGACGATAAGGGTCATCAGGTGGTTCCAGCTCAGGCTCTGGAGCTGGTGTCACACTCCAGTATGCATAAATGTCCTCCAGTAAAACAAGGTACTTGCCTGAAAATATGTTAAACAGAGAGGGAGCAGGCAAGGTAATAGTCTCGAAGTAATTCTTACCTAAAATCAGTCTATAGTTAAGCAACTTCTTCTTATTCTTAACAATAAAATCATGTGCTACCATGCTCTTATAATCTAGAAAAATATTAGGCAGCAACTTTTCCTCTTTCTCATAATGCCTAATAGGTATGTTAAAGAGTGCAGCAAGGCACGGGGCAAAGCTGCCTCCTAAGACGGGGCCCTTGGTGCAGTTCAGATTTAACTGTTTAGCAACAATAGCGCATAAACTGAAATTAGTATCTTGAAACAAGGCATGGCGTAAAATAAAATATCAGGAGCACTAAGGTTCCCATAATTCCCGCGACCAATTAAGCATCTACTAGCAAATATTGAAAAGTAACGTAGAACAGGAAAATGTATGCTAGTTATTCTTGCATCGGAAACTTTCCTTGTTTCCCCTACAGCAATCATATCAATAAATCCCTCCACATCATCACGATGTGGTTCCGATATGCTGCCCTCAAAAGGTATCAAACAAACCCGACAAATATCACGAAGTGACATCTCCTCATGCTCATCATACAAATAAAATTCCACCGAAGTTGGTGAGCTCCTAGCATGGAAATGAAAGTTTTGCACCAAGATATTGGTGAGTAAGAGATAATGTTCGCGTTGGTCGTGGAGGAAGGCGGTGAGGCCTGCATTCTCAGCCAAATAATAAAAATCTTCATGAATCCCAGCTTCTCTCAAGAAATCATCACAAGGCCATTCACACGGCTGAACCTTCGTAGTACGAGGGAGATTATACTTGGGCTTCTTGTTCTCTTCACTTTGTTTATCCTTCGAGCTTTGGCTCGATGAGCCCCTCAAAAATCTCTTCATCTTTTTCTGAAATTTTCGGAATTTTTTAGCAACTCAACATAAAAGTGAACCAAACTCAACAAAATTGATAGCAACTACTCCTACAAGTGCCGAGAGGCCATATCATGCGTTAAAACTACTTTTGACCACATAAATTTGACATGCAAGCTCAAGAACAGGATCACCTAAGCAGCAGAAATTTGCAATAAATAAAGCACTAGAACAAAAACTAATTGGACCACTGGAGGAGTCACATACCAAAGAACAATCCCCAAAGCAGTTTTGTGAATGGAGCTTTGAGCTAGGAGATCAAAAATGGCAGCAAGATGAGCTAGAACCCGGATTTGAGATGGCTAGTGATTTTTTTGGGAGGAAGAAGGAGTGTGTGGTGGCTGGAATAAGTGGAGGGGAGCCACCAGGGGCCCATGAGGCAGGGGGCAAGCCCAAGGGGGTAGGGCGCGCCCTGGACCCTCGTGGCGAGGTGCTAGCTCCCCGTGATGTGTTCTCAGTGCCAGATATTCTCAAATATTTCAGAAAAAATCATACTAAATTTTCAGGGCATTTGGAGAACTTTTATTTTTGAGGTATTTTTTATTGCATGGATAATTCAGAAAACTAACAAAAAATACTATTTTTGCTTTATTTAATATGAATAATAGAAAGTAAAAAGAGGGTACAGAGAGTTGTGTTTTCTAAATTCATCCATCTCATGCTCATCAAAAGGAATCCACTAACAAGGTTGATCAGGTCTTGTTAACAAACTCATTTCAAATAACATGAAACCAGAGAATTTTCGAATAACACTAGGTTACCTCAACGGGGATATGCACATCCCCAACAATAAGAATATCACATTTCTTCTTGACAGTAGGAAGAGGAAATTCAAAACCTCCAAAAATAATCGATGAAATTTTTCCAATGGAATTCATACTGTGGACTTGCAGTTGTTTCCTCGGAAAGTGTACCATATGCTCATTACCATTAACATGAAAAGTGGCATTGCCTTTGTTGCAATCAATAACAGCCCCTGCAGTATTCAAAAAGGGTCTACCAACGATAATCGACATACTATCATCCTCGGGAATATCAAGAATAACAAATTCCGTTAAAATAGTAACATTTGCAACCACAACAGGCACATCCTCACAAATACCGATAGGTATAGCAGTTGATTTGTCAGCCATTTGCAAATATATTTCAGTAAGTGTCAACTTATTCGAATCAAGTCTACGATATAAAGAGAGAGGCATAACACTAACACCGGCTCCAAGATCACATAAAGCAGTTTTAACATAGTTTCTTTTAATGGGGCATGGTATAGTTGGTACTCCTGGATCTCCAAGTTTCTTTGGTATTCCACCCTTAAAAGTGTAATTAGCAAGCATGGTGGAAATTTCAGCTTGCGATATTCTCTTATTAGTAACAATATCTTTCATATACTTAGCATAATGATTCATTTTAAGCATATCAGTCAAACGCATACGCAAAAAGATAGGTCTAATCATTTCAGCAAAGCGCTCAAAATCCTCATCATCCTTTTTCTTGGATGATTTAGGAGGAAAAGGCATGGGTTTCTGAACCCATGGTTCTCTTTCTTTACCGCGCTTCCTAGCAACGAAGTCTCTCTTATCATAACGTTGATTCTTTGATTGTGGGTTATCAAGATCAACAGCAGGTTCAGTCTCTACATCATTATCATTGCTACGTTGAGCATCAATATGAACATAATCATTAACATTATCACTAGGTTCATGCTCATTACCAGATTGTGTTTCAGCATCAGAAATAGAAATATCATTGGGATTCTCAGGTGTGTCAATAACAGGTTCACTAGAAGCACGCAAAGTCCTATAATTTTTCTTTTTCTTCCTTTTAGAAGGACTAGGTACATCTACATTAGCTCTCTGAGAATCTGGCTCAATTCTCTTTGGGTGGCCTTCAGGATACAAAGGTTCCTGAGTCATTTTACCACCTCTAGTCATAACTCTATCAACATTATCATTCTTCTTATTATTTAATTCATTGAGAAAATCATTTTGAGCTTTGAGCACTTGTTCTACTTGAGTGGTAACCATAGAAGCATGTTTACTAATAAGTTTAAGTTCCCCTTTAACATTAGTCATATAATCACCCAAGTGTTCAAGCATATCAGCATTGTGTTTCAATTGTCTACCAACATAAGCATTGAAGTTTTCTTGTTTAACCATAAAGTCATCAAACTCATCCATGCATGGGCTAGAAAACTTAGTATATGGGATTTCACATTTATCGAATCTATAGAGAGAATTTACCTTTACTACCTGTGTCGGGTTATCAAGACCATGTGTTTCTTCAACAGGCGGCAAATTAAGGCCATGTATTTCTTCCACAGGAGGTAAATTCTTAACATCTTCAGCTTTTATACCTTTTTCTTTCATAGATTTCTTTGCCTCTTGCATATCTTTAGGACTGAGAAATAGAATACCCCTTTTCTTCGGAGTTGGCTTAGGAGTTGGTTCAGGAAGTGTCCAATTATTTTCATTGGTCAACATATTATTCAATAGAATTTCAGCTTGATCAATAGTTCTTTCCCTGAAAACACAACCAGCACAACTATCCAGGTAATCTCTGGAAGCATCGGTTAGTCCATTATAAAAGATATCAAGTATTTCATTTTTCTTGAGAGGATGATCAGGCAAATCATTAAGTAATTGGAGAAGCCTCCCACAAGCTTGTGGGAGACTCTCTTCTTCAATTTGCACAAAATTATATATTTCTCTTAAAGCAGCTTGTTTCTTATCAGTGGGGAAATATTTAGCAGAGAAGTAATAAATCATATCCTGGGGACTACACACACAACCAGGATCAAGAGAATTAAACCATATCTTAGCATCACCCTTTAATGAGAATGGAAATAATTTAAGGATATAATAGTAGCGAGTTTTCTCGCCATTAGTGAACAGGGTAGCTATATCACTTACTTTAATAAGATGTGCCACACCAGTTTCAGATTCATAGCCATAAAAAGGATCAGATTCAACCAAAGTGATTAACTCGGGATCAACAGAGAAATCTTAATCCTTATCAGTAATAAAGATAGGTGAAGTAGCAAAAGCAGGGTCATATTTAATTCTAGCATTCAAAGACTTTTATTTAATCTTAGCTAATAATTTCTTAAGATCAGATCTATCATTGCAAGCAAGAAAGTCTCTAGCAGTTTCTTCATCCATAACATAACCCTCAGGAACAATAGGCAATTCATATCTAGGGGGAGAATCTTCATCATCACTTTCATCAATATTATCAGTTTCTATAATTTCATTCTCTCTAGCCCTAGCAAGTTGTTCATCAAGAAATTCACCTAGCGGCATAGTAGTATCAAGCATAGAAGTAGTTTCATCATAAGTATCATGCAAAGCAGAAGTGGCATCATCAATAACATGCGACCTATCAGAATCAATAGCATGTGTAGGTGTCGCAAGTTCACCCAAAACAGAAGGTGAATCAAGTGCAGAGCTAGATGGCAGTTCCTTACCTCCGCTCGTAGTTGAGGGAAAAATCTTTGTTCTTTGATCTTTCAAGTTCTTCATAGTGATAAGCAGATATAAATCCCAAGTGACTCAAAGAATAGAGCTATGCTCCCCGCCAACGGCGCCAGAAAATATTCTTGATAACCCACAAGTATAGGGGATCGTAACAGTTTTGGAGGGTAGAGTATTCAACCCAAATTTATTGATTCGACACAAGGGGAGCCAAAGAATATTCTCAAGTATTAGCAGTTGAGTTATCAATTCAACCACACCTGGAAAGTTAATATCTGCAGCAAAGTGTTTAGTAGCAAAGTAATATGATAGTAGTGGTAACGGTAGCAAAAGTAATATTTTTGGGTTTTGTAGTGATTGCAACAATAGCAACGGAAAAGTAAATAAGCGAAGAATAATATATGAAAAGCTCGTAGGCATTGGACCGGTGATGGAGAATTATGCCAGATGCGATCAATCATGTAACAGTCATAACATAGGGTGACACAAAACTAGCTCCAGTTCATCAATGTAATGTAGGCATGTATTCCGAATATAGTCATACGTGCTTATGGAAAAGAACTTGCATGACATCTTTTGTCCTATCCTCCCGTGGCAGCGGGGTCCTATTGGAAACTAAAGGATATTAAGGCCTCCTTTTAATAGAGTACCGGACCAAAGCATTAACACATAGTGAATACATGAACTCCTCAAACTACGGTCATCATTGGGAGTGGTCCCGATTATTGTCACTTCGGGGTTGCCGGATCATAACACATAGTAGGTGACTATAGACTTGCAAGATCAGATCAAGAACTGACGTATTTTCATGAAAACATAATAGGTTCAGATCTGAAATCATGGCACTCGGGCCCTAGTGACAAGCATTAAGCATAGAAAAGTCATAGCAACATCAATCTCAGAACATAGTGGATACTAGGGATCAAACCCTAACAAAACTAACTCTATTACATGATAAATCTCATCCAACCAATCACCGTCCAGCAAGCCTATGATGGAATTACTCACGCACGGCGGTGAGCATCATGAAATTGGTGATGGAGGAAGGTTGATGATGACGATGGCGACGGATTCCCCTCTCGGGAGAGTTTAGGGCTTGGCGACGGCTCCGTATCATAAAACGTGATGAATCCTTCTCTCTGATTTTTTTCTCCCCGAAAGTGAATATATGGAGTCAAGGTTGAGGTCGGTGGAGCATCAGGGGGACCACGAGGCAGGGGCATGCCCAGGGGGTAGGGCGCGCCCCCCACCCTCATGGACAGGGTGTGGGCCCCCTGACGTGGATCTTTCTTCCAATATTTTTTATATATTTCAAAATAACTCTCCGTTGATTTTCAGGTCATTCCGAGAACTTTTATTTCTGCACAAAAATAATACCATGGCAATTCTGCTGAAAACAACGTCGGTCCGGGTTAGTTCCATTCAAATCATGCAAGTTAGAGTCCAAAACAAGGGCAAAAGTGTTTGGAAAAGTAGATACGACGGAGACGTATCATACTATTGTTCCTAATGATAAAGATGAATTGATCCCACAAAGAATTGTTATAGGTTATAGAATGGTAATTGATTTCCATAGATTAAATAAAGCTACTAAAAAAGTATCATTACCCTTTACCTTTTATTGATCAAATGCTAGAAAGATTATCCAAACATACACATTTTTGCTTTCTAGATGGTTATTCTGGTTTCTCTCAAATACCGGTGTCAAAAGAGGATCAAGAAAAGACAACTTTTACTTGCACTTTCGGTACCTTTTCTTATAGACGTATGCCTTTTGGTTTATGCAATGCACCTTCTACCTTTCAAATATGTATGACGGCTATATTCTCTGACTTTTGTGAAAAGATTGTTGAGGTTTTCATGGACGATTTTTCTGTATATGGAACTTCTTTCGATGATTTCTTAAGCAACCTTGATTGAGTTTTGCAGAGATGTGAAGAAACTAATCTTGTCTTGAATTTGGAGAAGTGCCACTTTATGGTTAATGAAGGTATTGTCTTGGGGCATAAAATTTCTGAAAGAGGTATTGAAGTTGATAAAGCTAACGTTGATGCTATTGAAAACATGCCTTGTCCTAAGGACATTAAAGGTATAAGAAGCTTCCTTGGTCATGCCGGTTTTGATAGGAGGTTCACTAAGGACTTCTCTAAAATTTCTTGGCCTCTGACTAATCTCTTACAAAAAGATGTTCCTTTTGTCTTTGATGATGATTGTGTAGAAGCCTTTGAAATACTTAAGAAAGCTTTGATTTCTGCACCTATTGTTCAGCCTCCTGATTGGAATTTACCATTTGAAATCATGTGTGGTGCTAGTGATTATGTTGTAGGGGCTGTTCTAGGACAAAGAGTTGATAAGAAATTAAACGTTATCCAATATGCTAGTAAAACTCTAGACAGTGCCCAAAGAAATTATGCTACTACTGAAAAGGAATTTTTAACAGTTGTATTTGCTTGTGATAAGTTCAGACCTTATATTGTTGATTCTAAAGTAACTGTTCACACTGATCATGCTGCTATTAAATATCTTATGGAAAAGAAAGATGCTAAACCTAGACTTATTAGATGGATTCTCTTGCTACAAGAATTTGATTTGCATATTATTGATAGAAAGGGACCTGAGAACCCCGTTGCAGACAACTTGTTTAGGTTAGAGAATGTTCTTGATGACCCACTACCTATTGATGATAGCTTTCCTGATGAACAATTAGCTATGATAAATGCTTCTCGTACTGCTCCATGGTATGCTAATTATGCTAATTATATTGTTGCTAAGTTTATACCACCTAGTTTCACATACCAGCAAAAGAAAAATTTCTTCTATGATTTAAGACATTACTTCTCGGATGACCCACATCTTTATAAACAAGGAGTAGATGGTGTTATTAGACATTGTGTACCTGAGCATGAACAGGAATAGATCCTATGCAAGTGTCACTCCGAGGCTTATGGAGGACACCATGCTGGAGACAGAACTGCACATATGGTATTGCAATCCGGTTTTTATTGGCCTACTCTCTTCAAGGATGCCCGTAAGTTTGTCTTGTCTTGTGATGAATGTCAAAGAATTGGTAATATTAGTAGACGTCAAGAAATGCCTATGAATTATTCACTTGTTATTGAACCATTTGATGTTTGGGGCTTTGATTATATGGGACCTATTCCTTCCTCTAATGGGTACACACATATTTTACTTGCTGTTGATTACGTTACTAAGTGGGTAGAAGATATTCCAACTAGTAGTGTTGATCATAACACCTCTATTAAGATGCTTAAAGAAGTTATTTTTCCGAGGTTTAGAGTCCCTAGATACTTAATGACTGATGGTGGTTCACATTTTATTCATGGTTCCTTTCGTAAAATGCTTGCTAAGTATGACGTTAATCATAGAATTGCATCTCCTTATCACCCACAGTCTAGCGGTCAAGTAGAATTGAGTAATAGAGAGCTTAATTTAATTTTGCAAAAGTCTATTAATAGATCTAGAATGAATTGGTCCAAGAAACTTGATGATGCATTATGGGCCTATAGAACTGCATACAGAAATCCTATGGGTATGTCTCCGTATAAAATGGTTTTGTTGGGGAACGTTGCAGAAAACAAAAAATTTCCTACGGTTTCACCAAGATCTATCTATGGAGTCATCTAGCAACGAGAGGGAGGCGCCAAGACTTCAGGGTGTGGCTGCCCTCCCTCCCCCCCCCTTTATATAGGCCCCTAGGAGGTGCGCCGGCCCTAGGAGATGGGATCTCCTAGGGGGGGCGGCGGCCAAGGGGGAGGAGTGCCCCCCAAGGCAAGTGGAGGCGCCCCCTCCCCTAGGGTTCCCAACCCTAGGCGCATGGGGGTCCAAGGGGGGGCGCACCAGCCCACTATGGGCTGGTTCCCTCCCCACTTCAGCCCATGGGGCCCTCCGGGATGGTTGGCCCCACCCGGTGGACCCCCGTGACCCTTCCGGTGGTCCCGGTACAATACCGGTGACCCCGAAACTTTCCCGATGGCCGAAATAACACTTCCTATATATAATTCTTCACCTCCGGACCATTCCGGAACTTCTCGTGACGTCCAAGATCTCATCCGGGACTCCGAACAACTTTCGGATTACTGCATACTCATATCTATACAACCCTAGCGTCACCGAACCTTAAGTGTGTAGACCCTACGGGTTCGGGAGACATGTAGACATGACTGAGACGACTCTCCGGTCAATAACCAACAGCGGGATATGGATACCCATGTTGGCTCCCACATGCTCCTCGATGATCTCATCAGATGAACCACGATGTCGAGGATTCAAGCAACCCCGTATAAAATTCCCTTTGTCAATCGGTATTTTACTTGCCCGAGATTCGATCGTCGGTATCCCAATATCTCGTTCAATCTCGTTACCGGCAAGTCACTTTACTCGTACCATAATGCATGATCCTGTGACCAGACTGTCGTGGTTTTGTCACGGCAGATGTCCTAGAGAAAGGACTTAGTCATGGAGCCATCGCGACGGGTTAGCTTGAAGGGGTTAACGCGGACACAAGGACGCAAGAGAGTTTATACTAGTTCGGCCCCTTCAATGAAGGTAAAAGCCTACGTCTAGTTGTGATGGAATTGATGGGTGTTTCGATGACTAGGGAGAAAACAAGCTTCGCCTATGTCTCGAGTTGTTGTCTGTTTTCCTTGAACCGCCGCCGGGTCATCCCCTTATATACATGGGTGACGCCCGTCGGTTTACAGAGTACCAACACCGGCTCATAGATGTGTCCGGTTTGGTCTCTACTTATTCCTAACTTACAATACAAGTTACATATTGACGCCGGTTTACGGCTACAGGCTCTCAACCGATTATGGGTCTTGAGCGCTCTGTCACAACCTAGCTAGTCATGCATTAGAGTGTTGCATCATGTTTACTCTTTCATCAGAAACTTGAAATGGGGCTGACAGAACCCCCAGTCCCCTCTGAAACCAACTAGGGTTACTAAAATAATTTTTCAGTGAACCTGAAATGCCCTTCTAAAATGCCCATCATTTTTGTCTTGGTTCAGAACCTCTGCCAAAAATGGTGCACATTTTCCTAGGCCATCCTAGGGTTTTTGAATTAAATCATAAATATTTGAATTTGGGCATTTAAAATAATATAAAATATTTAAATGCTCAAATATCTCCAAACTAAAATGTTTCATGTTGGAAATAATCCAACTATGGGCCAGGAATAGTTTGGTGATTCTTGAACTTGCCTAGGTATTTTATTTAATTCAACAAAGTTGCAGATATATTAAATAAAACAGAAACAGAAATAAAAAAGGGGAAAACTTACCTGGGCTCCTCCACTGTGCGGCCCAGCCAGCTGGCCGGCCCAGCCAGCAGCCGGCCCAGCCCACCACTGCAGCTCTCCGTCGTCTTCCTCCCCTCGCCCCGAAGCTGCTGCGTGCTCGCGCGCGCACGGCCGCGCGGCCACCTCCTGCTTGCCGACGAGCTCCTGGCCGCGTGGACGACTCCCGCAGGCCGTCCCGATCCCCCCCTGCTCTCTCTCACTCTCCCCCGGCTCTCCCCTCCTCTCCCTCGCTCTCTCTCTCACACGGCCGAACACCACCGTCGCCGCCGTTCGCCATAGCAGCCATCTCCGGCCACCCCTCGCTCCCCCGACTAGCTCAGGAGCTCCGCCTCGACTCCCTCTTCCTCCCCACCGCTCCACAGCTCCCCGGAAGCCCTGCATCGCCGCCACGTCGCCGTTCCCCTCTTCGGGCTCCGATCATCGTCGCCGTCGAATTCGTCGTCTCCAGCGCGTCCCCGAGCCCGCTAACCACCTCTGCAGCCCCGCGGTGAGCCCCGGATCGTTTCCCCCTTCTCCCCTGGTCTCTCCCGACCTCTAGGCCCTAGCCCCACCTTGGCCGAGAGCTTCACGCCGCCGGCGATGTCGCCGTCGTGGCCACGGTCACCGTAGCACCCAACCGAGCACACCATCGTGCTCCCCACCTCACCAGGAGCACGCAGCGCGCACTAACGCCTCCCCAAGCCCCCTGCAACGTCGATTCCGACCGCACCCGAACTCCGGCAGCCGCAGCCGAGCTCGCCGCCGTCAACTCCGGCCACCCCGAGCCCAACCACCACCACCAATAGTCGCGGCTCAACCTCAGCAACACGTAGATGCCTTCCGCCGTCCATTTGGTTGCCGGAATGGCAAAAAGCACTTTCGCCGCCGTCTCGGGCCTCGCCGGCGTCATGTCGCCGGTGGGGTTTGACCTGTCCGACCTGAGGTTTGACCCCCCAGGGTCACTGACGCGTGGGCCCTGTCGGTCAGATGGTTAGATTAGCGCTAACCACTGTTAGTTAACCCCTGACACTGACCAGTGGGCCCCAGCGCCACTAATTAGTAATTAGAATTAATTTAACCCTATTTAACCCCCCTGTCACTGACGTGTGGGCCCCACACGTCAGGTTTGACTCCAGCCAGCCGTAGTTGACCACTGACGTCATGCTGACGTCATGCTGGCGCAATAATTATAATTTCTGGATTTAATTTAAATCAGGAAATTCCAGAATATTATTTAAACTTCAAAAATTCATAACTTTTATTCTGTAACTCCAAATTGGACAAATTATATATGAAAAATGATCAGAAAAATCCAATCTATCCATCTGTACTATTTTCATGCATGATCAAACAAGTTAAATTGATGTTTTAAGCAGAACAAGGAAAAGCACTTTAAAAGACCATATTTGAATTTGAAATTTGAATCCTTGATTCAAATTTGTTCAAACCCTTCTGGTTTTAGTTGCATTAGCCCAATACACTCATATTGCCATGTTCCATGCATGCATCATATTGTTGCATATTGTTTGGTGATGTTTGTGTATCGGTGCTCTCTGCGGCAGGTTCTGTCCCCGAGGAGTACCGTGATTACCCTAACGAAGAACCGTATCAGTGCATCGAACCATCAGGCAAGCAACCAACCATTTGATCATATCGATACAATCCCATGTTCTCGCTCCTGCTCTCTTTTACTGCATTAAGACAACGCGATTCAAACTGCTGTGTGCTACGGTAGTTGAACCCATTTCCTCTGCATGACCTGTCATTGCCACAGTAACTAGATGAAACCCACTAGCATGTGTAGGAGTTGCTTGAGCCATATGTATGTGTTGTTCCTACCTTGCTATGCCTGCTATGCTTAGAGTCGTGTCAGGTCTGGTTCATCTGGGTGATGGGCTGGAGTGAAATGATTATGTCGGTAATGAGAGTGGTGTGGTGAACACGATTTGGTAAAGGTATCGATGAAAGGCCATGTAGGAGTACATGGTGGGTTGTTTCATTGAAGCCGACCTTAAGCACTGAGATCTGTATGTGTGATTTAAGAATCAGCTACTACCATGCATTGAGCCCGAAACCAATGGACCCTCTCGGCTTCTTATTCACCCTAGTTCTCCGTCCAGGAGTTGCAAGTAGTTTCTGGTGTTTGTAGCCTACTGGAGGCCGTGGACAGCGCTGACCGTAGGGGTGGGCTGTGATGCGGTAGGTACGTGGCCGGGTGTACCGAATACCCGTTAGGTATCTCGGGAACCCTGTTCACATCGTTCGGGGCCGTATGGGAAACCTCGGCCGGACTCCCTGCGGATGGAACCTGAATAGGCGATAAACCTGGACTGGAGGCTTAGGTGATTAGGTAGGTCGTGGCCGACACCCACGTTGGGCTTCCGCTTGAAGGTTGCCGAGTACATGTCGTGTAAACGACGGTAAGTGGTGAGAGCGTGTATGAAGAAGTACCCCCTGCAGGGTTAACATGATCTATTCGAATAGCCGTGTCCGCGGTAAAGGACTACTTGGTTGCCTATACAGTTCATAGACAAGTAAATGGAAACTACAAAAAGCCTCAAGATAAGTGTGAGTGCCGAGGCTGGCTCTTCCGTAGGAAGACGGAGGCGGATCCTCGGTAGTGTATTGAAGTGGTGAGTAGTGGACTCGTGTGCGCAAAACCATTTCAGTTGGAGTATCGTAGGATAGCCTAGCCAAGAGTCAAAGCTGGCTTGCTGCAATAACTCCACCAACCCTTCTTGATACTATGCATGTATGTAGGATCTGATGTAAGTCTTGCTGAGTACCTTTGTACTCATGTTGCTATAATCTACATTTTACAGAAGACGCTGCAACCCCTTCTGATGGGTTCTATGTAGACGTTGACATCAACGAGTAGGCTAAAGACCCAGGTGGTGACCCTGAGCTTGTGAAGGACCACGTAGTATAGCTAGGCTTTCCAAGCCTCTTTTATTTTTACTAGTTGTCTGTACCCAGACAAGTTATTTCCGCTGCTGGTTTGTATGACTGTATGACTTGTATGTGGGGTCGTGAGACCCGTACCTTTGTGTATGCTATGTATGGCTCCCTGAGCCTTAAATAAAGTACTTGTGTCGTAGAGTCATGTTGTGATGCTTCGTTGTATCTACACATATCGAGCATATTGTGTGTATGATTGAAATGCTTGGTATGTGTGGGATCTGACTATCTAGTTGTTTATCTTTAGTAGCCTCTCTTACCGGGAAATGTCTCCTAGTGTTACCGCTGAGCCATGGTAGCTTGCTACTGCTCTGGAACACTTAGGCTGGCCGGCATGTGTCCTTCTTCGTTCCTGTGTCTGTCCCTTCGGGGAAATGTCATGCTTTGAGTACCGGAGTCCTGTTAGCCCGCTACAGCCCGGTTTACCGGAGTCCTGCTAGCCCAGTGCTACAGCCCGGACCCACTTGCTGATGACCGACATGTTCGAAGCTGGGTCATGGATGCCTGTCCCTGTAAGTCTGTGCCACTTTGGGTTTACGACTAGTCATGTCAGCCCGGGCTCTTTATCATATGGATGCTAGCGACACTATCATATACGTGAGCCAAAAGGCGCAAACGGTCCCGGGAAAAGGTAAGACGACACCCGTGGGGATACCGTGCGTGAGGCCGCAAAGTGATATGAGGTGTTACCAGCTAGATCGATGTGACATCGAGTCGGGGTCCTGACAGCGTTGGCATCAGAGCCGGACTGCCTGTAGGTTCTCCAAGCCAAACTGGTCGATGTTGAGTCTAGAAATTCTTTAGTTATATGTAGGGGAATTGTTTGTGGGTTGGAACGTAAGGCTCTTTTTACTCCTTATACCTTATGACTTTCTGATCTAAGTCAGTCCATTCTTCCACCGGGGGTTAAGGAATTAGGATATGTTCTCTCTATCAGGATCACGAGTTACTAATCAGTAGTACCTTATAAGTTTGATGGTTACCAGCCTAGTTCAGTTCTACTACCACATTATGTTGCCAGAATGGTTTCAGAACTTTGATATGATGATGATGAGTGTGTACGAAATCCTTTGTCAAATGTCTCAAATCCTTTTTGAGCATTTACAGCTGTCATGCTGCCGAAATTTTGCTAGAAATTCTAATGCCTTTGCATTATGATTGTGCTTTCAGATGGCCACTCGCGACCTCAATCAAGTGGTTCGCCTGACTCGATGCCTAGATGTACCCGGCCATACTGCTAAGTTGGTCAGGGTAATGACTGAGGCTGGATACCGCTGGTATCCCGAGTACACGGTCGAAGAGCAATTCCGAGATTTTAATCAAAGCCAGTATCTCTGCACTGTCAGGATATTTCCATCTTATCTTGGATCCACCGAGCCTCTTCACTGCTCCTATGGACTCGGGGTTACTATTGAGATGGCTGTGCAGGATGCCGCCTACTCTATGATGACCATTATGCGAGTCAGATCTGGGTTATTTCGGGACTCTGATTTCCGGTATATGCCAGGATCACTTCCGGGAGCGCAAGGGTATCTCCAGGCTATCTATGCTGACCCCACTCAGGAGGATTCACGGACTCGCACCACTGCTGAGATGCTCGAGGATAAGGACCGTGAAAATCGGGCCTTAAGGCTAGAGCTCTTCAACACCCGTGCTGACCACTGGGCCACTTTGACTCGGTTCGCACCGGCGGTGCAAGCTGGATATTCAGATATGCGCGATCTCTATCCTGTGAGGTCTGCTCTGCCAGACGTGATGGTTTGGCATGATGTAGGAGGCATCACCCCACCTCGCGGTCCCCGTAGGCCACCGTTTGTTGGTCCAAGGCCTCATCCTAGCCCCTATGGTCCACAAGCTCCGCGAGACCGTCTGTTTCCAGATGATCATGTTGAGCTTCCAGGCTATGGAGGTGACTTCTACGAGGACTACTACGGATCGGTCTGAGTTAGTGGTAGTATCACTAGTTCGCACTAGCTGTGTCGTCTATCGTCCCGCGTGACTCGTGGGATATGACCTAGTTTGTACTCCTTCCGGAGGTGTAGAAAAATAATGTATAGGAGCTTGGAATGCCTCCGATGAGATGTAATCCTCTTTTCACCGTAATAGTACTTTGTTTGGTCTTGTACTAAACCCTGTATGGTGTGTATGACGATGGAATAAAAGAAGCAGTTTCTGTATCTACCATGTCATACGGATGATCATCTTGCATTCCGAGTTATTTCTTACATTATGAATCCTATGTCGGAATTTTACCATCCTGACTAAATCATTGTCTTGTTTACCTAGGATGGTCAACACGCGCGCTAACCCTGCTTCTCAAGAGCAGGCCGAAGGCAGTGAAGCCAGGGATGTAAATCTGCCTCATCCTCCTTCACTAGCCGAGGTGATGATGGAAGCTGAGAGAAACAAGCGGGAGACAAACCGTTTGTTGGAGCGTATTGAACAGAATACAACACACCATCAGAGGGCTAACGTGGTGTCACTCAGTGATTTTATCAAATTGCATCCACCCACGTTCCACCACTCCGTCGAGCCCCTCGACGCTGATGACTGGCTTCGCAGTATCTCTCACAAACTGCGTTCCGCGCTGGTAGCGGAGGCTGACAAGGTCACCTTTGCTGCATATCATCTTGAAGGCCCCGCCAGTCTATGGTGGGAGAATTATGGAGCTATGCGCCCAGCGGGCCATGTCACAACTTGGGCTGAGTTCAGCGAGGCTTTCCGTGAACATCACATTCCGGAGGGTCTCATGGACCGTAAACATGAAGAATTTTGCAGTTTCACCCAAGGCCGACTTTCTGTGGATGCCTATAGCAGGGAGTTTGGTAATCTCGCCCGATATGCAACTGAGGAAGTGTCTACTGACGCCAAGAAGCAAGCAAGGTTTCGTAAGGGCCTTAGTCCTGAGCTTCGCCGCGACCTCCGTCTGCATGAGTGCACATCTTTTTCGAAACTTGTCAACAAAGCCATCAGTGCTGAAACTGGTCAGACTGACTATGACGCAACACGCAAGCATGGACGTGACATGGGTTCCTCATCCGGTGCTGGTCCTCAGAAGCGCCGCGTGTGGGTACCCAACACCGCCCTACCACCCAGGTTCACACCGAGGCCATCTTTCCAGACGCCTCGCCCCGTTCAACAGTCTGCTCCAGCCAAGCCCTATGGGGGTCCAACTAACAATGCTCCTCCACGTACCAGTTCCGTGACTTGTTTCAAGTGTGGGGAATCTGGTCACTATATGCGTGAATGCCCCCAGACCAACCCCAATCAATCTGCTAAAGCTGTTGGCCGTGGCAAGCCGACAGGAAATGTATTCCACGCCAAGCCGGTCACCGCTTCACGTGGCCATGTCAACTGTGTCTCTGCCGAAGAAGCTCAAGAGGATCCCAACATCGTTCTTGGTACGCTTCTTGTTAATTGCCACCCGGCATCTGTTCTTTTCGATACAGGAGCCTCTCATTCTTTTATATCCGAAAGTTATGCTCGTCTGCATAACGTTGCATTCTGTGACATGCCATCCACTATGGAAATCTCTACCCCTGGTTCTAGATGGCAGACCTCTAGGGTAAGCTATGGAAATGAAATCCAAGTCGACAGACTTGTTTTCCTCGCGTCTTTGATAGCCCTTAAATCTTCAGATATTAATATCATTCTGGGTATGGACTGGATGTCGGCTCATCATGCCCAAATCGATTGCTTCTCTAGGACTGTTCAACTCACCCATCCTTCGGGAAAGATAGTTAATGTCTTGACCCGAATAGCCAAGCGACAATTATATTCTCTTAACGCCAGCCCTTTGCCAGACCTTGAGGACGTTCCGGTAGTCCGTGACTTCCCGGATGTCTTTCCAGAGGAATTGCCAGGTGTTCCACCTGACAGGGATGTTGAGTTTGTAATAGACCTCATTCCAGGAACCGTTCCGATTGCTAGAAGACCTTATAAGATGGCACCCCTAGAACTAGCCGAGCTTAAGAAACAACTCGATGAGTCCTCGAAAAAGGGTTTCATCCGACCTAGCTCATCTCCGTGGGCTTGCCCCGTCCTATTCGTCAAGAAGAAGGATGGTACGGACCGGATGGTTGTAGATTACCGACCTGTCAATTTGGTCACAATCAAGAACAAATATCCGCTTCCCAGGATCAACAACCTGTATGATCAGCTCGCTGGATCCTCAGTCTTCTCCAAGATGGATTTGAGGTTGGGCTACCATCAAATCAAAATCAGAAACGGGGACATTCCTAAAACGGCCTTTGTTACTCGTTACGGCCAATACGAGTACACCGTCATGTCCTTCGGATTAACCAACGCTCCAGCCACCTTTTCTCGGTTAATGAACTCAATCTTCATGGAGTATTTGGATAAATTCGTCATGGTTTACCTCGATGATATACTCATCTACTCCAAGAACGAGGAAGAACATGCCGAACATCTAAGGCTAGTGTTGCAGAAACTTCGAGAGCATCGCCTTTATGCCAAATTTTCTAAATGTGAATTCTGGTTGTCAGAAGTGACCTATCTGGGTCATGTAATATCTGGTAAAGGTATTGCTGTTAACCCTGAGCGAGTTCAAGCCGTCCTTAACTGGACTCCACCTGAATCGGTCAAGCAAGTTCGGAGTTTTCTAGGCTTAGCGAGCTATTGTCGTCGCTTTGTCGAGAACTTCTCCAAAGTTGCCAAACCTCTAACCGAACTCCTCAAGAAAGATAAGAAGTTCGAGTGGACTCCACAATGTGAGCACAGCTTTCAGGAACTGAAAAGACGCCTGACTTCTGCTCCCGTACTGGAACCGCCAGACTTCTCCAAGGACTTTGTTATCTACTGCGACACTTCGCGACAAGGACTAGGTTGCATTCTCATGCAAGATCGACACGTAATTGCCTACGCTTCACGGCAATTGCACCCACATGAGGAGAATTATCCTACTCATGATCTAGAGCTTGCAGCCGTAGTCTATGCACTTAAGACCTGGCGACATTACCTCCTCGGTAATCGTTGCGAAATATTCACTGATCACCAAAGTCTGAAGTATATTTTCACCCAACCGGATTTGAATCTCAGGCAGAGACGTTGGGTTGAATTGATCACCGACTTCGACTTAGGAATAACCTACACCCCAGGGAAAGCCAACGTCATGGCTGATGCGCTAAGTCGTAAATCTTATTGCAACAATCTGATGTTACAACAAAGTCAACCGCTTCTCCATGAGGAATTTCGGAAGCTTAACCTTCACATTGTTCCTCAAGGTTTTATCTCCACCTTGGTGGCAAAACCTACCCTTACGGATCAAATTATCAAAGCACAGAAGGTAGATCCGGGAATCTCCCGCATCAAGAGGAACATTCAGAAAGGAATTGCGAATAGTTTCTCCATTAATGATCAAGGAGTCGTATACTTCGGGAATCGACTAGTGGTTCCCAAAGTGCGAAACCTGAGGCGATTGATCCTTAAGGAAGCTCATGAATCTCCTCTCACCATTCATCCCGGTAGTACTAAAATGTATCAGGACCTACGCCAGAGGTTCTGGTGGACTAGGATGAAGAGAGAAATTGCTCAGTATATTGCAAATTGCGACGTCTGTCGTCGTGTAAAAGCAGAGCACCAACGGCCTGCTGGCACCCTTCAACCCTTAGCTATTCCTGAATGGAAATGGGATAAAATTGGTATGGATTTCATTACCGGTTTTCCCAGGACCAAGAGAGGGAATAATGCTATTTTCGTCGTGGTCGATCGTCTTTCCAAAGTAGCCCATTTCCTACCTGTTCGTGAGAGTATAACCGCTAGTCAGCTGGCAGATTTGTACATCTCTCGAATAGTGTCTCTCCATGGTGTTCCTTTGGAAATTAACTCGGATCGAGGAAGTCTTTTCACCTCTCGATTTTGGGAAAGTTTCCAAAATGCTATGGGAACTCGTCTCTCCTTTAGCACCGCCTTCCACCCTCAGTCGAGTGGTCAAGTGGAACGCGTCAACCAAATTCTAGAAGACATGCTTCGAGCCTCTGTTATCTCATTCGGAATTGATTGGGAGAAGTGCCTTCCATTTGCCGAATTCGCTTATAACAACAGCTATCAATCTAGCTTGGGTAAAGCCCCTTTTGAAGTTCTCTATGGACGACGGTGTCGAACACCCCTTAACTGGTCAGAGACCGGGGAAAGACAATTCTTTGGCCCGGATATGATTCAGGAAGCAGAGGAACAAGTTCGTATCGTTCGTGAAAAGTTGAAAACAGCCCAATCCCGTCAAAAGAGTCAATATGACCGAAAACATAAGGCTATGACTTTCGAGGTTGACGAGAAGGCTTATCTTCGGGTCACCCCTCTGAAGGGAACCCATCGTTTCGGTATCAAAGGCAAATTGGCTCCTCGTTACATTGGACCTTTTCGCATTCTTGCCAAACGAGGAGAAGTTGCCTACCAGTTGGAACTACCTCCGCATCTCTCCAGAGTCCACGATGTCTTCCACGTTTCCCAACTCAGGCGTTGCTTCTCGGATCCTATCCGTGAAGTGGACCACGAAACGCTTGATCTCCAGGATAATCTTACATATCGAGAGTACCCCATTCGTATCCTCGATCAGGCCGAACGTACCACGCGACGTCATAATATCAAGTTTCTCAAGGTTCAATGGTCGCACCATTCTGAGGATGAAGCAACTTGGGAAAGGGAGGATCGTCTTCGACTTGAATATCCCGCCTTCTTCTCGGAGGAACCCAAATCTCGGGACGAGATTCTTTTGAGTGGGGGTGAGTTGTCACAACCTAGCTAGTCATGCATTAGAGTGTTGCATCATGTTTACTCTTTCATCAGAAACTTGAAATGGGGCTGACAGAACCCCCAGTCCCCTCTGAAACCAACTAGGGTTACTAAAATAATTTTTCAGTGAACCTGAAATGCCCTTCTAAAATGCCCATCATTTTTGTCTTGGTTCAGAACCTCTGCCAAAAATGGTGCACATTTTCCTAGGCCATCCTAGGGTTTTTGAATTAAATCATAAATATTTGAATTTGGGCATTTAAAATAATATAAAATATTTAAATGCTCAAATATCTCCAAACTAAAATGTTTCATGTTGGAAATAATCCAACTATGGGCCAGGAATAGTTTGGTGATTCTTGAACTTGCCTAGGTATTTTATTTAATTCAACAAAGTTGCAGATATATTAAATAAAACAGAAACAGAAATAAAAAAGGGGAAAACTTACCTGGGCTCCTCCACTGTGCGGCCCAGCCAGCTGGCCGGCCCAGCCAGCAGCCGGCCCAGCCCACCACTGCAGCTCTCCGTCGTCTTCCTCCCCTCGCCCCGAAGCTGCTGCGTGCTCGCGCGCGCACGGCCGCGCGGCCACCTCCTGCTTGCCGACGAGCTCCTGGCCGCGTGGACGACTCCCGCAGGCCGTCCCGATCCCCCCCTGCTCTCTCTCACTCTCCCCCGGCTCTCCCCTCCTCTCCCTCGCTCTCTCTCTCACACGGCCGAACACCACCGTCGCCGCCGTTCGCCATAGCAGCCATCTCCGGCCACCCCTCGCTCCCCCGACTAGCTCAGGAGCTCCGCCTCGACTCCCTCTTCCTCCCCACCGCTCCACAGCTCCCCGGAAGCCCTGCATCGCCGCCACGTCGCCGTTCCCCTCTTCGGGCTCCGATCATCGTCGCCGTCGAATTCGTCGTCTCCAGCGCGTCCCCGAGCCCGCTAACCACCTCTGCAGCCCCGCGGTGAGCCCCCGGATCGTTTCCCCCTTCTCCCCTGGTCTCTTTCGACCTCTAGGACCTAGCCCCACCTTGGCCGAGAGCTCCACGCCGCCGGCGATGTCGCCGTCGTGGCCACGGTCACCGTAGCACCCAACCGAGCACACCATCGTGCTCCACACCTCACTAGGAGCACGTAGCGCGCACTAACGCCTCCCCAAGCCCCCTGCAACGTCGATTCTGACCGCACCCGAACTCCGGCAGCCGCAGCCGAGCTCGCCGCCGTCAACTCCGGCCACCCCGAGCCCAACCACCACCACCAATAGTCGCGGCTCAACCTCAACAACACGTAGATGCCTTCCGCCGTCCATTTGGTTGCCGGAATGGCAAAAAGCACTTTCGCCGCCGTCTCGGGCCTCGCCGGCGTCATGTCGCCGGTGGGGTTTGACCTGTCCGACCTGAGGTTTGACCCCCCAGGGTCACTGACGCGTGGGCCCTGTCGGTCAGATGGTTAGATTAGCGCTAACCACTGTTAGTTAACCCCTGACACTGACCAGTGGGCCCCAGCGCCACTAATTAGTAATTAGAATTAATTTAACCCTGTTTAACCCCCCTGTCACTGACGTGTGGGCCCCACACGTCAGGTTTGACTCCAGCCAGCCGCAGTTGACCACTGACGTCATGCTGACGTCATGCTGGCGCAATAATTATAATTTCTGGATTTAATTTAAATCAGGAAATTCCAGAATATTATTTAAACTTCAAAAATTCATAACTTTTATTCTGTAACTCCAAATTGGACAAATTATATATGAAAAATGATCAGAAAAATCCAATCTATCCATCTGTACTATTTTCATGCATGATCAAACAAGTTAAATTGATGTTTTAAGCAGAACAAGGAAAAGCACTTTAAAAGACCATATTTGAATTTGAAATTTGAATCCTTGATTCAAATTTGTTCAAACCCTTCTGGTTTTAGTTGCATTAGCCCAATACACTCATATTGCCATGTTCCATGCATGCATCATATTGTTGCACATTGTTTGGTGATGTTTGTGTATCGGTGCTCTCTGCGGCAGGTTCTGTCCCCGAGGAGTACCGTGATTACCCTAACGAAGAACCGTATCAGTGCATCGAACCATCAGGCAAGCAACCAACCATTTGATCATATCGATACAATCCCATGTTCTCGCTCCTGCTCTCTTTTACTGCATTAAGACAACGCGATTCAAACGGCTGTGTGCTACGGTAGTTGAACCCATTTCCTCTGCATGACCTGTCATTGCCACAGTAACTAGATGAAACCCACTAGCATGTGTAGGAGTTGCTTGAGCCATATGTATGTGTTGTTCCTACCTTGCTATGCCTGCTATGCTTAGAGTCGTGTCAGGTCTGGTTCATCTGGGTGATGGGCTGGAGTGAAATGATTATGTCGGTAATGAGAGTGGTGTGGTGAACACGATTTGGTAAAGGTATCGATGAAAGGCCATGTAGGAGTACATGGTGGGTTGTTTCATTGAAGCCGACCTTAAGCACTGAGATCTGTATGTGTGATTTAAGAATCAGCTACTACCATGCATTGGGCCCGAAACCAATGGACCCTCTCGGCTTCTTATTCACCCTAGTTCTCCATCCAGGAGTTGCAAGTAGTTTCTGGTGTTTGTAGCCTACTGGAGGCCGTGGACAGCGCTGACCGTAGGGGTGGGCTGTGATGCGGTAGGTACGTGGCCGGGTGTACCGAATACCCGTTAGGTATCTCGGGAACCCTGTTCACATCGTTCGGGGCCGTATGGGAAACCTCGGCCGGACTCCCTGCGGATGGAACCTGAATAGGCGATAAACCTGGACTGGAGGCTTAGGTGATTAGGTAGGTCGTGGCCGACACCCACGTTGGGCTTCCGCTTGAAGGTTGCCGAGTACATGTCGTGTAAACGACGGTAAGTGGTGAGAGCGTGTATGAAGAAGTACCCCCTGCAGGGTTAACATGATCTATTCGAATAGCCGCGTCCGTGGTAAAGGACTACTTGGTTGCCTATACAGTTCATAGACAAGTAAATGGAAACTGTTAAAAGCCTCAAGATAAGTGTGAGTGCCGAGGATGGCTCTTCCGTAGGAAGACGGAGGCGGATCCTCGGTAGTGTATTGAATTGGTGAGTAGTGGACTCGTGTGCGCAAAACCATTTCAAGTTGGAGTATCGTAGGATAGCCTAGCCAAGAGTCAAAGCTGGCTTGCTGCAATAACTCCACCAACCCTTCTTGATACTATGCATGTATGTAGGATCTGATGTAAGTCTTGCTGAGTACCTTTGTACTCATGTTGCTATAATCTACATTTTTACAGAAGACGCTGCAACCCCTTCTGATGGGTTCTATGTAGACGTTGACATCAACGAGTAGGCTAAAGACCCAGGTGGTGACCCTGAGCTTGTGATGGACCACGTAGAATAGCTAGGCTTTCCAAGCCTCTTTTATTTTATTAGTTGTCTGTACTCAGACAAGTTACTTCCGCTGCTGGTTTGTATGACTGTATGACTTGTATGTGGGTCGTGAGACCCGTACCTTTGTGTATGTTATGTATGGCTCTCTGAGCCTTAAATAAAGTACTTGTGTCGTAGAGTCATGTTGTGATGCTTCGTTGTATTTGCACATATCGAGCATATTGTGTGTATGATTGAAATGCTTGGTATGTGTGGGATCTGACTATCTAGTTGTTTATCTTTAGTAGCCTCTCTTACCGGGAAATGTCTCCTAGTGTTACCGCTGAGCCATGGTAGCTTGCTACTGCTCTGGAACACTTAGGCTGGCCGGCATGTGTCCTTCTTCGTTCCTGTGTCTGTCCCTTCGGGGAAATGTCACGCTTGAGTACCGGAGTCCTGTTAGCCCGCTACAGCCCGGTTTACCGGAGTCCTGCTAGCCCAGTGCTACAGCCCGGACCCACTTGCTGATGACCGACACGTTCGAAGCTGGGTCATGGATGCCTGTCCCTGTAAGTCTGTGCCACTTTGGGTTTACGACTAGTCATGTCAGCCCGGGCTCTTTATCATATGGATGCTAGCGACACTATCATATACGTGAGCCAAAAGGCGCAAACGGTCCCGGGAAAAGGTAAGACGACACCCGTGGGGTTACCGTGCGTGAGGCCGCAAAGTGATATGAGGTGTTACCAGCTAGATCGATGTGACATCGAGTCGGGGTCCTGACACCCTCATCTATCTTCATGGGCTTTAACATACTTAACTACTGATGAAGTTAATCCGGCCCATATAGGCCGGTTTACGCCCAGTAGTAATATCCCCAACATTAGGCCCAAGATTGATTTGAACAGGTTGATGTCAATCCTTAGCAAAAACTTCATCTTCAACATCTTCTTGTAATTTGGTGAACCGCCATGATGTCATCTTCTCTGATTGCTGTAAACCGGTGTGACGTCATCTGTCATAAAGAAACTATCCATGATACCTTCTTGTTTAATAGATCTGCGATAATCGAGGCGACAGCTCTGTTTCCAAACTTGCGGCCCTTGATTTTCGCGCCTGACCCATGTCCCTTGATTTATAAATAGGACCGAAGGGTCATTTCTTTTTTCCCCTTCGTGCCCTTCTGCTTCATCTTCCTCGCGTCGCCCAGTCTTCGAAGCTCCGCCACCGCCGTCGACCTCTGGATCAACTTTGGCCGCTGCATCCCCCTGAGCGTACCAGAGCACCACGGCGACCTTCCGCTTCTTCCTCAACTCCGGTAAGTCTTCTATCCTTTTCATCATAGATCTTTTCTAGGGTTTCCATGTTCTCTAGCGTTCATCTCTTGCTTCTTGTTCATATAATAGATCCTTAGACGAGTCTGTGAATCTTCGCTCAGTGTAGCTATAGTTTTATTCCTCCGTTTTTACTTTCGCATATTAAGACCATAGATCTTATCCGTACCTTCGCTTATTGATTCGGCACTGCTCCTTTTGGGCCTTGAATATTGATCTCCTTTATAAACATGTTCCAGATCCAAAGCTATAGTATAATCTTGTGAAATCTGTTTTTGCGTACTTACTCATCTGCATTCTTGACTGTTCAATGCTTAGACCAAGCGGTTTAACTTTGTAGAAAAATTGACAAACCGGTATATACCCTTAGTCCCCTTGTTGAACCGCCAGATGTTGGTTGCTTCATGAAACTCCGGTTCAGATAGTTCTGTCTCCGGTTTAACAGTGCCCATACCAACATACCTTGATCAAAGGCATTTTTGAACCGGGATCTTCTGCCTTGTAGATTCCATCATGGCCAAGCAAGTCTATGAGTGCAATTGGGTTCCTTCTCGCGTCACAAAGGATCAACTGGACGATTTAGTCCTGATTGGCGCCTTAGGCAGCAAAGATACCATCCATTGGAGGGCTCCTGGCAAAGAATGCCCTCCCACACCTCAAGAAGGAGAGGTTGTTGTTTTCATAGATCACTTAGCCCGGGGCTTTAAGCCGCCCGGTTCTAAATTTTACCGGGATGTTTTAGCCGATTTCCAACTCCATCCGCAAGACACTGGCCCCAACTCTGTTACAAATATGTGCCACTTCCAAGTGCTCTGTGAGGTGTTCTTTCAAGAGGAGCCCACAGTGGAATTATTCAGAGATCTTTTCCATCTAAACCGCCATACTGAGTTTACTGATGGCTCTAATACGGAGTTGGGTGGCATGGCGATTCAGAAAAGGAAAGAGGTCACATACCCTCACACCAAGCTGCACAGTCACCCCAAGGAGTGGAATCAGACATGGTTCTACTGCAAAGACACCTCCCCTGCTGGTGAGAATCCCTTGCCTGGCTTTCGACCGGAGCGGCTCAGCAATACACACCCTTTTCCTCAAAGATTGACTGCCCAGGAGAGAAGCAAATATGCTCCCCAGCTGTCAAAGCTCAGAGCCTTTATGGCCAACGGTTTAACAGGGGTTGATCTCGCTCGCTGTTGGATATCATGGAGCATACTGCCCCTTAGTCAGCGCTCCGGTTTGATGTGCGAGTATACTGATAGTGTTGATGACCCACTGCGACATTCAAAACTCCAGCTCTCCGGTGAAGAAATCACAGAGGCTGTGCGTAAGATACTGAATGAACCGAAACACATCTGCGCTAGAACCGGCATGCTTCCCTTCTGTGCCACCAACAAACCGCCAGTTGTAAGACTTTGATTTTTCTCTTTGCTGAATCTGTTATTGATATGTCTGGTCATTGTTTTTAATATCAGTGTCTGCATAATCAGGGCGATGATCCGTTTTGGAGCAAAAAGCTGTCGCAGGAGAAACTAGAGAAACCAGACAAACCGGAAAGAGCAACCCGGCAAAAGACTAAAGATGTGAAAAAGACTGCCCACAGGAAAAGAACCAATGCATCTTCTAATCCGGCCCCTGATGATGATGTGGATAATCCGGACTTTGAGGTAGAGCTTGACTCACTTGGTTTATTTGTCATGCGTCTTATTGATGATGATATTTGTCAGGATGATGCCGAAGCCAGCCACGCGGATGTTGCAGAGGTAATTATTCTCTCTTCCGATTCAGAAACTTTGCCTTCACAAAAAATCCGTTAGGCAAACCGGAAAGTTAAATTTTCTCATCATCTTGCTTATTTGGATCCTAAACTTCTTATGAAGACTCAACAACACGAAGCTCGCTGCACCACCCGGCACAGCGGCCAGGTAGTTACCTCCACCGGTTTACCGAACAGTCCGGCTCGGAAACGCCATTCCAAGGTCTCTAATTTGCTTGTCAGTGCTTGTCCTAAAGCGGGCTGCTTTCGTCAACCTCTTAATTCGTCTGACTCCGATTACCAGGTTATTTCCCACTCATCTTCTGGCGAGTCATCGGCTACTCAGCTCCCACCGCTCAAAACGGTGCTTGGGTACGCTATACTTATTGTGATGTTTGCAGTACATTGCCTTAGAACATATGTTGTATTTAATTTTGTTATTCTTCTCAGGGACAAACCTAGGCCAAGCAAGAAGGCCCGCCTGAACAAAGCGGCCGAAGAAGATGTCATTCTTGAACCACTGAGCCAAGCAATCCTGTCGCTTTATCCAAACATTCTGCCAAGGAAGAATTTGCTACTTTTGGCAAAGGCAAGTGGAACGCTGATCTGACGACTTACGCTGCTCTGAACGCCCAAGATATCCATTCCGGCTATCTGGACCGGCTGTATACCAGCCGTGACTACGAAGCCGGTCTGGTTAATATGATGAAAGATAAATATGAGGTAACTCCCATATGCTCCTTCCTGCTTGTATGCTTCAATTCTTGCTGACTCTCCTAGCCCCCAAGGGCCGGTTTGAAATATTCTTTCAAATCGGGACTTAATAATATAAATCTTGATGCTTTGAAATTTGCTGATGTAGCCCCCAAGGGCCGGTTCAACTTAGCGTAGTTAAACCGGTACTTTAAGTAATTGAAACTGCCACATCAGAATACATATGATCAAATAGCCATTAGCCCCCCAAGTGCCAAGTTGAACGCTTGTATTGATCTTGGGACTTTGTAAACAATTGAAAGATGAAGATCGAATATGCATTAGCCCCCAAGTGCTAAGCGCATAACTTGTTATGTGGTTGGTACTTGAATCCTTCTACCGATTTGTTGAAACATATATCTCTATGCCTGCAGGTGGAGCTGAAGGCGAAAGAAAACCAAGTCATTGATATTCAAGAAAACCTGAAAACCCAACAGGCTGAAACCTCCAAAGCAAAAGAGGAATTAGCCAGTGCTTTAAGCGCCATGGAACAACTTAAGGAGAACTTCAAGAAGAAACGGGCGGATTGGGCCACTGAAAAGTCCGCTTTGATCAAACGAGCAGAGGATGCCGAGGTTGCACTAAAACCAGTGATGGATGAACTGACCAGCATAAAGCGGCACGTTCATGCCATGACCACTGCTATCTTTGGTAAGCCAGCTTGTCTTCTGAATTGGCTCTGCCTTCTTACAGAGTCGCCGGTTTATTAACCCTTTATGGTATTTCAGGGACACGCATTGGTCACGTGGGGTCAGATGTGCGGAAGAAATTGAAAGCCGCCTATACATTGGTTGAACAATTGTATACTGGTGCCCAGCGGATCATTTGTACCGTGTCTCATAACAAACCGGCGCCCACTTTGATTCAAGATACTCTGATGAAACTGTCAGTGCTTCCTGCCTGGGTTGAAGAGCTGAAGAAATCTGCTGCTCGAACCGGTGCAATCAATGCTTTAATCCGGGCAAAAGCCTGGGTGCTGGATTTTGATCCTATTGAAGCGGCTCAGGGTTATCCCAGCTTGAAAGAAGACGGGTCAGAATTTGGTGAAGCGGATTTGCGAGCAATAAACCGGGAGGTACGTCCGCTAGCTTGTCAACTGGCTGAGGAAGCAGACTTGTCTCATTATCAAGCCCAATATGACAGCCAGAACAAGCGAATAGCTGCACCAATCCATGAATCGGAAAATCTGATCCCTCCAATCCGTAAGCATACTTACGCTCCCGATATTGACCCGTCATTGCTAATCCATGACGAAGTTGTTTTTCAAGCATTAATGGGAATCGACTGGACAACTGTGGATTTCCAGCCACTGGGCAGAGAAACGGAAGCTGAAGCGGCGCAGGATGACCCACAACCATCAGGCCAGGCTGGTGGCCAAGCTTAAACCGGAAGCCGGTTTTAAAACTGCCTCTCCTTTGTGAAAAACTATTATGTTATTATGGGCACCATGTTGCCTTGTAATAGGCTAGCTAATACCTTTGATGTTGATATGCCTTCGTGCATAACTTGTTCTTCCTATGGTAATGAACTTTCCAACCACTTTCTGAAATAAGAAATTCGTCAAGTGCCACCGCGGTTGTACCGTCAGGCGGAATATGATGTCTGGATATATAAAATCAAAACATCTGAAACAAAATTTTAAGTATATGATCAAATTTTTGAGATACATAATACCTGCCATCATTGAGTATGAAGTTGGCTTGGCCAACCTTGAAGCGGAGTTTTGCAAACCCACACTGTTGGAGGAAATAACAACTCCTGTATATATATATGACACTGGTTACCATGTAAACCGTGCCAGGTCATAATAAACACCGTGTTACTCCATAAGAGGATGTTAACAACAAGGATCAAACCGGACAAATAGTCTTCGGATTGACGTGAACTGTGTTCCGTCAATTGATTGGTTAAAAAACTTTGTCGGTTTAAAAAACACAATGAAAAGCAAAAAAAACCCTTCAAAGAAAAGTATGAAGCAAAAGCAACGACAAAAATGTTTGCCAAAAAAGATTTATTTAAGCAAATCAAATGGCGTTACCATGGCCAAACACGACCAAGCTCCCGTTAGGAGTAACTATGGTTCTAGTTAGCCAGGTCCCCAAGTGATTCTTGTGGCATTTATGCCGACCAAATGGCATGGTCATGGTTTGGGTTCGACCAAGCCCCCAAGTGATTCTGTGGCCTTAGGCCGATCAAGAGGCATGACTGGTTCAGACGTGACCAAGTCCCCAAGTGATCTGGTGGCTCTCGCCTATCAAGAGGCATAGTATTGGTTCGGACACAACCAATCCTCCAAGTGATATAACACGATGCTTTTAGCAAAGCGAACTCAAGGGGTAAACCGGAGGCCGCTTTAGAGCAACTCCGTGTAACCTCACATGATGTAAAAGAACAGATACCCCGCTTTAGCTGAGGTTCCGGTTTGTTATATTTAATCATAATATATACATTGTCGTAATATGTACATAAGTATAGCCAATGGCTCAGGTATAGTAAGGCCGAAGATGAGCTATATTCCACGACCTGTTAGTCTCCTCTCTGATGTACGTGAGTCCTTATGCTCTTGAATATCAATCAGATAGTACGACCCATTGTGCAGATTCTTGCTGACCACGAAAGGCCCATCCCAAGGTGAGGATAGCTTATGCATATCAGTCTGATCTTGGATGAGCCGAAGCACCAAATCTCCTTCCTGAAAGGCTCTGGTTCTGACCCGGCGACTGTGATAACGACAAAGATCCTGCTGGTAAATCGCCGATCGGGCGGCTGCAATGTCACGCTCTTCATCCAACCGGTCCAAAGCATCTTGTCGTGCTGTCTTGTTATCCGCTTCAATATAAGCCGTGACACGAGGTGAATCATGACGGATATCACTGGGGAGAACCGCCTCCGCTCCATAAACCATGAAGAACGGTGTGTATCATGTTGATCTGTTGGGTGTTGTATTGATGCTCCATAACACATATGGTAATTCTTCTACCCAACAACCCGGCGTTCTCTACAAAGGAACCATGAGCTGGGGCTTGATGCCTCTCGAGATCTCTTGATTAGCTCTTTCTGCTTGACCATTGGACTGGGATGTGCCACTGATGAAACATCGAGCCGGATGTGCTCCCGTTCACAGAACTCCTTCATAGCAGCTTTGGACAAATTGGTACCATTATCTGTGATAATACTGTGCGGAAAGCCAAACCGGAAAATCACCTTTTTGATGAACTGAACTGCCATGGCCGCATCACACTTGCTAACAGGTTCTGCCTCCACCCACTTTGTAAACTTGTCAACTGCCACCAGGAGGTGGGTCTTCTTATCTTTGGACCTTTTGAAAGGCCCAACCATATCCAGCCCCCAAGTCGCAAACGGCCAAGTAATTGGAATCATTCTCAATTCTTGAGCCGGTACATGAGCATGTCTTGAAAACCTTTGGCAACCATCACATCGTCTGACCAGATCCTCCGCATCAGCATGATCAGTTAACCAATAGAAACCATGGCGAAATGCTTTAGCCACCAGAGACTTTGAACCGGCATGGTGACCACAATCTCCTTCGTGGATCTCACCCAAAATTTCACGGCCTTCTTCAGGAGACACGCAACGTTGAAAAGCTCCTGAAACACTGCAATGATGCAACTCGCCATTGATGACAGCCATGGACTTGGATCACCGGATTATCTGCCGGGCCAGAATCTCATCTTCTGGCAACTCGCCCCGGTTCTTGTACGCCAGGTAAGGAAGCGTCCAATCCGGAATAACATGAAGAACTGTCACCAATTGAGCCTCCGGATCAGGAATAGCCAAATCCTCTTCACCAGGGATCTTCACCGACGGGTTGTGCAGCACATCCAGAAAAACATTGGGCGGGACCGGTTTGCGCTGAGAGCCCAGCCGGCTTAAAGCGTCCGCCGCTTCATTTTTTCGCCGGTCCACGTGGTCCACCTGATAGCCTCTGAAATAACCTGCAACAATATCCACCTCACGACGATATGCTACCATGAGTGGGTCCTTGGAGTCCCAAGTGCCAGACACTTGCTGAGCCACAAGGTCCGAGTCACCGAAGCACTTAACTCAACTTATATTCATCTCCTTAGCCATCCGAAGACCATGGAGCAAGGCTTCATACTCAGCTGCATTGTTAGTACAAGGGAACATTAAACGGAGAACATAACAAAACTTATCACCTCGTGGGGAAGTTAATACGACTCCAGCCCCCGAGCCTTCCAACTGCCTGGATCCGTCAAAATGGATGGTCCAATACGTATGATCAGGCTTTTCTTCAGGTGCTTGCATTTCCGTCCAATCATTGATGAAATCAACAAGTGCTTGAGACTTGACCACTGTCTGAGGCGCATACTTCAAACCGTACGGCCCCAGCTCTATGGCCCACTTTGCAATCCGGCCAGTTGCTTCCCAGTTCTGGATGATATCTCCCAAAGGAGCAGAACTGACTACCGTAATTGAGTGCCCTTGGAAATATTGTTTAAGCTTCCGGCTTGCCATAAAAACTCCATACACCAGCTTCTGCCAATGCGGATACCTTTGCTTGGACTCAATGAGCACCTCGCTGATATAATAAACCGGACATTGAACCGGATGCTCCTTACCTGCCTATTTTCGCTCCACCACAATAGCTACACTGACTGCCCGAACATTAGCAGCAACATATAGCAGTAACGGCTCCTTGTCAACGGGAGCGGCGAGCACAGGCGGATTGGCCAATTGCCGCTTTAAGTCCTCAAATGCTTCATCAGCAGCGGAACTCCAGATAAACTGATCCGTCTTTTTCAACATCTGATACAAAGGGATTGCCTTCTCACCCAGGCGACTGATAAACCGGCTTAGCGCAGCAATCCGGCCTGCCAGGCGTTGAACATCGTTGATACACTTCGGTTTAGCCAGGGAGGTGATAGCCGTGATCTTCTCCAGATTAGCTTCAATTCCCCTGTTGGACACTAGAAAACCCAATAGCTTGCCCGCCAGTACACCAAAGCCACACTTATCCGGATTAAGCAGCATCTTGTATGTTCTCAGGTTATCAAAGGTTTCCCTCAAGTCATCAATCAGAGTCTCCTTCTCCCTGGATTTAACCACGATATCATCCACGTAAGCATGTACATTACGGCCAATCTGCTTGTGAAGACAATTTTGTACACACCGTTGGTAAGTTGCCTGGGCACTCTTGAGCCCGAAGGGCATAGACACATAGCAGAAGGCTCCAAAGGGAGTTATAAATGTTGTCTTCTCCTGGTCCTTAACTGCCATTTTGATCTGATGATAGCCAGAATACGCATCCAAAAAACTTAAACGCTCACAACCCGCCGTGGCATCAATAATTTGGTTAATACGGGGGAGGGCAAAAGGATCTGCTGGACAAGCTTTATTAAGATTTGTGTAATCCACACACATGCGCCGGGTGCCGTTTTTCTTGAGGACCAGCACCGGATTGGCAAGCCACTCGGGGTGAAAAACTTCAACAATAAAGCCAGCTGCCAAGAGCCTGGCTACCTCTTCTCCAATCGCCTTGCTTCTTTCTTCGTTAAACCGGCGGAGGAACTGTTTCACCGGTTTATACTTAGGATCCACATTAAGTGTGTGCTCAGCGAGTTCCCTCGGTACACCTGGCATGTCGGAGGGCTTCCATGCAAAAATGTCCCGATTCTCACGGATGAACTCGATGAGCGCGCTTTCCTATTTCGGATCCAAGTTGGCACTGATGCTGAACTGCTTGGACGAATCGCCAGGTACGAAGTCAACAAGCTTAGTTTCTGTTGCCGATATGAACTTCAGGGCCGGATCATGCTCCGTAGTTGGCTTCTTCAACGAAGTCATGTCCGCCGGATAAACATTGTCTTTATAGTACTTCAACTCCTCGGTGGCACAAACCGACTCTGCATAAGCCGCATCTCCTTCCTCGCATTCCAAAGCGATTTTGCGGCTTCCATGAACCGTTATTGTCCCCTTGTGCCCCGGCATCTTGAGCTGCAAATACACATAACAGGGCCGAGCCATAAACTTGGCGTATGTCGGTCGCCCAAACAGGGCATGGTATGGACTTAGGATTTTCACCACTTCAAACGTTAATGTCTCCGACCTGGAATCATGATCATCCCCAAAGGCCACTTCGAGAGCTATCTTACCAACGGGATATGCTAATCTGCTAGGCACTACACCGTGGAATACTGTATTAGACAGTTTGAGATTCTTATCTGTTAGTCCCATACGATGGAAGGTCTCATAGTACAGGATGTTAATGCTGCTCCCTCCATCCATGAGCACCTTGGTGAACTTATAACCTCCCACCTGAGGTGCCACCACCAGAGCCAATTGACCCGGATTATCGACCTGGGGTGGGTGATCCTCTCTGCTCCATATGATTGGCTATTCGGACCAACGTAGATAACGGGGTATGGCCGGTTCAACAGAGTTGACTGCCCGCCTCTGAACCTTCCGGTCTCGCTTGTCCAAGCTAGTGGTGAAGACATGGTACTGCCCACTACTCAACTGCTTTGGGTTGCTCTGGTAACCTGACTGTTGCTGTTGTTGGTTGTAACCATCCTGGTTGTTCTGACTATTTTGACCATTATGTCCGCCCGGATTACCATTAAATCCTGAACTGGAACTTCCTCCACCGTAACCCGGCCCGGACCCTGAGCCACCGCCAGATCCGTGATCATACCGGAAATTATTAGAATTCTTGAACTCCTGCATAATAAAGCAATCCTTCCAAAGGTGGTTTGCTGGCTCCTCCTTCATCCCATGTCTTGGACAGGGCTGGCTTAGCAGATAGTTCAGGCGGTTTGGGTTAGGGTTGGGTGCTCCACTATGATTTTTCGGCCTACCCTTGCGTCACTGGCCATTGTCCTGTGCGTTGGTATTAGCCACAAAATCCATGTTACCATCCGCTTTACGCTTGCCTCCTCCGCCATTGCCTACCCAGTGATGTTGCTGACCTTTGGAGCTGCTGTTCTTCTTCCCCTTCCCTGTCTTGTCATCATCAGATTCAGGATCCTTGGTACTATCAGAATCAGCATATTTTACCAAAGCGGCCATGAGGGTCCCCATGTCGGTGCAATGACGCTTCATCCATCCCAAATTCAACTTCAGGGGCCCAAACCGGCAGTTGCCTTCTAGGGTTAATACTGCGGTGTCAGCGTTGATGCGGTCTGAGGAGTGCAACACTTGTGAAACCCGGCGCACCCAATGATTCGTTGATTCTCCTTCCTCCTGGACGCATGCAGCTAAGTCTACTATCGACATAGGCTGTTTACAGGTATCCTTGAAATTGCTAATATACCGGGCTCGTAATTGGGCCCATGAACTGATAGAATTAGCTGGCAAGCTTTTTAACCAAGTACGGGCCGTTCCTTCAAGCATCATGGTGAAGTATTTTGCACACGCTGTGTCATCCACATCAAGCATCTCCATGGCCATCTCATAGCTCTCTACCCATGTCTCTGGAGGTTGATCTGCCGTATAATTCGGTACCTTGCACGGGCCTTTGAAATCCTTCGGCAGGCGCATGTTGCGTAAAGCGGGAAAAAGGCAAGGCACCCCCAAAGAACTAGAAGTAACACCAGGTTCGATCGAGATGGTTGGACGAACCGGCGTGAGCTGCCGAGCCTGATGCTGTGCGGCTAACTCGGCCTCCCGGCGCACTCGCGCCCGGTTCACCACTTCCTGAGCGTCATCAGCACCACCTGTCGGGTTGTTGCCACTGGGTGCTCCACGTCGTTCATTACTCGACACTGCTGGTTCATCCATATGTCTGCTATAGCTCCGGCTTGGACGGGGGGTCGAGTGGATCCGGTCGCGGCTGTACGAGTACGCTTCCTGTTGGGCCAAAGCTGTCCTCAGAAGTCCCTTGACCCGTCGCGTCTCTACTGCTTGCGGCGAGTCACCTTCAATTGGAATGGCCTCCAGCCGTGCAGCAGCGGAAACAAGATTGTCCATTGGGTTGGAGTAATGACCCGGAGGTGTTAAAGCATGCTGAGGTATAACGGTGTTTTGACGAGGCGGGTCCATCAAACGGGGCTGAACTGGTGCACCAGTCCCAGGAGCTTCTGCCCGGTTCCCCTCCAGCGGATTGCCAACTCTTGGTCCTGGAGTGTTGAAAAGGTCTCTGGCCTTGAAAACCGGAGGTAAGCGGGATCGGTGCTTCCTCCTCATGACTTCATGTGACGCGCTCTGGTCCAACATAAGCCTGTAGGCCTGCGCGTCTAAAGCGACCCACTCTGCGGCCATCCTGGTGTCCTCAGCCGCCAGATCCGTCTTGGCCTGGGTGATTTGTTCCTTTACCTTTGCAATCTCCGTGTTGTGAACGTCCTGATCTGGCGGATTAACTTCCGCCATAAGCACAGCCAATGCATCAAATAGTTTTGATAGAACCTGAGCCGGCGGGCGCACAGGGCCTCCTGCCCCGGCAGCCGTCGCCGCTGCTGAACCGGAGATCGTTGCCGCGACTGTCGAAGAATGAAGCGCTGCTTGTGTTCCGGTCATGAATATTCCAACCCGGTTAGGCAGATCAGAGAGGTCCGGAATACTGTCGCCATCGGAACAGCTCTCAATACGGCCATCTTGTAGCTGATAAAGAGATTCGGTTTCTCCGGTCAAAGATTTGTCACTGGAACAAACGGCAGTCGCCCCGCGAAGCTCCGATCCATCCTCATAACTTCCTCCATGGATCACTCCCACGAAGGCAAGCTTCATGGCCGGTTTAACCCGGGCGGATCGCGCACGCTGAGCCGTCTCAACGAGGTCAGTGCAGATGTCCAGCTCAGGACCCGGTTCACCAATCTTGCCAATGAAAACGTGAATGCTACCAAAGGGGACCCGGTACCCGTACTCAATTGAGCCGGCCTCGAGGCCCCAACCTGTGTCGTCGATGTATAGCTTGCCGCGACGACTCTTAGTCATCCGGCCTATAGCGTAGCCCTTGAGTCCTTCAAAGCGGCCCTCCAAGAACCGGAAACCATCGTGCGATAGCCCCACGATGGGCGCCAACTGTCGTGGTTTTGTCACGGCAGATGTCCTAGAGAAAGGACTTAGTCGTGGAGCCATCGCGACGGGTTAGCTTGAAGGGGTTAAAGCGGACACAAGGACGCAAGAGAGTATATACTAGTTCGGCCCCTTCAATGAAGGTAAAAGCCTACGTCTAGTTGTGATGGAATTGATGGGTGTTTCGATGACTAGGGAGCAAACAAGCTTCGCCTATGTCTCGAGTTGTTGTTTGTTTTCCTTGAACCGCCGCCGGGTCGTCCCCTTATATACATGGGTGACGCCCGTCGGTTTACAGAGTCCCAACACCGGCTCATAGATGTGTCCGGTTTGGTCTCTACTTATTCCTAACTTACAATACAAGTTACATATTGACGCCGGTTTACGGCTACAGGCTCTCAACCAATTATGGGTCTTGAGCCCTCATCTACCTTCATGGGCTTTAACATACTTAACTACTGATGAAGTTAATCCGGCCCATATAGGCCGGTTTACGCCCAGTAGTAATATCCCCAACACACTTGGTCACTTTGAGCTCATTATGATGATGCATTACCGAGTGGGCCCAGAGATACCTCTCCGTCATACGGAGTGACAAATCCCAGTCTTGATCCGTGTCAACCCAACAGATACTTTCGGAGATACCCGTAGTATACCTTTATAGTCACCCAGTTACGTTGTGATGTTTGGTACACCCAAAGCATTCCTACGGTATCCGGGAGTTACACGATCTCATGGTCTAAGGAAAAGATACTTGACATTGGAAAAACTCTAGCAAACGAACTATACGATCTTGTGCTATGTTTAGGATTCGGTCTTGTCCATCACATCATTCTCCTAATGATGTGATCTCCTTATCAATGACATCCAATGTCCATAGTCAGGAAACCATGACTATCTGTTGATCAGCGAGCTAGTCAAGTAGTGGCTTACTAGGGACATGTTGGTGTCTATGTATTCACACATGTATTACGATTTCTGGATAACACAATTATAGAATGAATAAAAGACAATTATCATGAACAAGGAAATATAATAATAATCCTTTTATTATTGCCTCTAGAGCATATTTCCAACAGTCTCCCACTTGCACTAGAGTCAATAATCTAGTTACATTGTGATGAATCGAACACCCATGGAATTCTGGTGTTGATCATGTTTTGCTCTAGGGAGAGGTTTAGTCAACGGATCTGCTACATTCAGGTCCATATGTACTTTACAAATATCTATGTCTCCATCTCGAAAATTTTCACGAATGGAGTTGAAGCGACGCTTGATGTGCCTGGTCTTCTTGTGAAACCTAGGCTCCTTGGCAAGTGCAATAGCTCCAGTGTTGTCACAGAAGAGTTTGATCGGCCCCGACGCATTGGGTATGACTCTTAGGTCGGTGATGAACTCCTTCACCCAAATTGCTTCATGTGCTGCCTCTGAGGCTGCCATGTACTCCGCTTCACATGTAGATTCCGCCACGACACTCCGCTTGCAACTGCACCAGCTTACTGCCCCACCATTCAATATATACACGTATCCGGTTTGTGACTTAGAGTCATCCAGATCTATGTCGAAGCTAGCATCGACGTAACCCTTTATGACGAGCTCTTCGTCACCTCCATAAACGAGAAACATTTCCTTAGTCCTTTTCAGGTACTTCAGGATATTCTTGACCGTTGTCCAGTGTTCCTTGCCGGGATTACTTTGGTACCTACCTAGCAAACTTACGGCAGGTTTACATTAGGTCTGGTACACAGCATGGCATACATAATAGAACCTATGGCTGAGGCATAGGGGATGACACTCATCTCTTCTATATCTTCTGCCGTGGTCGAACATTGAGCTGAGCTCAATTTCACACCTTGCAACACAGGCAAGAACCCCTTCTTAGACTGATCCATATTGAACTTCTTCAATATCTTATCAAGGTATGTGCTTTGTGAAAGACCTATGAGGCGTCTTGATCTATCTCTATAGATCTTGATGCCTAATATATAAGCAGCTTCTCCAAGGTCCTTCATTGAAAAACTCTTATTCAAGTAGGCCTTAATGCTGTCCAAAAGCTCTATATCATTTCCCATCAAAAGTATGTCATCTACATATAATATGAGAAATGCTACAGAGCTCCCACTCACTTTCTTGTAAATGCAGGCTTCTCCATAAGTCTGCATAAACCCAAATGCTTTGATCATCTCATCAAAGCGAATGTTCCAACTCCGAGATGCTTGCACCAGCCCATAAATCGAGCGTTGGAGCTTGCACACCTTGTCAGCATTCTTAGGATCGACAAAACCTTCCGGCTGCATCATATACAATTCTTCCTTAAGGAAACCATTAAGGAATGTCGTTTTGACGTCCATTTGCCATATCTCATAATCATAGAATGCGGCAATTGCTAACATGATTCGGATGGACTTCAGCTTCGCTACCGGTGAGAAAGTCTCATCGTAGTCAACCCCTTGAACTTGTCGATAACCCTTAGCGACAAGCCGAGCTTTACAGATGGTCACATTACCATCCGCGTCTGTCTTCTTCTTAAAGATCCATTTATTTTCTATGGCTCGCCGCTCAACGGGCAAGTCAGTCAAAGTCCATACTTCGTTTTCATACATGGATCCTATCTCGGATTTCATGGCTTCCAGCCATTTGTCAGAATCCGGGCCCGCCATCGCTTCTTCATAGTTCGAAGGTTCACCATTGTCTAACAACATGATTTCCAAGACAGGGTTGCCGTACCACTCTGGTGTGGAACGTGTCCTTGTGGACCTACGAAGTTCAGTAGCAACTTGATCTGAAGTTTCATGATCATCATCATTAACTTCCTCTCTAGTCGGTGCAGGCACCTCAGGAACATTTTCTTGAGTTGCGCCATTTTCTGGTTCAAGAGGTAATACTTCATCAAGTTCTACTTTCCTCCCATTTACTTCTTTCGAGAGAAACTCCTTCTCTAGAAAGGATCCATTCTTGGCAACAAAGATCTTGCCTTCGGATCTGAGGTAGAAGGTATACCCAATAGTTTCTTTAGGGTATCCTATGAAGACGCATTTTTCCGACTTGGGTTCGAGCTTTTCAGGTTGAAGTTTCTTGACATAAGCATCGCATCCCCAAACTTTTAGAAATGACAGCTTAGGTTTCTTCCCAAACCATAATTCATACGGTGTCGTCTCAACGGATTTCGACGGAGCCCTATTTAAAGTGAATGCGGCAGTCTCTAAATCATAGCCCCAAAATGATAGTGGTAAATTGGTAAGAGACATCATAGATCGCACCATATCTAATAGAGTGCGATTACGACGTTCGGACACACCATTACGCTGAGGTGTTCCAGGCGGTGTGAGTTGTGAAACTATTCCACTTTTTCTTAAGTGTGTGCCAAATTCGTGACTCAAGTATTCTCCTCCACGATCTGATCGCAAGAACTTGATTTTCCTGTCACGTTGATTTTCAACCTCACTCTGAAATTCCTTGAACCTTTCAAAGGTCTCAGACTTGTGTTTCATTAAGTATACATACCCATATCTACTCAAGTCATTAGTGAGGGTGAGAACATAACGATAACCACTGCGAGCCTCAACACTCATTGGACCGCACACATCAGTATGTATGATTTCCAATAAGTTGGTTGCTCGCTCCATTGTTCCTGAGAACGGAGTCTTGGTCATTTTACCCATGAGGCATGGTTCGCACGTGTCAAATGATTCGTAATCAAGAGACTCTAAAAGTCCATCTGCATGGAGCTTCTTCATGCGTTTGACACCTATGTGACCAAGGCGGCAGTGCCACAAGTATGTGGGACTATCATTATCAACCTTACATCTTTTGGTACTCACACTATGAATATGTGTACCATTACGCTCGAGATTCATTAAGAATAAACCATTCACCATCGGAGCATGACCATAAAACATATCTCTCATATAAATAGAACAACCATTATTCTCGGATTTAAATGAGTAGCCATCTCGTATTAAACGAGATCCTGATACAATGTTCATGCTCAAACTTGGCACTAAATAACAATTATTGAGGTTCGAAACTAATCTCGTAGGTAAATGTAGAGGTAGCGTGCCGACGGTGATCACATCGACCTTGGAACCATTCCCGACGCGCATCGTCACCTCGTCCTTCGCCAGTCTCCGCTTATTCCGTAGCACCTGCTTTGAGTTACAAATGTGAGCAACTGCACCGGTATCAAATACCCAGGAGCTACTACGAGTACTGGTAAGGTACACATCAATTACATGTATATCACATATACCTTTTGTTTTGCCGGCCTTCTTGTCCGCTAAGTATTTGGGGCAGTTCCGCTTCCAGTGACCACTTTCCTTGCAATAAGAGCACTCGGTCTCGGGCTTGGGTCCATTCTTTGGCTTCTTCCCGGCAGCTTGCTTGCCGGGTGCGGCAACTCCCTTGCCGTCCTTCTTGAAGTTCTTCTTACCCTTGCCTTTCTTGAACTTAGTGGTTTTATTCACCATCAACACTTGATGTTCCTTTTTGACATCTACCTCTGCTGATTTCAGCATTGCAAATACTTCAGGAATGGTCTTTTCCATCCCCTGCATATTGAAGTTCATCACAAAGCTCTTGTAGCTCGGTGGAAGCGACTGAAGGATTCTGTCAATGACCGCGTCATCCGGGGGATTAACTCCCAGCTGAGTCAAGCGGTTATGTAACCCAGACATAGTGAGTATGTGCTCACTGACAGAACTGTTTTCCTCCATCTTACAGCTGAAGAACTTGTCAGAGACTTCATATCTCTCGACCCGGGCATGAGCTTGAAAAACCATTTTCAACTCTTCGAACATCTCATATGCTCCGTGTCTCTCAAAACGCTTTTGGAGCCCCGGCTCTAAGCTGTAAAGCATGCTGCACTGAACGAGGGAGTAATCATCGGTACGTGTCTGCCAAGCGTTCATAACGTCTTGTTCTGCAGGGAGAGCAGGTGCTTCACCTAGCGGTGCTTGTAGGACATAATCTTTCTTGGCAGCTATGAGGATGGTCCTCAGGTTCCGGACCCAGTCCGTATAGTTGCTGCCATCGTCTTTCAGCTTGGTTTTCTCTAGGAACGCGTTGAAGTTGAGGACAACGTTGGCCATTTGATCTACAATACATGTTGTAAAGATTTTAGACTAAGTTCATGATAATTAAGTTCATCTAATCAAATTATTCAATGAACTCCCACTTAGATAGACATCCCTCCAGTCATCTAAGTATAACATGATCCGAGTTAACTAGGCCGTGTCCGATCATCACGTGAGACGGACTAATCAACATCGGTGAACATCTTCATGTTGATCGTATCTTCTATACGACTCATGCTCGACCTTTCGGTCTTCTGTGTTCCAAGGCCATGTCTATACATGCTAGGCTCGTCAAGTCAACCTAAGTGTTTGCATGTGTAAATCTGTCTTACACCCGTTGTATGTGAACGTTGGAATCTATCACACCCGATCATCACGTGGTGCTTCGAAACAACGAACTGTCGGAACGGCGCACAGTTAGGGGGAACACTTTCTTGAAATTATTATGAGGGATCATCTTATTTACTACCGTCGTTCTAAGTAAACAAGATGCAAAAACATGATAAACATCACATGCAATCAAATAATAATAGTGACATGATATGGCCAATATCACATAGCTCCTTTGATCTCCATCTTGGGGCTCCATGATCATCTTGTCACCGGCATGACACCATGATCTCCATCATCATGATCTCCATCATCGTGTCTCCATGAAGTTGCTCGACAACTATTACTTCTACTACTATGGCTAACACGTTTAGCAATAAAGTAAAGTAATTTACATGGCGTTTCTCAATGACACGCAGTTCATACAAAAAATAAAGACAACTCCTATGGCTCCTGCCGGTTGTCATACTCATCGACATGCAAGTCGTGATTCCTATTACAATAGCATGAACATCTCATACATCACATATATATCATTCATCATTCATCACAACTTTGGCCATATCACATCACAAAACACTTGCTGCAAAAACAAGTTAGACATCCTCTAATTGTTGTTGCAAGTTTTACGTGGCTGCAAGAGGGTTCTAGCAAGAACGTTTTCTTACCTACGTTAAAGCCACAACGTGATTTGTCAACTTCTATTTACCCTTCATAAGGACCCTTTTCATCAAATCCGCTCCAACTAAAGTGGGAGAGACAGACACCCGCCAGCCACCTTATGCAACTAGTGCATGTCAGTCGGTGGAACCGGTCTCATGTAAGCGTACGTGTAAGGTTGGTCCGGGCCGCTTCATCCCACAATACCGCTGAAGCAAAATAAGACTAGTAGTGGCAAGAAAGTTGACAACATCTACGCCCACAACAAATTGTGTTCTACTCGTGCAAAGAGAACTACGCATAAACCTGGCTCTGATACCACTGTTGGGGAACGTTGCAGAAAACAAAAAATTTCCTACGGTTTCACCAAGATCTATCTATGGAGTCATCTAGCAACGAGAGGTCGGATGCATCTACATACCTTTGTAGATCGCGAGCGGAAGCGTTCAAAGAACGGGGATGAGGGAGTCGTACTCGTCGTGATCCAAATCACCGGAGATCCTAGCGCCGAATGGACGGCACCTCCACGTTCAACACACGTACGATCAGCGTGACGTCTCCTCCTTCTTGATCCAGCAAGGGGGAAGGAGAGGTTGATGAAGATCCAGCAGCACGACGGCGTGGTGGTGGATGCAGCAGTCACCGCAGCAGGGCTTCACCGTTCTTCTACGAGAGGGAGAGGTGTAGCAGGGGAGAGGGAGGCGCCAAGATTTCAGGGTGCGGCTGACCTCCCTCCCCCCCTTTATATAGGCCCCTAGGGGGTGCGCCGGCCCTAGGAGATGGGATCTCCTGGGGGGGCGGCGGCCAAGGGGGAGGAGTGCCCCCCAAGGCAAGTGGAGGCGCCCCCTCCCCTAGGGTTCCCAACCCTAGGCACATGGGGGGTCCAAGGGGGGGCGCACCAGCCCACTATGGGCTGGTTCCCTCCCCATTTCAGCCCATGGGGCCCTCCGGGATGGGTGGTCCCACCCGGTGGACCCCCGGGACCCTTCCGGTGGTCCCGGTACAATACCGGTGACCCCGAAACTTTCCCGATGGCCGAAATAACACTTCCTATATATAATTCTTCACCTCCGGACCATTCCGGAACTTCTCGTGACGTCCAGGATCTCATCTGGGACTCCGAACAACTTTCGGATTACTGCATACTCATATCTATATAACCCTAGCGTCACCGAACCTTAAGTGTGTAGACCCTACGGGTTCGGGAGACATGTAGACATGACTGAGATGACTCTCCGGTCAATAACCAACAGCGGGATCTAGATATCCATGTTGGCTCCCACATGCTCCTCGATGATCTCATCGGATGAACCACGATGTCGAGGATTCATGCAACCGCGTATACAATTCCCTTTGTCAATCGGTATTTTACTTGCCCGAGATTCGATCGTCGGTATCCCAATACCTCGTTCAATCTCGTTACCGGCAAGTAACTTTACTCGTACTGTAATGCATGATCCCGTGACCAGACACTTGGTCACTTTGAGCTCATTATGATGATGCATTACCGAGTGGGCCCAGAGATACCTCTCCGTCATACGGAGTGACAAATCCCAGTCTTGATCCGTGTCAACCCAATAGATACTTTCGGAGATACCCGTAGTATACCTTTATAGTCACCCAGTTATGTTGTGACGTTTGGTACACCCAAAGCATTCCTACGGTATCCGGGAGTTACACGATCTCATGGTCTAAGGAAAAGATACTTGACATTGGAAAAACTCTAGCAAACAAACTATACGATCTTGTGCTATGTTTAGGATTGGGTCTTGTCCATCACATCATTCTCCTAATGATGTGATCTCGTTATCAATGACATCCAATGTCCATAGTCAGGAAACCATGACTATCTGTTGATCAACGAGCTAGTCAACTAGTGGCTTACTAGAGACATGTTGGTGTCTATGTATTCACACATGTATTACGATTTCCGGATAACACAATTATAGCATGAATAAAAGACAATTATCATGAACAAGGAAATATAATAATAATCCTTTTATTATTGCCTCTAGGGCATATTTCCAACAGGTTTATGGTAAATCATGTCACTTACCTCTTGAACTAGAACATAAGGCATATTGGGCCATTAAAGAGCTCAATTATGATTTCAAACTTGCCGGTGAGAAGTGGTTATTTGACATTAGCTCACTTGATGAATGGAGAACCCAGGCCTATGAGAATGCCAAACTGGTTAAAGAAAAAGTTAAAAGATGGCATGACAAAAGGATACAGAAACGTGAGTTTAATGTAGGTGATTATGTATTACTATACAACTCTTGTTTAAGATTTTTTGCAGGAAAAGTCCTCTCTAAATGGTAAGGTCCTTACGTCATCGAGGAGTTCTATCGTTCCGGTGCCATAAAAATCAACAACTTTGAAGGCACAAATCCAAGGGTGGTGAACGGTCAAAGAATCAAACATTATATCTCAGGTAATCCTATAAATGTTGAAACTAATATTATTGAAACCGTAACCCTGGAGGAATACATAAAGGACACTTTCCAGAATGTTTCAGACTCCGAAAAGGAATAGGTATGTGGTACGGTAAGTAAACCGACTCCAAAACAGTTCTAATGGCAATTTTTATCCGTTTTGGAATATTTATGAAAATAGAAAAATAAGAAGCAGTACGGGAAGGACACGAGGCTTCCATGATGGAGGAGGGCGTGCCCTACCCCCTGGGCGCGCCCCTCTGCCTTGTGGGTACCTCGTGTGCTCTCCGGACTCCATTTTCTTGCACGATACTTCTTTTGGTCGGTAAAAATTCATTATATAATCTCCCGAAGGTTTTGACCACCGTATCACGCAAATATCTTTTGTCTTTGTTTCGAGTTGTTTTTCCGACAGATCTAGATCTCCATGGCATCTTCAAGTGCCCCCAAGGACAAGTTCTTCGAGAAGGTCATCAGCCCCTACCTCGGGGAGGTGCTGCAACACCCTCAAACCATTGAGATGCGTGAGGGGTTGCTGCACATCCGTGATGTTGAGGGACCAGGGAGGACCGGAAGCATCGAGACAAGGCTCGAGGCAATGGATCAACAAGTTTTCAAGTGCCAGGAGATGGTGGAATGTGGACTCGACTCCAATCATATAATGATCATGGAGTTCACCAACAACCACAAGCTGGATGACAAGAACATTGGGGAGGCCATCTTCAAGCTTCACGAGAAAATCGAGTGCCTCCAAGCCCAGATCTATGACCTGCAAAACCAAAACTATGAGTATGAATATAGATTTAAGAGGATGAGTTTGCCTGCAGATTTGAGGATCCCGGAGACTCGATCATCCTTCAATGATGGTGAGCCTTGGAAGATGGACGACAAGCACACATCATCAACAACTCCATCATCACCACCTCCAAGGAAGGAGACATAAACACATGGGTATGGGCACTCCCCTTGGCAACTGCCAAGCTTGGGGGAGTGCCCCAGTATCGTATCACCATCACACTTTTATCTTTACCATTCTTAGTTCGATCCTTTTGGTAATATCTTGATCTAGTAGAATAAAGTTTTAGTATGATCTAGTTTTGAGTTTTGCTTTATGATCCTTCTATGTAATCGAGTCCGTGAGCTATATATAATAAAGATTAGTGTTGAGTCAAGGTCTTGGTTATCTTGCTATGATCTTGAGGAAATAAAAGAGAAATAATAAAAAGAAATAAAGTGATCATATGGATCTTATGGAGAGTAATGACTTCACATATAAAGAGTATGATGAATAAAAGTTGTTGAGAGTTGACAAACATAGTTTTGGTCATCGTTTCAATTAATAGGAAGTAATAAAGAAAGAGAGGTTTTCACATAGAAATATACTATCTTGGACATCTTTTATGATTGTGAGCACTCATTAAAATATGACATGCTAAAGAGTTGGCATTGGACAAGGAAGACAATGTAATGGGTTATGTTTTCTTACATCTGAAATAAATTATATTGTCATGGATCATCCAACATGTTGAGCTTCCCTTTCCCCCTCATGCTAGCCAAATTCTTTGCACCAAGTAGAGATACTACTTGTGCTTCCAAACATCCTTAAACCTAGTTTTGCCATGAGAGTCCACTATATCTACCTATGGATTGAGTAAGATCCTTCAAGTAAGTTGGCATCGTTGCAAGCAATAAAATTTCTCTCTAAATATGTATTATTTATTAGTGCGGAGAAAATAAGCTTTATACAATCTTGTGATGTGGAAGACATAAAAGCGACGGACTGCATAATAAAGATCCATATCACAAGTGGCAATATAAAGTGACGTTCTTTCGCATTAAGATTTTGTGCATCCAACCATAAAATCACATGACAACCTCTGCTTCCCTCTGTGATGGGCCTATCTTTTATTCTTGTCTTATACTTCATGCAAAGAGTCACGGTGATCTTCACCTTTCCTTTTTACATTTTATCCTTTGGCAAGCACAACGTGTTGGAAAGATACTGATATATATTGCTAATTGGATGTGAGTTTTCATGAACTATTTTTGTTGACATTACCCTTGAGGTAAAAAGTTGGGAGGCAAAACTATAAGCCCCTATCTTTCTCCGTGTGCGGCTAAAACTTCATACCCATAAATATTGCGTGAGTGTTAGAAATTGTGAAAGACTAAATGATAGTTGAGTATGTGGACTTGCTGAAAATCTATTATATTGACTATTTCGGATGTTATGATAAATTGCAATTGCTTCAATGACTGATATTATGGTTTGTTAGTTCTCAATGAAATTTATGATTCATACTTGAAATTGTGATTGAATTGTTACTTTAGCATAAGAAATCATATGACAATATTTATATATGTTGTTGTTATAAGAATGATCATGATGTTGTCATGTCCGTATTTTATTTTTATCGTCGCCTCTATCTCTAAACATGTGGACATATTTTTTGATATCGGCTTTTGCTTGAGGACAAGCGAGGTCTAAGCTTGGGGGAGTTGATACATCCATTTTGCATCATGCTTTTATGTCGATATTTATTGCATTATGGGTTGTATTACACATTATGTCACAATACTTATGCCTATTCTCTCTTATTTTACAAGGTTTACAAGAAGAGGGGGAATGCCGGCAGCTGGAATTCTAGGCTAGAAAAGGGGAAAATATTAGAGACCTATTCTGCACATCTCCAAAAGTCCTGAAACTTCACGGGAGCATGTTTCAGAATATATAAAAAATATTGGGTGAAAGAAATACCAGAGGGGGGCCACCCACCGTCCACGAGGGTGGGGGCGCGCCCCTGCCTCATGGGCCCCCTGGAAGCCCTTTGATGCCCATCTTTGGCTATATGGAGTATTTCGTCAAGGAAAAAAATCATAAGCAAGCTTTCGGGATGAAACTCCGCCGCCACGAGGCGGAACCTTGGCGGAACCAATCTAGGGCTCCGACGGAGCTATTCTGCCGGGGAAACTTCCCTCCGGGAGGGGGAAATCATCACCATCGTCATCACCAACGATCCTCTCATCGGGAGGGGGTCAATCTCCATCAACATCTTCACCAGCACCATCTCATCTCAAACCCTAGTTCATCTCTTGTATCCAATCTTTGTCCCAAAGCCTCAGATTGGTACTTGTGGGTTGCTAGTAGTGTTGGTTACTCCTTGTAGTTGACGCTAGTTGGTTTATTCGGTGGAAAATCATATGTTCAGATCCATTATGCATATTAATACCCCTCTGATTATGAACGTGAATATGATTTGTGAGTAGTTACGTTTGTTCCTGAGGACATGGGAGAAGTCTTGCTATAAGTAGTCATGTGAATTTGGTATTCGTTCGATATTTTGATGAGATGTATGTTGTCTTTCCTCTAGTGGTGTCATGTGAACGTTGACTACATGACACTTCACCATTGTTTGGGCCTAGAGGAAGGCATTGGGAAGTAATAAGTAGATGATGGGTTGCTAGAGTGACAGAAGCTTAAACCCTAGTTTATAAGTTGCTTCGTAAGGGGATGATTTCGATCCATATGTTTCATGTTATGGTTAGGTTTATCTTAATACTTCTATTGTAGTTGTGGATGCTTGCAATAGGGGTTAATCATCAGTGGGATTCTTGTCCAAGGAAGGACAGTACCCAAACACCGGTCCACCCACATATCAAATTATCAAAGTACCAAACGCGAATCATATGAGCGTGATGAAAACTAGCTTGATGATAATTCCCATGTGTCCTCGGGAGCGCTTTCCTTTATATAAGAGTTTGTCCAGGCTTGTCCTTTGCTGCAAAAGGGATTGGGCCATATTGCTGCACCTTATTTACGTTTATTAATTGTTACTCGTTACAAATTACCTTATCACAAAACTATCTATTACCGATAATTTCAGTGCTTGCAGAGAATACCTTGCTGAAAACCGCTTATAATTTCCTTCTACTCCTCGTTGGGTTTGACACTGTTACTTATAGAAAAGGCTACGATAGATAACCTACACTTGTGGGTCATCACCCCCCCCCCCGAAAGTTATTGGGCCTCATGGGCCTAATGGTGGAAGAGAGGAGGCAGGCCAGGAGTGGCGCGCGCCCCCCTAGCCCAAACCGAATTGGAGTAGGACTCGCCCCCCCTTGGGCGGGCCACCCTTGGCCAGCCTCCTCCTCCCTCCCCCCTTTATATACGTGGGAGGGGGGCACCCCATAGAAACACAAGTTGATCTTTAGCCATGTGCGGTGCCCCCTCCATAGTTTTATAGCTCAGTCATATTGTCGTAGTGCTTAGGCGAAGCCCTGCGTCGGTAACTTCATCATCACCATCACCATGCCGTCGTGCTGACGGAACTCTCCCACGGCCTCAATTGGATCAAGAGTTCGAGGGATGTCACCGAGCTGAACGTGTGTAGATCGTAGAGGTGTCGTACGTTCGGTACTTGGATCCATTGGATCGCGAAGATGTTCGACTACATCAACCGCATTACTAAACACTTCCGCTTTTGGTCTACGAGGGTATGTAGACACACTCTCCCCCTCTTGTTGATAAGCATCTCCTAGATAGATCTTGCATGATTGTAGGTAAAATTTTGAAATACTGTGTTCCCCAATAGTGGCATCAGAGCCAGGTCTATGCGTAGATGTTATATGCATGAGTAGAACACAAAGGGTTGTGGGTGATAATAGTCATATTGCTTACCAGCATGTCATAATTTGATTCGGCGGTATTGTTGGATTAAGCGGCCCAGACCGACATTACATGACGGCATTCATGAGACTGGTTCTACCGTCGTGCTTCGCACACAGGTGGCTAGTGGGTGCCTGTTTCTCCAGCTTTAGTTGAATCGAGTTTGACTACGCCCGGTCCTTGTTGAAGGTTAAAACAGCACACTTGACGAAAAATCATTGTGGTTTTGATGCGTAGGTAAAACGGTTCTTGCTAGAAGCCCGTAGCAGCCACGTAAAATTTGCAACAACAAAGTAGAGGACGTCTAACTTGTTTTTGCAGGGCATGTTGTGATGTGATATGGTCAAGACGTAACAATATATAAATTGTTGTATGAGATGATCCTGTTTTGTAAAAGTTATCGGCAACTGGCAGGAGCCATATGGTTGTCGCTTTATTGTATGAAATGCAATCGCCATGTAATTGCTTTACTTTATCACTAAGCGGTAGCAATAGTCGTAGAAGCAATAGTTGGCGAGACGACAACGATGCTACGATGGAGATCAAGGTGTCAAGCCGGTGATAATGGAGATCATGACGGTGCTTTGGGGATGGCCATATCATATCACTTATTTTGATTGCATGTGATGTTTATCTTTTATGCATCTTATTTTGCTTAGTACGGCGGTATCATTATAAGATGATCTCTCACTAAATTTCAAGGTATAAGTGTTCTCCGTGAGTATGCACCATTGCTACAATTCGTCGTGCCGAGACACCACGTGATGATTGGGTGTGATAAGCTCTACATTCACATACAACGGGTGCAAGCCAGTTTTGCACAAGCAAAATACTCAGGTTAAACTTAATGAGCCTAGCATATGCAGATATGTCCTCGGAACACTGCGACCGAAAGGTTGAGCGTGAATCATATAGTAGATATGATCAACATAGTGATGTTCACCATTGAAAACTTCTCCATCTCACGTGATGATCGAACATGGTTTAGTTGATATGGATCACGTGATCATTTAGATGACTAGAGAGATGTCTATCTAAGTGGGAGTTCTTAAGTAATATGATTAATTGAACTTTAATTTATCATGAACTTAGTACCTGGTAGTATTTTGCATGTCTATGTTGTTGTAGATAAATGGCCCGTGCTACTGTTCCTTTGAATTTTAATGCGTTCCTAGAGAAAGCTAAGTTGAAAGATGATGGTAGCAACTACACGGACGGGGTCCGTAAGTTGAGGATTATCCTCATTGTTGCATAGAAGAATTACGTTCGGAAGCACTGCTAGGTGCAAAGCCAGCTGCAAGAGAAACTCCAGATGTTATGAATGTCTGGCAGAGCAAAGCTGATGACTACTCGATAGTTCAGTGTGCCATACTTTACGACTTAGAATCGGGACTTCAACGACATTTTGAATGTCATGGAGCATATGAGATGTTCCAGGAGTTGAAGTTAATATTTCAAGCAAATGCCCGGATTGAGAGATATGAAGTCTCCAATAATTTCTGCAGCTGCAAAATGGAGGAGAATAGTTCTGCCAGTGAACATATACTCAGAATGTCTGGGTACCACAACCACTTGATTCAACTTGGAGTTAATCTTCCTGATGATAGTGTCATTGACAGAGTTCTTCAATCACTGCCACCAAGCTACAAAAGCTGCATGATGAACTATAATATGCAAGGGATGGATAAGATAATTCCCGAGCTCTTTGCAATGCTAAACGCTGCGGAGGTAGAAATCAAGAAGGAGCATCAAGTGTTGATGGTCAACAAGACCACTAGTTTCAAGAAGAAGGGCAAAGGGAAGAAGGGGAACTTCAAGAAGAACAGCAAGCAAGTTGCTACTCATGTGAAGAAGCCCAAGTCTGGATCTAAGCCTGAGACTGAGAGCTGCTACTGCAAAGGGACTGGTCACTGGAAGCGGAACTGCCCCAAGTATTTGTTGGATAAGAAGGATGGCAAAGTGAAAGGTATATTTGATATACATGTTATTGATGTGTACCTTACTAATGCTCGCAGTAGAGCCTGGGTATTTGATACTGGTTCTGTTGCTCATATTTGCAACTCGAAGTAGGGGCTACGGATTAAGCGAAGATTGGCTAAGGACGAGGTGACGATGCGCGTGGGAAATGGTTCCAAAGTCGACGTGATCGCGGTCGGCACGCTACCACTACATCTACCTTCGTGATTAATTTTAGACCTAAAGAATTGTTATTTAGTGCCAGTGTTAAGCATGAACATAGATATATCTAGATCTTTTTTGATGTGAGACGGTTATTCATTTAAATCAGAGAATAATGGTTGTTCTATTTATATGAGTAACATCTTTTATGGTCATGCACCCTTAATGAGTGGTCTATTTTTATTGAATCTTGATAGTAGTGATACACATATTCATAGTATTGAAGCCAAAAGATACAAGTTTAATAATGATAGTGCAACTTATTTGTGGCACTGCCGTTTAGGTCATATTGGTGTAAAGCGCATGAAGAAACTCAATGCTGATGGGCTTTTGGAATCACTTGATTATGAATCACTTGATGCTTGCAAACCATGCCTCATGGGCAAGATGACTAAGACTCTGTTCTCCGGAACAATGGAGCGAGCAACAGACTTATTAGAAGTAATACATACTAATGTATGCGGTCCGATGAGTGTTGATGCTCGCAGCGGGTATCGTCATTTTCTGCCCTTCACAGATGATTTGAGAAGATATGGGTATATCTACCTGATGAAACACAAGTCTGAAACATTTGAAAAGTTCAAAGAATTTCAGAATGAAGTGGAAAATCATCGTAACAAGAAAATTAAGTTTCTACGATCTGATTGTGGAGGTGAATATTTGAGTTATGAGTATGGTCTACATTTGAAACAATGCGGAATAGTTTCGCAACTCACGCCACCTGGAACACCACAGCGTAATGGTGCGATCTATGATGTTTCTTACTGATTTACCGCTATCGTTTTGGGGTCATGCTTTAGAGACAACTGCATTCACGTTAAATAGGGCACCATCGAATCTATAGAGAGAATTTACCTTTACTGCCTGTGTCGGGTTATCAAGACCATGTGTTTCTTCAACAGGAGGCAAATTAAGGCCATGTATTTCTTCCACAGGAGGTAAATTCTTAACATCTTCAGCTTTTATACCTTTTTCTTTCATAGATTTCTTTGCCTCTTGCATATCTTCAGGACTAAGAAATAGAATACCCCTTTTCTTCGGAGTTGGCTTAGGAGTTGGTTCAGGAAGTGTCCAATTATTTTCATGGGTCAACATATTATTCAATAGAATTTCAGCTTGATCAACAGTTCTTTCCCTGAAAACACAACCAGCACAACTATCCAGGTAATCTCCGGAAGCATCGATTAGTCCATTATAAAAGATATCAAGTATTTCATTTTTCTTGAGAGGATGATCAGGCAAAGCATTAAGTAATTGGAGAAGCCTCCCACAAGCTTGTGGGAGACTCTCTTCTTCAATTTGCACAAAATTACATATTTCTCTTAAAGCAGCTTGTTTCTTATCAGCGGGGAAATATTTAGCAGAGAAGTAATAAATCATATCCTAGGGACTACACACACAACCAGGATCAAGAGAATTAAACCATATCTTAGCATCACCCTTTAATGAGAATGGAAATAATTTAAGGATATAATAGTAGCAAGTTTTCTCGTCATTAGTGAACAGGGTAGCTATATCATTTAATTTAATAAGATGTGCCACAACAGTTTCAGATTCATAGCCATAAAAAGGATCAGATTCAACCAAAGTGATTAACTCGGGATCAACAGAGAAATCATAATCCTTATCAGTAATAAAGATAGGTGAAGTAGCAAAAGCAGGGTCATATTTAATTCAAGCATTCATAGACTTTTCTTTAATCTTAGCTAATAATTTCTTAAGATCAGATCTATCATTGCAAGCAAGAAAGTCTCTAGCAGTTTCTTCATCCATAACATAACCCTCAGGAACAACATGCAATTCATATCTAGGGGGAGAATCTTCATCATCAGTTTCATCAATATTATCAGTTTCAATAATTTCATTCTCTCTAGCCCTAGCAAGTTGTTCATCAAGAAATTCACCTAGCGGCACAATAGTATCAAGCATAGAAGTAGTTTCATCATAAGTATCATGCAAAGCAGAGGTGGCATCATCAATAACATGCGACCTATCAGAATCAATAGCATGTGTAGGTGTCGCAAGTTCACTCAAAACAGAAGGTGAATCAAGTGCAGAGCTAGATGGCAGTTCCTTACCTCCGCTCGTAGTTGAGGGAAAAATCTTGGTTCTTTGATCTTTCAAGTTCTTCATAGTGATAAGCAGATATAAATCCCAAGTGACTCAAAGAATAGAGCTATGCTCCCCGGCAACGGCGCCAGAAAATATTCTTGATAACCCACAAGTATAGGGGATCGCAACAGTTTTCGAGGGTAGAGTATTCAACCCAAATTTATTGATTCGACACAAGGGGAGCCAAAGAATATTCTCAAGTATTAGCAGTTGAGTTGTCAATTCAACCACACCTGGAAAGTTAATATCTGCAGCAAAGTGTTTAGTAGCAAAGTAATATGATAGTAGTGGTAACGGTAGCAAAAGTAATATTTTGGGGTTTTGTAGTGATTGTAACAATAGCAACGGAAAAGTAAATAAGCGAAGAACAATATATGAAAAGCTCGTAGGCATTGGATCGGTGATGGAGAATTATGCCAGATGCGATCGATCATGTAACACTCATAACATAGGGTGACACAGAACTAGCTCCATTTCATCAATGTAATGTAGGCATGTATTCCGAATATAGTCATACGTGCTTATGGAAAAGAACTTGCATGACATATTTTGTCCTATCCTCCCGTGGCAGCGGGGTCCTATTGGAAACTAAAGGATATTAAGGCCTCCTTTTAATAGAGTACCGGACCAAAGCATTAACACATAGTGAATACATGAACTCCTCAAACTACGGTCATCACTGGGAGTGGTCCCGATTATTGTCACTTCGGGGTTGCCGGATCATAACACATAGTAGGTGACTATAGACTTGCAAGATTGGATCAAGAACTGACATATTTTCATGAAAACATAATAGGTCCAGATCTGAAATCATGGCACTCGGGCCCTAGTGACAAGCATTAAGCATAGCAAAGTCATAGCAACATCAATCTCAGAACATAGTGGATACTAGGGATCAAACCCTAACAAAACTAACTCTATTACATGATAAATCTCATCCAACCCATCACCATCTAGCAAGCCTATGATGGAATTACTCACGCACGGCGGTGAGCATCACGAAATTGGTGATGGAGGAAGGTTGATGATGATGATGGCGATGGATTCCCCTCTCCGGAGCCCCGAACAAACTCCAGATCAGCCCTCCCGGGAGAGTTTAGGGCTTGGCGACGGCTCCGTATCATAAAATGTGATGAATCCTTCTCTCTGATTTTTCCCCCCGAAAGTGAATATATGGAGTCAAGGTTGAGGTCGGTGGAGCATCAGGGGGCCCATGAGGCAGGGGCATGCCCAGGGGGTAGGGCGCACCCCCCACCCTCATGGACAGGGTATGGGCCCCCTGACATGGATCTTTCTACCAGTATTTTTTATATATTCCAAAATAATTCTCCGTTGATTTTCAGGTCATTCTGAGAACTTTTATTTCTGCACAAAAATAATTCCATGGCTATTCTGCTGAAAACAACGTCAGTCCGGGTTAGTTCCATTCAAATCATGCAAGTTAGAGTCCAAAACAAGGGCAAAAGTGTTTGGAAAAGTAGATACGACGGAGACATATCATACTGTTGTTCCTAATGATAAAGATGAATTGATCCCACAAAGAATTGTTATAGGTTATAGAATGGTAATTGATTTCCACAGATTAAATAAAGCTACTAAAAAGGGATCATTACCCTTTACCTTTTATTGATCAAATGCTAGAAAGATTATCCAAACATACACATTTTTGCTTTCTAGATGGTTATTCTGGTTTCTCTCAAATCCAGGTGTCAAAAGAGGATCAAGAAAAGACAACTTTTACTTGCCCTTTCGGTACCTTTGCTTATAGACGTATGCCTTTTGGTTTATGCAATGCACCTTCTACTTTTCAAAGATGTATGATGGCTATATTCTCTGACTTTGGTGAAAAGATTGTTGAGGTTTTCATGGACGATTTTTCTGTATATGGAACTTCTTTTGATGATTTCTTAAGCAACCTTGATCGAGTTTTGCAGAGATGTGAAGAAACTAATCTTGTCTTGAATTGGGAGAAGTGCCACTTTATGGTTAATGAAGGTATTGTCTTGGGGCATAAAATTTCTGAAAGAGGTATTGAAGTTGATAAAGCTAAAGTTGATGCTATTGAAAAGATGCCTTGTCCTAAGGACATTAAAGGTATAAGAAGCTTCCTTGGTCATGCCGGTTTTTATAGGAGGTTCATTAAGGACTTCTCTAAAATTTCTCGGCCTGTGACTAATCTCTTACAAAAAGATGTTCCTTTTGTCTTTGATGATGATTGTGTAGAAGCCTTTGAAATACTTAAGAAAGCTTTGATTTCTGCACCTATTGTTCAGCCTCGTGATTGGAATTTACCATTTGGAATCATGTGTGATGCTAGTGATTATGTTGTAGGGGCTGTTCTAGGACAAAGAGTTGATAAGAAATTAAATGTTATCCAATATGCTAGTAAAACTCTAGACAGTGCCCAAAGAAATTATGCTACTACTGAAAAGGAATTTTTAACAGTTGTATTTGCTTGTGATAAGTTCAGACCTTATATTGTTGATTCTAAAGTAACTTTTCACACTGATCATGCTGCTATTAAATATCTTATGGAAAAGAAAGATGCTAAACCTAGACTTATTAGATGGGTTCTCTTGCTACAAGAATTTGATTTGCATATTATTGATAGAAAGGGACCTGAGAACCCCGTTGCAGATAACTTGTCTAGGTTAGAGAATGTTCTTGATGACCCACTACCTATTGATGATAGCTTTCCTGATGAACAATTAGCTGTGATAAATGCTTCTCGTACTGCTCTATGGTATGCTAATTATGCTAATTATATTGTTGCTAAGTTTATACCACCTCGTTTCACATACCAGCCAAAGAAAAAGTTATTCTATGATTTAAGACATTACTTCTCGGATGACCCACATCTTTATAAACAAGGAGTAGATGGTGTTATTAGACATTGTGTACCTGAGCATGAACAGGAACAGATCCTATGAAAGTGTCACTCCGAGGCTTATGGAGGACACCATGCTGGAGACAGAACTACACATATGGTATTGCAATCCGGTTTTTATTGGCCTACTCTCTTCAAGGATGCCCGTAAGTTTGTCTTGTCTTGTGATGAATGTCAAAGAATTGGTAATATTAGTAGACGTCAAGAAATGCCTATGAATTATTCACTTGTTATTGAACCATTTGATGTTTGGGGCTTTGATTATATAGGACCTTTTCCTTCCTCTAATGGGTACACACATATTTTAGTTGCTGTTGATTACGTTACTAAGTGGGTAGAAGATATTCCAACTAGTAGTGTTGATCATAACACCTCTACTAAGATGCTTAAAGAAGTTATTTTTCCGAGGTTTAGAGTCCCTAGATACTTAATGACAGATGGTGGTTCACATTTTATTCATGGTGCCTTTCGTAAAATGCTTGCTAAGTATGACGTTAATCATAGAATTGCATCTCCTTATCACCCATAGTCTAGCGGTCAAGTAGAATTGAGTAATAGAGAGCTTAAATTAATTTTGCAAAAGACTGTTAATAGATCTAGAATGAATTGGTCCAAGAAACTTGATGATGCATTATGGGCCTATAGAACTGCATACAGGAATCCTATGGGTATGTCTCCGTATAAAATGGTTTATGGTAAAGCATGTCACTTACCTCTTGAACTAGAACATAAGGCATATTGGGCCATTAAAGAGCTCAATTATGATTTCAAACTTGCCGGTGAGAAGTGGTTATTTGACATTAGCTCACTTGATGAATGGAGAACCCAGGCCTATGAGAATGCCAAACTGGTTAAAGAAAAAGTTAAAAGATGGCATGACAAAAGGATACAGAAACGTGAGTTTAATATAGGTGATTATGTATTACTATACAACTCTCGTTTAAGATTTTTTGCAGGAAAACTCCTCTCTAAATGGTAAGGTCCTTACGTCATCGAGGAGTTCTATCGTTCCGGTGCCATAAAAATCAACAACTTCGAAGGCACAAATCCAAGGGTGGTGAACGGTCAAAGAATCAAACATTATATCTCAGGTAATCCTATAAATGTTGAAACTAATGTTATTGAAACCGTAACCCCAGAGGAATACATAAAGGACACTTTCCAGAATGTTTCAGACTCCGAAAAGGAATAGGTACGTGGTACGGTAAGTAAACCGACTCCAAAACAGTTCTAATGGCAATTTTTATCCGTTTTGGAATATTTATGAAAATAGAAAAATAAGAAGCAGTACGGGAAGGACACGAGGCTTCCACGACGGAGGAGGGCGTGCCCTACCCCCTGCGCGCGCCCCTCTGCCTTGTGGGCACCTCGTGTGCTCTCCGGACTCCGTTTTCTTGCACGATACTTCTTTTGGTCGGTAAAAATTCATTATATAATCTCCCGAAGGTTTTGACCACCGTATCACGCAAATATCTTCTGTCTTTGTTTCGAGTTGTTTTTCCGACAGATCTAGATCACCATGGCGTCTTCAAGTGCCCCCAAGGACAAGTTCTTCGAGCAGGTCATCAACCCCTATCTCGGGGAGGTGCTACAACACCCTCAAACCATTGAGATGCGTGAGGGGTTGCTGCACATCCGTGATGTTGAGGGACCAGGGAGGACCGGAAGCATCGAGACAAGGCTCGAGGCAATGGATCAACAAGTTTTCAAGTGCCAGGAGATGGTGGAATGTGGAATCGACTCCAATCATATAATGATCATGGAGTTCACCAACAACCACAAGCTGGATGACAAGAACATTGGGGAGGCCATCTTCAAGCTTCACGAGAAAATCGAGTGCCTCCAAGCCCAGATCTATGACCTGCAAAACCAAAACTATGAGTATGAATATAGATTTAAGAGGATGAGTTTGCGTGCAGATTTGAGGATCCCGGAGACTCGATCATCCTTCAATGATGGTGAGCCTATGCCTTGGAAGATGGACGACAAGCACACATCATCAACAACTCCATCATCACCACCTCCAAGGAAGGAGACATAAACACATGGGTATGGGCACTCCCCTTGGCAACTGCCAAGCTTGGGGGAGTGCCCCAGTATCGTATCACCATCACACTTTTATCTTTACCGTTCTTAGTTTGATCCTTTTGGTAATATCTTGATCTAGTAGAATAAAGTTTTAGTATGATCTAGTTTTGAGTTTTGCTTTATGATCCTTCTATGTAATCGAGTCCGTGAGCTATATATAATAAAGATTAGTGTTGAGTCAAGGGCTTGGTTATCTTGCTATGATCTTCAGGAAATAAAAGAGAAATAATAAAAAGAAATAAAGTGATCATATGGATCTTATGGAGAGTAATGACTTCGCATATAAAGAGTATGATGAATAAAAGTTGTTGAGAGTTGACAAACATAGTTTTGGTCATCATTTCAATTAATAGGAAGTAATAAAGAAAGAGAGGTTTTCACATAGAAATATACTATCTTGGACATCTTTTATGATTGTGAGCACTCATTAAAATATGACATGCTAAAGAGTTGGCGTTGGACAAGGAAGACAATGTAATGGGTTATGTTTTCTTACATCTGAAATAAATTATATTGTCATGGATCATCCAGCATGTTGAGCTTCCCGTTCCCCCTCATGCTAGCCAAATTCTTTGCACCAAGTAGAGATACTACTTGTGCTTCCAAACATCCTTAAACCTAGTTTTGCCATGAGAGTCCACTATATCTACCTATGGATTGAGTAAGATCCTTCAAGTAAGTTGTCATCGTTGCAAGCAATAAAATTTCTCTCTAAATATGTATGATTTATTAGTGCGGAGAAAATAAGCTTTATACAATCTTGTGATGTGGAAGACATAAAAGCGACGGACTGCATAATAAAGGTCCATATCACAAGTGGCAATATAAAGTGACGTTCTTTCGCATTAAGATTTTGTGCATCCAACCATAAAATCACATGACAACCTCTGCTTCCCTCTGCGATGGGCCTATCTTTTATTCTTGTCTTATACTTCATGCAAAGAGTCACGGTGATCTTCACATTTCCTTTTTACATTTTATCCTTTGGCAAGCACAACGTGTTGGAAAGATCCTGATATATATTGCTAATTGGATGTGAGTTTTCATGAACTATTTTTGTTGACATTACCCTTGAGGTAAAAAGTTGGGAGGCAAAACTATAAGCCCCTATCTTTCTCCGTGTGCGGCTAAAACTTCATACCCATAAATATTGCGTGAGTGTTAGAAATTGTGAAAGACTAAATGATAGTTGAGTATGTGGACTTGCTGAAAATCTGTTATATTGACTATTTCCGATGTTATGATAAATTGCAATTGCTTCAATGACTGATATTATGGTTTGTTAGTTCTCAATGAAGTTTATGATTCATACTTGAAATTGTGATTGAATTGTTACTTTAGCATAAGAAATCATATGACAATATTTATATATGTTGTTGTTATAAGAATGATCATGATGCCGTCATGTCCGTATTTTATTTTTATCGTCACCTCTATCTCTAAACATGTGGACATATTTTTTGATATTGGCTTTTGCTTGAGGACAAGCGAGGTCTAAGCTTGGGGGAGTTGATACGTCCATTTTGCATCATGCTATTATGTCGATATTTATTGCATTATGGGTTGTATTACACATTATGTCACAATACTTATGCCTATTCTCTCTTATTTTACAAGGTTTACAAGAAGAGGGGGAATGCCGGCAGCTGGAATTCTAGGCTGCAAAAGGAGAAAATATTAGAGACCTATTCTGCACATCTCCAAAAGTCCTGAAACTTCACGGGAGCATGTTTCAGAGTATATAAAAAATATTGGGTGAAAGAAATACCAGAGGGGGGCCACCCACCGTCCACGAGGGTGGGGGCGCGCCCCTGCCTCGTGGCCCCCTGGAAGCCCTCTGATGCCCATCTTTGGCTATATGGAGTCTTTCGTCAAGGAAAAAAATCATAAGCAAGCTTTCGGGATGAAACTCCGCCGCCACGAGGCGGAACCTTGGCGGAACCAATCTAGGGCTCCGACGGAGCTATTCTGCCGGGGAAACTTCCCTCCGGGAGGGGGAAATCATCACCATCGTCATCACCAACGATCCTCTCATCGGGAGGGGGTCAATCTCCATCAACATCTTCACCAGCACCATCTCATCTCAAACCCTAGTTCATCTCTTGTATCCAATCTTTGTCCCAAAGCCTCAGATTGGTACTTGTGGGTTGCTAGTAGTGTTGGTTACTCCTTGTAGTTGATGCTAGTTGGTTTATTCGGTGGAAAATCATATGTTCAGATCCATTATGCATATTAATACCCCTCTGATTATGAACGTGAATATGATTTGTGAGTAGTTACGTTTGTTCCTGAGGACATGGGAGAAGTCTTGCTATAAGTAGTCATGTGAATTTGGTATTCGTTCGATATTTTGATGAGATGTATGTTGTCTTTCCTCTAGTGGTGTCATGTGAACGTTGACTACATGACACTTCACCATTGTTTGGGCCTAGAGGAAGGCATTGGGAAGTAATAAGTAGATGATGGGTTGCTAGAGTGACAGAAGCTTAAACCCTAGTTTATAAGTTGCTTCGTAAGGGGCTGATTTGGATCCATATGTTTCATGCTATCGTTAGGTTTATCTTAATACTTCTATTGTAGTTGTGGATGCTTGCAATAGGGGTTAATCATAAGTGGGATGCTTGTCCAAGGAAGGACAGTACCCAAGCACCGGTCCACCCACATATCAAATTATCAAAGTACCAAACGCGAATCATATGAGCGTGATGAAAACTAGCTTGACGATAATTCCCATGTGTCCTCGGGAGCGCTTTCCTTTATATAAGAGTTTGTCCAGGGTTGTCCTTTGCTGCAAAAGGGATTGGGCCATATTGCTGCACCTTATTTACTTTATTAATTGTTCCTTGTTACAAATTACCTTATCACAAAACTATCTATTACCGATAATTTCAGTGCTTGCAGAGAATACCTTGCTGAAAATCGCTTATAATTTCCTTCTACTCCTCGTTGGGTTTGACACTCTTACTTATCGAAAAGGCTACGATAGATAACCTACACTTGTGGGTCATCACCCCCCCCCTAGGAAGTTATTGGGCCTCATGGGCCTAATGGTAGAAGAGAGGAGGCAGGCCAGGAGTGGCGCGCGCCCCCTAGCCCAAACCGCATTGGAGTAGGACTCCCCCCCCCCCCTTGGGCGCGCCACCCTTGGCCAGCCTCCTCCTCCCTCCCCCCTTTATATATGTGGGAGGGGGCACCCCATAGACACACAAGTTGATCTTTAGCCATGTGCGGTGCCCCCTCCACAGTTTTATAGCTTAGTCATATTGTCGTAGTGCTTAGGCGAAGCCCTGCATCGGTAACTTCATCATCACCGTCACCATGCCATCATGCTTACGGAACTCTCCCACGGCCTCAATTGGATCAAGAGTTCGAGGGATGTCACCGAGCTGAACGTGTGTAGATCGTAGAGGTGTCGTATGTTCGGTACTTGGATCTGTTGGATCGCGAAGAGGTTCGACTACATCAACCGCATTACTAAACACTTCTGCTTTTGGTCTACGAGGGTATGTAGACACACTCTCCCCCTCTCGTTGATATGCATCTCCTAGATAGATCTTGCGTGATCGTAGGTAAAATTTTGAAATACTGTGTTCCCCAATAGTGGCATCAGAGCCAGGTCTATGCGTAGATGTTATATGCACGAGTAGAACACAAAGGGTTGTGGGTGATAATAGTCATATTTCTTACCAGCATGTCATAATTTGATTCGGCGGTATTGTTGGATGAAGCGGCCCAGACCGACATTACATGACGGCGTTCATGAGACTGGTTCTACCGTCGTGCTTCGCACACAGGTGGCTAGTGGGTGCCTGTTTCTCTAGCTTTAGTTGAATCGAGTTTGACTACGCCCGGTCCTTGTTGAAGGTTAAAACAGCACACTTGACGAAAAATCATTGTGGTTTTGATGCGTAGGTAAAACGGTTCTTGCTAGAAGCCCGTAGGAGCCACATAAAATTTGCAACAACAAAGTATAGGACGTCTAACTTGTTTTTGCAGGGCATGTTGTGATGTGATATGGTCAAGACGTAACAATATATAAATTGTTGTATGAGATGATCCTGTTTTGTAAAAGTTATCGGCAACTGGCAGGAGCCATATGGTTGTCGCTTTATTGTATGAAATGCAATCGCCATGTAATTGCTTTACTTTATCACTAAGCGGTAGCGATAGTCGTAGAAGCAATAGTTGGCGAGACGACAACGATGCTACGATGGAGATCAAGGTGTCAAGCCGGTGATAATGGAGATCATGACGGTGCTTTGGGGATGGCCATATCATATCACTTATTTTGATTGCATGTGATGTTTATCTTTTATGCATCTTATTTTGCTTAGTACGGCGGTATCATTATAAGATGATCTCTCACTAAATTTCAAGGTATAAGTGTTCTCCGTGAGTATGCACCATTGCTATAGTTCGTCGTGCCGAGACACCATGTGATGATCGGGTGTGATAAGCTCTACATTCACATACAACTGGTGCAAGCCAGTTTTGCACAAGAAAAATACTCAGGTTAAACTTGATGAGCCTAGCATATGCAGATATGGCCTCGGAACACTGCGACCGAAAGGTCGAGCGTGAATCATATAGTAGATATGATCAACATAGTGATGTTCACCATTGAAAACTTCTCCATCTCACGTGATGATCGGACATGGTTTAGTTGATATGGATCACGTGATCATTTAGATGACTAGAGAGATGTCTATCTAAGTGGGAGTTCTTAAGTAATATGATTAATTGAACTTTAATTTATCATGAACTTAGTACCTGGTAGTATTTTGCATGTCTATGTTGTTATAGATAAATGGCCCGTGCTACTGTTCCTTTGAATTTTAATGCGTTCCTAGAGAAAGCTAAGTTGAAAGATGATGGTAGAAACTACACGGACGGGGTCCGTAAGTTGAGGATTATCCTCATTGTTGCACAGAAGAATTACGTTCGGAAGCACTGCTAGGTGCAAAGCCAGCTGCAAGAGAAACTCCAGATGTTATGAATGTCTGGCAGAGCAAAGCTGATGACTACTCGATAGTTCCGTGTGCCATACTTTACGACTTAGAATCGGGACTTCAACGACATTTTGAACGTCATGGAGCATATGAGATGTTCCAGGAGTTGAAGTTAATATTTCAAGCAAATGCCCGGATTGAGAGATATGAAGTCTCCAATAATTTCTACATCTGCAAAATGGAGGAGAATAGTTCTGTCAGTGAACATATACTCAGAATGTCTGGGTACCACAACCACTTGATTCAACTTGGAGTTAATCTTCCTGATGATAGTGTCATTGACAGAGTTCTTCAATCACTGCCACCAAGCTACAAAAGCTTCATGATGAACTATAATATGCAAGGGATGGATAAGATAATTCCCGAGCTCTTTGCAATGCTAAAGGCTGCGGAGGTAGAAATCAAGAAGGAGCATCAAGTGTTGATGGTCAACAAGACCACTAGTTTCAAGAAGAAGGGCAAAGGGAAGAAGGGGAACTTCAAGAAGAACAGCAAGCAAGTTGCTGCTCATGTGAAGAAGCCCAAGTCTGGACCTAAGCCTGAGACTGAGTGCTGCTACTGCAAAGGGATTGGTCACTAGAAGTGGAACTGCCCCAAGTATTTGGTGGATAAGAAGGATGGAAAAGTGAAAGATATATTTGATATACATGTTATTGATGTGTACCTTACTAATGCTCGCAGTAGCGCCTGGGTATTTGATACTGGTTCTGTTGCTCATATTTGCAACTCGAAGTAGGGGCTACGGATTAAGCGAAGATTGGCTAAGGACGAGGTGACGATGCGCGTGGGAAATGGTTCCAAAGTCGACGTGATCGCGGTCGGCACGCTACCACTACATCTACCTTCGTCATTAATTTTAGACCTAAAGAATTGTTATTTAGTGCCAGTGTTAAGCATGAACATATATATCTAGATCTTGTTTGATGTGAGACGGTTATTCATTTAAATCAGAGAATAATGGTTGTTCTATTTATATGAGTAACATCTTTTATGGTCATGCACCCTTAATGAGTGGTCTATTTTTATTGAATCTTGATAGTAGTGATACACATATTCATAGTATTGAAGCCAAAAGATACAAGTTTAATAATGATAGTGCAACTTATTTGTGGCACTGCCGTTTAGGTCATATTGGTGTAAAGCGCATGAAGAAACTCAATGCTGATGGGCTTTTGGAATCACTTGATTATGAATCACTTGATGCTTGCAAACCATGCCTCATGGGCATGATGACTAAGACTCTGTTCTCCGGAACAATGGAGCGAGCAACAGACTTATTAGAAGTAATACATACTAATGTATGCGGTCCGATGAGTGTTGATGCTCGCAGCGGGTATCGTCATTTTCTGCCCTTCACAGATGATTTGAGCAGATATGGGTATATCTACCTGATGAAACACAAGTCTGAAACATTTGAAAAGTTCAAAGAATTTCAGAATGAAGTGGAAAATCATCGTAACAAGAAAATTAAGTTTCTACGATCTGATTGTGGAGGTGAATATTTGAGTTATGAGTATGGTCTACATTTGAAACAATGCGGAATAGTTTCGCAACTCACGCCACCTGGAACACCACAGCGTAATGGTGCGATCTATGATGTTTCTTACTGATTTACCGCTATCGTTTTGGGGTCATGCTTTAGAGACAACTGCATTCACGTTAAATAGGGCACCATCGAATCTATAGAGAGAATTTACCTTTACTGCCTGTGTCGGGTTATCAAGACCATGTGTTTCTTCAACAGGAGGCAAATTAAGGCCATGTATTTCTTCCACAGGAGGTAAATTATTAACATCTTCAGCTTTTATACCTTTTTCTTTCATAGATTTCTTTGCCTCTTGCATATCTTCAGGACTAAGAAATAGAATACCCCTTTTCTTCGGAGTTGGCTTAGGAGTTGGTTCAGGAAGTGTCCAATTATTTTCATGGGTCAACATATTATTCAATAGAATTTCAGCTTGATCAACAGTTCTTTCCCTGAAAACACAACCAGCACAACTATCCAGGTAATCTCTGGAAGCATCGATTAGTCCATTATAAAAGATATCAAGTATTTCATTTTTCTTGAGAGGATGATCAGGCAAAGCATTAAGTAATTGGAGAAGCCTCCCACAAGCTTGTGGGAGACTCTCTTCTTCAATTTGCACAAAATTACATATTTCTCTTAAAGCAGCTTGTTTCTTATCAGCGGGGAAATATTTAGCAGAGAAGTAATAAATCATATCCTAGGGACTACACACACAACCAGGATCAAGAGAATTAAACCATATCTTAGCATCACCCTTTAATGAGAATGGAAATAATTTAAGGATATAATAGTAGCAAGTTTTCTCGTCATTAGTGAACAGGGTAGCTATATCATTTAATTTAATAAGATGTGCCACAACAGTTTCAGATTCATAGCCATAAAAAGGATCAGATTCAACCAAAGTGATTAACTCGGGATCAACAGAGAAATCATAATCCTTATCAGTAATAAAGATAGGTGAAGTAGCAAAAGCAGGGTCATATTTAATTCTAGCATTCATAGACTTTTCTTTAATCTTAGCTAATAATTTCTTAAGATCAGATCTATCATTGCAAGCAAGAAAGTCTCTAGCAGTTTCTTTATCCATAACATAACCCTCAGGAACAACAGGCAATTCATATCTAGGGGGAGAATCTTCATCATCACTTTCATCAATATTATCAGTTTCAATAATTTCATTCTCTCTAGCCCTAGCAAGTTGTTCATCAAGAAATTCACCTAGCGGCACAATAGTATCAATTATAGAAGTAGTTTCATCATAAGTATCATGCAAAGCAGAAGTGGCATCATCAATAACATGCGACCTATCAGAATCAATAGCATGTGTAGGTGTCGCAAGTTCACTCAAAACAGAAGGTGAATCAAGTGCAAAGCTAGATGGCAGTTCCTTACCTCCGCTCGTAGTTGAGGGAAAAATCTTGGTTCTTTGATCTTTCAAGTTCTTCATAGTGATAAGAAGATATAAATCCCAAGTGACTCAAAGAATAGAGCTATGCTCCCCGGCAACGGCGCCAGAAAATATTCTTGATAACCCACAAGTATAGGGGATCGCAACAGTTTTCGAGGGTAGAGTATTCAACCCAAATTTATTGATTCGACACACGGGGAGCCAAAGAATATTCTCAAGTATTAGCAGTTGAGTTATCAATTCAACCACACCTGGAAAGTTAATATCTGCAGCAAAGTGTTTAGTAGCAAAGTAATATGATAGTAGTGGTAACGGTAGCAAAAGTAATATTTTTGGGTTTTGTAGTGATTGTAACAATAGCAACGGAAAAGTAAATAAGCGAAGAACAATATATGAAAAGCTCGTAGGCATTGGATCGGTGATGGAGAATTATGCCAGATGCAATCGATCATGTAACAGTCATAACATAGGGTGACACAGAACTAGCTCCAGTTCATCAATGTAATGTAGGCATGTATTCCGAATATAGTCATACGTGCTTATGGAAAAGAACTTGCATGACATATTTTGTCCTATCCTCCCGTGGCAGCGGGGTCCTATTGGAAACTAAAGGATATTAAGGCCTCCTTTTAATAGAGTACTGGACCAAAGCATTAACACATAGTGAATACATGAACTCCTCAAACTACGGTCATCACTGGGAGTGGTCCCGATTATTGTCACTTCGGGGTTGCCGGATCATAACACATAGTAGGTGACTATAGACTTGCAAGATTGGATCAAGAACTGACATATTTTCATGAAAACATAATAGGTTCAGATCTGAAATCATGGCACTCGGGCCCTAGTGACAAGCATTAAGCATAGCAAAGTCATAGCAACATCAATCTCAGAACATAGTGGATACTAGGGATCAAACCCTAACAAAACTAACTCTATTACATGATAAATCTCATCCAACCATCACCGTCTAGCAAGCCTATGATGGAATTACTCACGCACGGCGGTGAGCATCACGAAATTGGTGATGGAGGAAGGTTGATGATGACGATGGCGACGGATTCCCCTCTCCGGAGCCCCGAACAAACTCCAGATCAGCCCTCCCGGGAGAGTTTAGGGCTTGGCAACGGCTCCATATCATAAAATGTGATGAATCCTTCTCTCTGATTTTTTTCTCCCCGAAAGTGAATATATGGAATCAAGGTTGAGGTCGGTGGAGCATCAGGGGGCCCACGAGGCAGGGGCATGCCCAGGGGGTAGGGCGCGCCCCCCACCCTCATGGACAGGGTGTGGGCCCCCTGACATGGAACTTTCTTCCAGTATTTTTTATATATTCCAAAATAATTCTCCGTTGATTTTCAGGTCATTCTGAGAACTTTTATTTCTGCACAAAAATAATACCATGGCAATTCTGCTGAAAACAACATCAGTCCGGGTTAGTTCCATTCAAATCATGCAAGTTAGAGTCCAAAACAAGGGCAAAAGTGTTTGGAAAAGTAGATACGACGGAGACGTATCATACTGTTGTTCCTAATGATAAAGATGAATTGATCCCACAAAGAATTGGTATAGGTTATAGAATGGTAATTGATTTCCACAGATTAAATAAAGCTACTAAAAAGGGATCATTACCCTTTACCTTTTATTGATCAAATGCTAGAAAGATTATCCAAACATACACATTTTTGCTTTCTAGATGGTTATTCTGGTTTCTCTCAAATACCGGTGTCAAAAGAGGATCAAGAAAAGACAACTTTTACTTGCCCTTTCGGTACCTTTGCTTATAGACGTGTGCCTTTTGGATTATGCAATGCACCTTCTACTTTTCAAAGATGTATGACGGCTATATTCTCTGACTTTTGTGAAAAGATTGTTGAGGTTTTCATGGATGACTTTTCTGTATATGGAACTTCTTTTGATGATTGCTTAAGCAACCTTGATCGAGTTTTGCAGAGATGTGAAGAAACTAATCTTGTCTTGAATTGGGAGAAGTGCCACTTTATGGTTAATGAAGGTATTGTCTTGGGGCATAAAATTTCTGAAAGAGGTATCGAAGTTGATAAAGCTAAAGTTGATGCTATTGAAAAGATGCCTTGTCCTATGGACATTAAAGGTATAAGAAGCTTCCTTGGTCATGCCGGTTTTTATAGGAGGTTCATTAAGGACTTCTCTAAAATTTCTCAGCCTCTGACTAATCTCTTACAAAAAGATGTTCCTTTTGTCTTTGATGATGATTGTGTAGAAGCCTTTGAAATACTTAAGAAAGCTTTGATTTCTGCACCTATTGTTCAGCCTCGTGATTGGAATTTACCATTTGGAATCATGTGTGATGCTAGTGATTATGTTGTAGGGGCTGTTCTAGGACAAAGAGTTGATAAGAAATTAAATGTTATCCAATATGCTAGTAAAACTCTAGAGAGTGCCCAAAGAAATTATGCTACTACTGAAAAGGAATTTTTAACAGTTGTATTCGCTTGTGATAAGTTCAGACCTTATATTGTTGATTCTAAAGTAACTGTTCACACTGATCATGCTGCTATTAAATATCTTATGAAAAAGAAAGATGCTAAACCTAGACTTATTAGATGGGTTCTCTTGCTACAAGAATTTGATTTGCATATTATTGATAGAAAGGGACCTGAGAACCCCGTTGCAGACAACTTGTCTAGGTTAGAGAATGTTCTTGATGACCCACTACCTATTGATGATAGCTTTCCTGATGAACAATTAGCTGTGATAAATGCTTCTCGTACTGCTCCATGGTATGCTAATTATGCTAATTATATTGTTGCTAAGTTTATACCACCTAGTTTCACATACCAGCCAAAGAAAAAGTTATTCTATGATTTAAGACAATACTTCTCGGATGACCCACATCTTTATAAACAAGGAGTAGATGGTGTTATTAGACAGTGTGTACCTGAGCATGAACAGGAACAGATCCTATGAAAGTGTCACTCCGAGGCTTATGGAGGACACCATGCTGGAGACAGAACTGCACATATGGTATTGCAATCCGGTTTTTATTGGCCTACTCTCTTCAAGGATGCCCGTAAGTTTGTCTTGTCTTGTGATGAATGTCAAAGAATTGGTAATATTAGTAGACGTCAAGAAATGCCTATGAATTATTCACTTGTTATTGAACCATTTGATGTTTGGGGCTTTGATTATATGGGACCTTTTCCTTCCTCTAATGGGTACACACATATTTTAGTTGCTGTTGATTACGTTACTAAGTGGGTAGAAGATATTCCAACTAGTAGTGTTGATCATAACACCTCTATTAAGATGCTTAAAGAAGTTATTTTTCCGAGGTTTAGAGTCCCTAGATACTTAATGACTGATGGTGGTTCACATTTTATTCATGGTACCTTTCGTAAAATGCTTGCTAAGTATGACGTTAATCATAGAATTGCATCTCCTTATTACCCATAGTCTAGCGGTCAAGTAGAATTGAGTAATAGAGAGCTTAAATTAATTTTGCAAAAGACTGTTAATAGATCTAGAATGAATTGGTCCAAGAAACTTGATGATGCATTATGGGCCTATAGAACTGCATACAGGAATCCTATGGGTATGTCTCCGTATAAAATGGTTTATGGTAAAGCATGTCACTTACCTCTTGAACTAGAACATAAGGCATATTGGGCCATTAAAGAGCTCAATTATGATTTCAAACTTGCCGGTGAGAAGTGGTTATTTGACATTAGCTCACTTGATGAATGGACAACCCAGGCCTATGAGAATGCCAAACTGGTTAAAAAAAAAGTTAAAAGATGGCATCACAAAAGGATACAGAAATGTGAGTTTAATGTAGGTGATTATGTATTACTATACAACTCTCGTTTAAGATTTTTTGCAGGAAAACTCCTCTCTAAATGGTAAGGTCCTTACGTCATAGAGGATTTCTATCGTTCCGGTGCCATAAAAATCAACAACTTCGAAGGCACAAATCCAAGGGTGGTGAACGGTCAAAGAATCAAACATTATATATCAGGTAATCCTATAAATGTTGAAACTAATGTTATTGAAACCGTAACCCCGGAGGAATACATAAAGGACACTTTCCAGAATGTTTCACACTCCGAAAAGGAATAGGTACGTGGTACGGTAAGTAAACCGACTCCAAAACAGTTCTAATGGCAATTTTTATCTGTTTTGGAATATTTATGAAAATAGAAAAATAAGAAGCAGTACGGGAAGGACACGAGGCTTCCACGACGGAGGAGGGCGTGCCCTACCCCCTGGGCGCGCCCCTCTGTCTTGTGGGCACCTCGTGTGCTCTCCGGACTCCATTTTCTTGCACGATACTTCTTTTGGTCGGTAAAAATTTATTATATAATCTCCCGAAGGTTTTGACCACTGTATCACACAAATATCTTCTGTCTTTGTTTCGAGTTGTTTTTCTGACAGATCTAGATTGCCATGGCGTCTTCAAGTGCCCCCAAGGACAAGTTCTTTGAGAAGGTCATCAACCCCTACCTCGGGGAGGTGCTGCAACACCCTCAAACCATTGAGATGCGTGAGGGGTTGCTGCACATCCGTGATGTTGAGGGACCAGGGAGGACCGGAAGCATCGAGACAAGGCTCGAGGCAATGGATCAACAAGTTTTCAAGTGCCAGGAGATGGTGGAATGTGGACTCGACTCCAATCATATAATGATCATGGAGTTCACCAACAACCACAAGCTAGATGACAAGAACATTGGGGAGGCCATCTTCAAGCTTCACGAGAAAATCGAGCGCCTCCAAGCCCAGATCTATGACCTGCAAAACCAAAACTATGAGTATGAATATAGATTTAAGAGGATGAGTTTGCCTGCAGATTTGAGGATCCCGGAGACTCGATCATCCTTCAATGATGGTGAGCCTATGCCTTGGAAGATGGACGACAAGCACACATCATCAACAACTCCATCATCACCACCTCCAAGGAAGGAGACATGAACACATGCGTATGGGCACTCCCCTTGGCAACTTCCAAGCTTGGGGGAGTGCCCCAGTATCGTATCACCATCACACTTTTATCTTTACCGTTCTTAGTTCGATCCTTTTGGTAATATCTTGATCTAGTAGAATAAAGTTTTAGTACGATCTAGTTTTGAGTTTTGCTTTATGATCCTTCTATGTAATCGAGTCCGTGAGCTATATATAATAAAGATTAGTGTTAAGTCAAGGGCTTGGTTATCTTGCTATGATCTTGAGGAAATAAAAGAGAAATAATAAAAAGAAATAAAGTGATCATATGGATCTTATGGAGAGTAATGACTTCACATATAAAGAGTATGATGAATAAAAGTTGTTGAGAGTTGACAAACATAGTTTTGGTCATCGTTTCAATTAATAGGAAGTAATAAAGAAAGAGAGGTTTTCACATAGAAATATACTATCTTGGACATCTTTTATGATTGTGAGCACTCATTAAAATATGACATGCTAAAGAGTTGGCGTTGGACAAGGAAGACAATGTAATGGGTTATGTTTTCTTACATCTGAAATAAATTATATTGTCATGGATCATCCAACATGTTGAGCTTCCCTTTCCCCCTCATGCTAGCCAAATTCTTTGCACCAAGTAGAGATACTACTTGTGCTTCCAAACATCCTTAAACCTAGTTTTGCCATGACAGTCCACTATATCTACCTATGGATTGAGTAAGATCCTTCAAGTAAGTTGTCATCGTTGCAAGCAATAAAATTTCTCTCTAAATATGTATGATTTATTAGTGTGGAGAAAATAAGCTTTATACAATCTTGTGATGTGGAAGATATAAAAGCGACGGACTGCATAATAAAGGTCCATATCACAAGTGGCAATATAAAGTGACGTTCTTTCGCATTAATATTTTGTGCATCCAACCATAAAAGCACATGACAACCTCTGCTTCCCTCTGCGATGGGCCTATCTTTTATTCTTGTCTTATACTTCATGCAAAGAGTCACGATGATCTTCACCTTTCCTTTTTACATTTTATCCTTTGGCAAGCACAACGTGTTGGAAAGATCCTGATATATATTGCTAATTGGATGTGAGTTTTCATGAACTATTTTTGTTGACATTACCCTTGAGGTAAAAAGTTGGGAGGCAAAACTATGAGCCCCTATCTTTCTCCGTGTGCGGCTAAAACTTCATACCCATAAATATTGCGTGAGTGTTAGAAATTGTGAAAGACTAAATGATAGTTGAGTATGTGGACTTGCTGAAAATCTGTTATATTCACTATTTCCGATGTTATGATAAATTGCAATTGCTTCAATGATTGATGTTATGGTTTGTTAGTTCTCAATGAAGTTTATGATTCATACTTGAAATTGTGATTGAATTGTTACTTTAGCATAAGAAATCATATGACAATATTTATATATGTTGTTGTTACAAGAATGATCATGATGCCGTCATGTCCATATTTTATTTTTATCGTCACCTCTATCTCTAAACATGTGGACATATTTTTTGATATTGGCTTTTGCTTGAGGACAAGCGAGGTCTAAGCTTGGGGGAGTTGATACGTCCATTTTGCATCATGCTTTTATGTCGATATTTATTGCATTATGGGTTGTATTACACATTATGTCACAATACGTATGCCTATTCTCTCTTATTTTACAAGGTTTACATGAAGAGGGGGAATGCCGGCAGCTGGAATTCTGGGCTGGAAAAGGAGAAAATATTAGAGACCTATTCTGCACATCTCCAAAAGTCCTGAAACTTCACGGGAGCATGTTTCAGAATATATATAAAATATTGGGTGAAAGAAATACCAGAGGGGGGCCACCCACCGTCCACGAGGGTGGGGGCGCGCCCCTGCCTCGTGGGCCCCCTGGAAGCCCTCTGATGCCCATCTTTGGCTATATGGAGTCTTTCGTCGAGGAAAAAAATCATAAGCAAGCTTTCGGGATGAAACTCCGCCGCCACGAGGCGAAACCTTGGCGGAACCAATCTAGGGCTCCGGCGGAGCTATTCTGCCGGGGAAACTTCCCTCCGGGAGGGGGATATCATCACCATCGTCATCACCAACGATCCTCTCATCGGGAGGGGGTCAATCTCCATCAACATCTTCACTAGCACCATCTCATCTCAAACCCTAGTTCATCTCTTGTATCCAATCTTTGTCCCAAAGCCTCAGATTGGTACTTGTGGGTTGCTAGTAGTGTTGGTTACTCCTTGTAGTTGACGCTAGTTGGTTTATTCGGTGGAAAATCATATGTTCAGATCCATTATGCATATTAATACCCCTCTGATTATGAACGTGAATATGATTTGTGAGTAGTTACGTTTGTTCCTGAGGACATGGGAGAAGTCTTGCTATAAGTAGCCATGTGAATTTGGTATTCGTTTGATATTTTGATGAGATGTATGTTGTCTTTCCTCTAGTGGTGTCATGTGAACGTTGACTACATGACACTTCACCATTGTTTGGGCCTAGAGGAAGGCATTGGGAAGTAATAAGTAGATGATGGGTTGCTAGAGTGACAGAAGCTTAAACCCTAGTTTATAAGTTGCTTCGTAAGGGGCTGATTTGGATCCATATGTTTCATGCTTTGGTTAGGTTTATCTTAATACTTCTATTGTAGTTGTGGATGCTTGCAATAGGGGTTAATCATAAGTGGGATGCTTGTCCAAGGAAGGACAGTACCCAAGCACCGGTCCACCCACATATCAAATTATCAAAGTACCAAACGCGAACCATATGAGCGTGATGAAAACTAGCTTGACAATAATTCCCATGTGTCCTCGGGAGCGCTTTCCTTTATATAAGAGTTTGTCCAGGGTTGTCCTTTGCTGCAAAAGGGATTGGGCCATATTTCTGCACCTTATTTACTTTTATTAATTGTTACTTGTTACAAATTACCTTATCACAAAACTATCTATTACCGATAATTTCAGTGCTTGCAGAGAATACCTTGCTGAAAATCGCTTATAATTTCCTTCTACTCCTCGTTGGGTTTGACACTCTTACTTATCGAAAAGGCTACGATAGATAACCTACACTTGTGGGTCATCACCCCCCCAGGAAGTTATTGGGCCTCATGGGCCTAATGGTAGAAGAGAGGAGGCAGGCCAGGAGTGGCGCGCGCCCCCCTAGCCCAAACCGCATTGGAGTAGGACTCCCCCCCCCCTTGGGCGCGCCACCCTTGGCCAGCCTCCTCCTCCCTCCCCCCTTTATATACGTGGGAGGGGGCACCCCATAGACACACAAGTTGATCTTTAGCCATGTGCGGTGCCCCCTCCACAGTTCTATAGCTCTGTCATATTGTCATAGTGCTTAGGCGAAGCCCTGCATCGGTAACTTCATCATCACCGTCACCATGCCATCGTGCTGACGGAACTCTCCCACGGCCTCAATTGGATCAAGAGTTCGAGGGATGTCACCGAGCTAAACGTGTGTAGATCGTAGAGGTGTCGTACGTTCGGTACTTGGATCTGTTGGATCGCGAAGAGGTTCGACTACATCAACCGCATTACTAAACACTTCTGCTTTTGGTCTACGAGGGTATGTAGACACACTCTCCCCCTCTCGTTGATATGCATCTCCTAGATAGATCTTGCGTGATCGTAGGTAAAATTTTGAAATACTGTGTTCCCCAATAGTGGCATCAGAACCAGGTCTATGCGTAGATGTTATATGCACGAGTAGAACACAAAGGGTTGTGGGTGATAATAGTCATATTGCTTACCAGCATGTCATAATTTGATTCGGCGGGATTGTTGGATGAAGTGGCCCAGACCGACATTACATGACGGTGTTCATGAGACTGGTTCTACCGTCGTGCTTCGCACACAGGTGGCTAGTGGGTGCCTGTTTCTCCAGCTTTAGTTGAATCGAGTTTGACTACACCCGGTCCTTGTTGAAGGTTAAAACAGCACACTTGACGAAAAATCATTTTGGTTTTGATGCGTAGGTAAAACGGTTCTTGCTAGAAGCCCGTAGCAGCCACATAAAATTTGCAACAACAAAGTATAGGACGTCTAACTTGTTTTTGCAGGGCATGTTGTGATGTGATATGGTCAAGACGTAACAATATATAAATTGTTGTATGAGATGATCCTGTTTTGTAAAAGTTATCGGCAACTGGAAGGAGCCATATGGTTGTCGCTTTATTGTATGAAATGCAATCGCCATGTAATTGCTTTACTTTATCACTAAGCGGTAGCGATAGTCGTAGAAGCAATAGTTGGCAAGACGACAACGATGCTACGATGGAGATCAAGGTGTCAAGCCGGTGATAATGGAGATCATGACGGTGCTTTCGGGATGGCCATATCATATCACTTATTTTGATTGCATGTGATGTTTATCTTTTATGCATCTTATTTTGCTTAGTACGGCGGTATCATTATAAGATGATCTCTCACTAAATTTCAAGGTATGAGTGTTCTCCGTGAGTATGCACCATTGCTACAGTTCGTCGTGCCGAGACACCACGTGATGATCGGGTGTGATAAGCTCTACATTCACATACAACTGGTGCAAGCCAGTTTTGCACAAGCAAAATACTCAGGTTAAACTTGATGAGCCTAGCATATGCAGATATGGCCTCGGAACACTGCGACCGAAAGGTCGAGCGTGAATCATATAGTAGATATGATCAACATAGTGATGTTCACCATTGAAAACTTCTCCATCTCACGTGATGATCGGACATGGTTTAGTTGATATGGATCACGTGATCATTTAGATGACTAGAGAGATGTCTATCTAAGTGGGAGTTCTTAAGTAATATGATTAATTGAACTTTAATTTATCATGAACTTAGTACCTGGTAGTATTTTGCATGTCTATGTTGTTGTAGATAAATGGCCCGTGCTACTGTTCCTTTGAATTTTAATGCGTTCCTAGAGAAAGCTAAGTTGAAAGATGATGGTAGCAACTACACGGACGGGGTCCGTAAGTTGAGGATTATCCTCATTGTTGCACAGAAGAATTACGTTTGGAAGCACTGCTAGGTGCAAAACCAGCTGCAAGAGAAACTCCAGATGTTATGAATGTCTGGCAGAGCAAAGCTGATGACTACTCGATAGTTCAGTGTGCCATACTTTACGACTTAGAATCGGGACTTCAACGACATTTTGAATGTCATGGAGCATATGAGATGTTCCAGGAGTTGAAGTTAATATTTCAAGCAAATGCCTGGATTGGGAGATATGAAGTCTCCAATAATTTCTGCAGCTGCAAAATGGAGGAGAATAGTTCTATCAGTGAACATATACTCAGAATGTCTGGGTACCACAACCACTTGATTCAACTCAGAGTTAATCTTCCTGATGATAGTGTCATTGACAGAGTTCTTCAATCACTGCCACCAAGCTACAAAAGCTTCATGATGAACTATAATATGCAAGGGATGGATAAGATAATTCCCGAGCTCTTTGCAATGCTAAAGGCTGCGGAGGTAGAAATCAAGAAGGAGCATCAAGTGTTGATGGTCAACAAGACCACTAGTTTCAAGAAGAAGGGCAAAGGGAAGAAGGGGAACTTCAAGAAGAATAGCAAGCAAGTTGCTGCTCATGTGAAGAAGCCCAAGTCTGGACCTAAGCCTGAGACTGAGTGCTGCTACTTCAAAGGGACTGGTCACTGGAAGCGGAACTGCCCCAAGTATTTGGCGGATAAGAAGGATGGCAAAGTGAAAGGTATATTTGATATACATGTTATTGATGTGTACCTTACTAATGCTCGCAGTAGCGCCTGGGTATTTGATACTGGTTCTGTTGCTCATATTTGCAACTCGAAGTAGGGGCTACGGATTAAGCGAAGATTGGCTAAGGACGAGGTGACGATGCGCGTGGGAAATGGTTCCAAAGTCGACGTGATCGCGGTAGGCACGCTACCACTACATCTACCTTCGTGATTAATTTTAGACCTAAAGAATTGTTATTTAGTGCCAGTGTTAAGCATGAACATATATATATCTAGATCTTGTTTGATGTGAGATGGTTATTCATTTAAATCAGAGAATAATGGTTGTTCTATTTATATGAGTAACATCTTTTATGGTCATGCACCCTTAATGAGTGGTCTATTTTTATCTAATCTCGATAGTAGTGATACACATATTCATAGTATTGAAGCCAAAAGATACAAGTTTAATAATGATAGTGCAACTTATTTGTGGCACTGCCGTTTAGGTCATATTGGTGTAAAGCGCATGAAGAAACTCAATGCTGATGGGCTTTTGGAATCACTTGATTATGAATCACTTGATGCTTGCAAACCATGCCTCATGGGCAAGATGACTAAGACTCTGTTCTCCAGAACAATGGAGTGAGCAACAGACTTATTGGAAATAATACATACTAATGTATGCGGTCCGATGAGTGTTGATGCTCGCGGCGGGTATCGTCATTTTCTGACCTTCACAGATGATTTGAGCAGATATGGGTATATCTACCTGATGAAACACAAGTCTGAAACATTTGAAAAGTTCAAAGAATTTGAGAGTGAAGTGAAAAAGCATCGTAACAAGAAAATTAAGTTTCTACGATCTGATTGTGGAGGTGAATATTTGAGTTATGAGTATGGTCTTCATTTGAAACAATGCGGAATAGTTTCGCAACTCACGCCACCTGGAACACCACAGCGTAATGGTGCGATCTATGATGTTTCTTACTGATTTACCACTATCATTTCGGGGTCATGCTTTAGAGACGACTGCATTCATGTTAAATAGGGCACCATCAAAATCCGTTGAGAGGACACCATATGAACTGTGGTTTGGCAAGAAACTCAAGTTGTCGTTTCTTAAAGTTTGGGGCTGCGATGCTCATGTGAAAAAGCTTCAACCTGATAATCTCGAACCCAAATCGGAGAAATGTGTCTTCATAGGATACCCAAAGGAGACTATTGGGTACACCTTCTATCACAGATCCAAAGGCAAGATATTCGTTGCTAAGAATGGATCCTTTCTAGAGAAGGAGTTTCTCTCGAAAGAAGTGAGTGGGAGGAAAGTAGAACTTGGTGAGGTAATTGTACTTTCTCCCGAATTGGAAAATGGTTCATCACAGAAATCAGTTCCAGTGATGCCTACACCAATTTGTGAGGAAGTTAATGATGGTGATCATGAAACTTTAGATCAATTTACTACCAAACCTCGTAGGTCAACCAGAGTATGATCCGCACCAGAGTGGTACGGTAATCCTGTTCTGGAAGTCATGTTACTAGACCATGGTGAACCTACGAACTATGAGATGAGCCAAGATTCCGACAGATGGCTTGAGGCCCTGAAATATAAGATAGAATCCATGTATGAGAACAAAGTGTGGACTTTGGTGGACTTGCCCGATGACCGGCAAGCCATTGAGAATAAATGGATCTTCAAGAGGAAGACAGACGCTGATAGTAGTGTTACTATCTACAAAGCTCGACTTGTCAAAAAGGGTTTTTGACAAGTTCAAGGTGTTGACTACGATGAGATTTTCTCACTCGTATCGATGCTTAAAGTCTGTTCAAATCATGTTAGCAATTGTCACATTTTTATGAAATCTAACAAATGAATGTCAAAACTGCATTCCTTAATGGATTTATTAAAGAAGAGTTGTATGATATAACCAAAAGGTTTTGTCGATCCTAAAGGTGCTAACAAAATGTGCAAGCTCCAGCTATCCATCTATGGACTGGTGCAAGCATCTCAGAGTTGGAATATACGCTTTGATAGTATGAAGTCTATAGTTTTATATAGACTTGCGGTGAAGCATGTATTTACAAGAAAGTCAGTGGGAGCACTACAGCCTTTCTGATAAGTATATGTGAATGACATATTTTTGATTGGAAATGATGTAGAATTTTCTGGAAAGCATAAAGGACTGTTTGAAAGGAGTTTTTCAAAGAAATACCTCAGTGAAGCTACTTACATATTGGGCATGAAGATCTATAGAGATAGATCAAGACGCTTGATAAGATTTTTCAATGAGTACATACCTTGACAAGATTTTGAAGTAGTTCAAAATGGAACAGTCAAAGAAGGAGTTCTTGCCTGTGTTGCAAGGTGTGAAGTTGAGTAAGACTCAAAACCCGACCACGGCAGAAAATAGAAAGAGAATCAAAGTCAATCCCTATGCCTCAGTCATAGGTTCTATAAAGTATGTTATGCTGTGTACCAACCTATTGTGTACCTCACCATGAGTTTGGAAAGAGGGTACAATAGTGATCCATGAGTGGGTCACTGGATAGCGGTCAAAATTATCCTTAGTGGAATAAGGATATGTTTCTCGATTATGGAGGTGACAAAGAGTTCGTCGTAAAGGGTTACATTGATGCCAGCTTTGACACTGATTTGGATGACTCTAAATATCAACCTGGATACAGATTGAAAGTGGGAGCAATTAGCTAGAGTATCTCCGTGCAGAGCATTGTAGACATAGAAAATTTGCAAATTACATACGGCTCTGAATATGGCAGACCCGTTGATTAAACTTCTCTCACAAGCAAAACATGATCACACCTTAGTACTCTTTGGGTGTTAATCACATAGCGATGTGAACTAGATTATTGACTCTAGTAAACCCTTTGGGTGTTAGTCACATGGAGATGTGAACTAATCACATAAAGATGTGAACTATTGGTGTTAAATCACATGACGATGTAAACTAGATTATTGACTCTAGTGCATGTGGGAGACTGAAGGAAATATGCCCTAGTGGCAATAATAAAGTTGTTATTTATATTTCCTTATATCATGATAAATGTTTATTATTCTTGCTAGATGCATTAACCGGAAACTTAGTACATGTGTGAATACATAGACAAACAGAGTGTCCCTAGTATGCCTCTACTTGACTAGCTCGTTAATCAAAGATGGTTAAGTTTCCTAGCCATAGACATGTGTTGTCATTTGATGAACGGGATCACATCATTAGAGAATGATGTGATGGACAAGACCCATCTGTTAGCTTAGCATAATGATCGTTTAGTTTTTCTGTTATTGCTTTCTTCATGACTTATACATGTTCCTATGACTATGAGATTATGCAACTCCCGACTACGGGAGGAACACCTTGTGTGCTATCAAACCTCACAACATAACTGGGTGATTATAAAGTAGCTCTACAGGTGTCTCCGATGGTGTTTGTTGAGTTGGCATAGATCGAGATTAGGATTTGTCACTCCGTGTACCGGAGAGGTATCTCTAGGCCCTCTCGGTAATGCACATCACTATGAGCCTTGCAGGCAATGTGACTAATGAGTTAGTCACGGGATAATGCATTATGGAATGAGTAAAGAGACTTGCCGGTAACGAGATTGAACTAGGTATGATGATACCGATGATCGAATCTCGGGCAAATAACATATTGATGACAAAGGGAACAACATATGTTGTTATGCGGTTTGACCGATAAAGATCTTCATAGAATATGTAGGAACCAATATGAGAATCCAGGTTCCTCTATTGGTTATTGACCAGAGATGTGTCTTGGTCATGTCTACATAGTTCTCGAACCCATAGGGTCCGCACGCTAAATGTTCGATGACGATTTGTATTGTGAGGTATGCGATGTGATGTACCAAAGGTTTTTCGGAGTCCCGGATGTGATCACGAACGTGACGAGGAGTCTCGAAATGGTCGATACATAAAGGTTCATATATTGGAAAGTTACATTCAGACACCGGAATGGTTCGAGTCGTTTCAGATGAGTTTCGGAGCACCGGGGGTTACCGGAACCCCCCCCCCCTCCACCAGAAGTTATTGGGCCTCATGGGCCTAATGGTGGAAGAGAGGAGGCAGGCCAAGGAGTGGCGTGTGCCCCCCCCCCTACCCAAACCGAATTGGACTAGGGCTAGGGGGCGCCCCCCTTTCCTTCTCTTCTCCTACTCCTTCCCCTTCTCCTTGTGGAAGTAGGAAAGGGGGGCGAATCCTACTTGGAGTAGGACCCCCCCTTGGGCGCGCCACCCTTGGCCGGCCTCCTCCTCCCTCCCCCCTTTATATACATGGGAGGGGGGCACCCCATAGACACACAAGTTGATCTTTAGCCGTGTGTGGTATCCCCCTCCATAGTTTTACACCTCGGTCATATTGTCGTGGTGCTTAGGCGAAGCCCTGCGTCGGTAACTTCATCATCACCGTCACCATGTCGTCGTGCTAACGGAACTCTCCCTCGGCCTCAACTGGATCAAGAGTTCGAGGGATGTCACCGAGCTGAACGTGTGCAGATCGCGGAGGTGCCGTACGTTCGGTACTTGGATCGGTTGGATCACGAAGACGTTCGACTACATCAACCGTGTTACTAAACGCTTCCGCTTTCGGTCTACGAGGGTACGTAGACACACTCTCCCCCTCTCATTGTTATGCATCTCCTAGATAGATCTTGCATGATCATAGGTAAAATTTTGAAATACTGCGTTCCCCAACAAAGTCATGGCATAATTTTGGCCCTCTCAAATAGGTGTGTCCAGCAAGGATTCAAGACTTAAAACACAAAGCAAAACTAGCAAAGACTCATATCATACAAGACTCTCTAAGAAAAACTCATAGTATGTGACGAATAAAAATATAGCTTCGAGTAAAATACCGATGGTCGTTAAAAAAATAGGGGATGCCACTCGGGGTATCCCCAAGCTTAGTTGCTTGCTTCTCTTTGGATAATAGTTTGGGCTACCATGGGCATCCCCAATCTTAGGCTCTTCTTACTCCTTATTCCTTCATCCATCGTAACATCACGCAAAACTTGAAAACTTCAATCACACAAAACTCAACAAAACCTTCGTGAGATCCGTTAGTATAAGAAAACAAATCACTACTATAAGTTCTGTTGCAAACCAATTCATATTTTATTCTTGCATTATATCTACTGTATTCCAACTTTTCTATGGCAAAAACTCTCCAAAGTAAACCATAGAATCATCAAAACAAGCACACAACGCAAAGAAAATAGAATCTGTCAAAAACAGAACAGTCTGTAGCAATCTGGGTATTTCTAATACTTCTGTAACTCCAAAAATTCTGAAAAATTAGGACGACCTGAGAAATTTGTTTATTAGTCTTCTTCAGAAATAATTGGTATTTTATCACGCTCTGGTTGAAAATGATAATTATTTTCATGAGCGCAAAAGTTTCTTTTTTCAGCAAGATCAAGTCAACTATCACCCAAGAAGATCCTAAAGGCTTTACTTGGCACAAACACTAAATTAAACACACAAAACACAATCATAACAGTAGCATAATTGTGCTAACACTCAAGAATAGGAAGCAAAATACAAAAATAAATTTTGTTCATTGGGTTGCCTCCGAACAAGCGGTAATGTTTCACGCCCCTAGCTAGGCATAAAGTAAGGGTCTAAGTTTTGTCATCTTTGTTCCTAATTTTCTTAGAGGTGTCTTTCTCATGAGGCTTTGTAAAAACAACATAAAACATATTGTCCATAGAAAATTTAGCACTATTGAGTTGCTTAACATCATAACCCCTTTGATTTCCGGCAACAATCCAAGAGTAATGTTGATTAACATTATTGAAAACTTGTTGGATTACATCTAAGATGGGGACTTCCTTTTTAAGATTCTTATCAAAGTGAAAGTGCATTATATCGATTAGAGGGGGGTGAATAGGTGATTTTTATGAAAGTCCTCAAAACATGGAAGTTGTGAAGACAAACGACCGAAATAACCTATTACCCTGCAGCGGAAGGTAGACTACACTAGGCAAGCCATAGTCAAGTATTCAATAGAGTGAAAGCACAAAGACTAAGAGCAGCAATGTAGTAAGGATCAAGTAGGAAGAAATTATGAAGCCAAACAGAACACGCAGTCACTCAGTGAAGATAAAAGATAGTGCGATCATACAATGTCTTCACAAGGAGTAACAGTACGTAAAGAGAAGGGAAGGATGAAACCAGTGACTTGTTGAAGACAATGATGTGTTGGACCAGTTCCAGTTGCTGTGACAACTGTACATCTGGTTAGGGCGGCTAGGTATTTAAACCTGAGGACACACAGTCCCGGACACCCAGTCCTGAACACGCAGCTCAGGACACCCAGTCCTCACCGTATTCCCCTTGAGCTAAGGTCACACAGACCTCGCCCAATCACTCTGGTAAGTCTTCAAGGTAGACTCCCAAAACTTCACAGACTTCATTCACCGGCGATCCACAATGTCTCTTGGATGCTCAGAACGTGACGCCTAACCGGCTGGAGGATGCACAGTCCTCAAGTGTAATAAGTCTTCAGATCACACAAACAAGAAGACTTAAGTGATGCCTAATTCTCTTTGGCTCTGGGTGGTTAGGGCTTTATCCTCGCAAGGAATTCTTTCTCAAATGCTTCGAGGTGGGTTGCTCTCAAACGACAAAAGCCGTACACTAACTCTGAGCAGCCAACCGTTTATAGTTGTAGGGGGTGGGCTATTTATAGCCACAAGGCAACCCGACCTGATTTGTCCGAAATGGCCCTGGGTCACTAAGGAACTGACACGTGTTCCAACGGTCAGATTTCAAACTCACACGGCAACTTTACTTGGGCTACAAGCAAAGCTGACTTGTCCGACTCTGGACAAGATTCGCTCTCATAGTCTTCACTTGAAGACATAGGTTTTGGTTAGGCATCACTTTAGTCATTCTGACGGGTTCTCTTGGACCCCACTTAACAGTACGGTGGTTCCTATGACTCAACAAAGAAGAAAAAGAACTACGAAAGATCTAAGTCTTCGAGCTCCATAGGCTTCATGTGATGTCTTCTCTTGTCATAGTCTTCAATGTGAATATCTTCATATACCACCTTTGACTTCAATGTCTTCATACATTTTTAGGGGTCATCTCTGGTAGGAAAACCGAATCAATGAGGGACTTCTACCTGTGTTATCCTGCAATTCTTACAAACACATTAGTCCCTCAACTAAGTTTGTCGTCAATACTCCAAAACCAACTAGGGGTGGCACTAGATGCACTTACAATCTCCCCCTTTTTGGTAATTGATGACAAACTAGTTGAAGTTTTCAATGGGGAATATAATATGTGAAATTGTAAAGGATAAGGAATTGTCTTCATAAGTTGCAAGGGCTCCCCCTGAAGATGTGCATATAAGTAATTTGCTTTTGGAATGCAAATGCACATGGCAGGTTGTGCTTGTGGAGATCCTCTTCAACTTATGATGAAAATCCACTATGCATGTGAAGGTATGTGAAGATAATGATATGCATAATGGAAAATGGACGTCTGCAAAATGATCTAAGTGCGGAATTTATCGTCGCACATGCGGAATTTATCATTGCATCACAAGGTGGAAAATAAGTAGCAGACGACCATCGAGTTTTAAGTGTTACAACTCAAAGAACCAAATGTATCAAAATGAGAGTTGTAAACACGAAGCAAAATATAAAGCACCCGCCCATATGGACCCGCTTGAAGACTATCAAACTCAGCTTCTCCCCATTTTGTCAGTAAGGACCAAAAAGGTTTGAAGACACAGAGCATCTACTCGTTCCCATGAAGAGTAGGTGAAGCAGAAGGATTGTCGGTGGTGTTTGGCGGTGCAGAAGAGCTTGGAGCAAAGTCGAAGCGTGCTGAAGGAGGTGGCGGTGAAGTGGCATCGTCTTCATCCTCGATCACTCTGGCATTCATAGTTGCAGCAGAGGAAGAGAACTCAGAGTCTTCAAGAGATGGAGTTCGTCGCAGCACTGCCCTTCGAGGAGGTGTGGAGTCAAACTTGAAGCGCTCAGTGAAGCCATCCTCTTGAAGATCATCTTCAGAACACATCAGTGTCAACCCTTTCCATGTGCGGCGAGAAGTTTCATGGGCAACAAAAGCATTCTTGGTGGCAAGATTGCGAATGCGATTAACATCCACCAAGAGGCTTTGCATTTGACGCTTCAGCCAGTCATGATGCCTATCCTATTTCTGATGAAGAGCCACAAGAAGCTCTCAGTCATTGAGAACACGAGTGTGCTTCTTGTGTTGTGGAGCAGTTGTACTGTCAGTGGATTCAGTGAGAGCAGGATGCGGTGCACGTGTAGTGCCAGCCAAAGGATACACACGAGCAACTGCTTCAACTCCTTCAATGTTCTGAGAGAAACTCTGATGCTCTGCATTCTGAAGACTTAGGGGTTCCTTGGCAGGCTTAGGATAGATGACTTCAATAGACATATCCACATCAGGCAGAAAAATCTGATGATTGCGAGCAGATGGCTGATATGAGATAGTGGAGTGAAGTTTGATCAGCCGCATGACCCATGGGGCGTAGAACTTCAAGCCAAACAGATCAGAGCCTGATGCAGCCAGTTGGCGAATGAAGAAGTCCTGTGCATTGAAGCATTTTCCATGCAGAATATAGAAGACCAAAGTCTTCATTGCACCTTCAAGTTTGGCATGTGGAGAGTGCCCTTTGATGGGCCAGAGAGTTCGCCTTATAATGTGATAAATAGTCCTTGGCAGATACTCTAGGTCTTCAACAAAGAACTCTTTGGGATATGCAGCATCTTGGGGTAATGGCTTCATCATACTGAGCAACTGACTCATGTTAGGTTCAGGCTTCTAAAAGATGCTTTCCACAGCTTCACTATGAAGTTGACAGCCAGATTGGGCAGACCAGTGAGCTCAATGATGTCAAAGGCTTTGGCTTCGTGATGAACGTTTCCTGTCATCCACTCCAGGACCCAAGTCTTCGGATCTCTGTTATACCCGCGGATGTGAAGTGTGGCATAGAATTGGAGCAGCAACTCTTCATTCCAATGCTCTTGGTCAGTGACGAATGGCAGCAATCCAACATCCTTGAAGCAATCCAGAGCTTCTTCCAGACAGGGCAGACCAGCTATAGCTTCAATGTCAAGACGCTTGTGGGGGAAGATGTGACCTTGATTATATAGAATGCAGGAGTAATAGCTTCGCTGCGGATAGCTCCAGAACCGATCAGATGATATCCTTTCCCTTGAGTAGGGGTTCCTGGAGCTATTAAAGAATGTGTTGTCTGATCTGAAGCCATTGATATTGAAGGATCCAGGTGCTAATGCAGGACCTGGGAACCTGGGCAATCTTGGGATTGGCTTCTGTACCTGAGGCCTGTGCTCAACATGATAGTCGAACTGGGGACCGGCAGCAGGTGCAGGAACAGAAGCAGTGGGATCAGTGGCTTCGCTGACTTCTGATGCTTTTGTTGGGGAGGGCTCCACATTAGCTCCAGCCATGACAGCGTCAGTGGCTTCATTGGTGGTGGTTGTGGCAGCCTTAAGATTTTCAACCTCCACTTGACGAGCTGGAGGGTCGGTCACAATCACGTTCTCCTTGAGAACCGCTTCTTGGTGGGACAGGGGAGTAGCAGCTTGTGGGACTTCTTCTTCATCGGCTGATGCAGCCGGAATGTCTTCAGCAGTTTCAGCTTCAGACGCAGAGACTGGAGGCCTAGGTCCTTTGCGAAGCCTGCGCAACGCAGGCGACGCCTGTGTAGTTGGAGTTGGCCGGGCCTCAAAGTCTTCTTCCTCTTGTGGGCGATCAGCCCAAGAAGCATCCTGAGCGATTGGCATTAGAGGACGACCAATGCTGATGAGTTCGCTGTTCTCGAGCTGAGGAAGGACTACACCATCTTCTACATGGTCATGTTGACCAATGTCTTCTGCAGTGATGGGATCAGCTGCTGGAAAGTCTTCAGCTTCATGAGCCTTTGTGAAATCAGGCTCATGGATTGTCAGTTGGCGTTCAGCGGTAGGACGAACCATGGAAATGGGTTCAACTATCAAAGGCTCTGTGGGAGCAGCCCGATATTTCTTGGTCTTCCTCTTCTTCTTGGAGGGGGCAGTAGGAGAGGCTTCAGGATATTTCCTCTTCCTGGCTTCAGCCTCAGCAGTCCTCGTCTTCTTGAGCTCTAAAGCGGTTGACCGACTTTTTGGCTTCGAGCCAGTCATTCTAGTTGGGAAGACAATGGGATGTGCTTCCTGCCTTGGTGCGTCAGGTTTAGCTGTAGTGGGCTTCTTCATCTTTTTTGCTGCCATCCTGGGGTCGATACCAGGACGCCCAAGGGCTTTGCGCTTCTCAACCTCATTGTAGGCATGCACACATTTGTCAGCCAGAACCTTCATGCGTTCATGAGAACCCTGAGCTTCTGCATGTTTCTTGAGAAAGGCTTCCTTGAGCTCGTGTAGCATAATCTTGAAGTTCTTCACCTCTTGCACGCTGAGCTTGGCCATATGCTTCTTGAACTGAGCCTTTTCATAGTCAATCTTTTGCTTCAGTTCAACGATGCGCTGGGCGATAGCTAACTCTGAAGCAATGGCGCCATGGAAGGTGACACTGAGGCCAATGGGTAGTTGCAGATCGTCGAAGCTGATGTTTGGCGTGTCAAACCATTCATCAATGAAGTTGTGGATGATTGTTACATCAAAGAGAGGCAGATCATTAAAGATTTCTGCTTCTTCTTTGCTCTTGATGAGTTGCTCAAGAGCGTCATCTGCAAGATCTTCATCACTTAACAGATCAATGGCATCATTGCGCAGAATGGCAGCAGCTATTAGCTCTTGGCCGGTGTGTGGCAGAGGCATCTTGACCTTCTGGGGCTTGGAGATGCGTGACAAATCTTCAGACTGCACACTGTCTTCAGGAGGTGCAGTTGCCAGTGGCTTCGCCCGTGAGAGTTTTGGAGCAGAGGCAGGCTTTGAAGCTTTTGGCTGCTTCTTTGGCTTCGGTGCTGCAGGCGGTTCATCTGATTCAGCGTCATCTGCAGGCTCGTTCACGGCAGTCCCTTGAACCAAGATATGGGTGATGAGACCTTCAAGGTTGTAGAAAGGACCGACGACATTGGGTTCTGCATCACGTGTGCTGTCAGCCCTTGGAGCAGAAGGACCAGGGTTGAAGTCTAGTCCCAATGTCTTCTTGTTTTGCTTTGCTGAGTTCTGTGCAAACTGGAAGTTGCGCTTGAACAGAATGTCGTCACGACACCATAGTAGGGACGATGGGTCAGCATCCGCAGGTTGTGGTCCACGGACCATGCAGGGATAGAAGCCTTGTTCAATGGCTTCATCTCTGGTCCTGGGTTGAAGAATTTTGTAGAGGATGTCTCCCCATGGTCGCTTGATGGCATTCTTTTCAGCATATTCCTTGGTCACAAATCTGTACTTGAACCACTGTTCTGCCCAATAGTGTCGAATCCATTGGATTTGTGTCTTGCGCTGATTGTAATCCTCTTCAGGATATGTCTTGTACAGCTCTAAGAGGTCATCGGGCAGATCTCTTGATGTCTCTCCTCGGCGCTTTCTGCCACCCTTCCTTGCTGATTTTTCTGAAGCCATGAACCTTAATCTGAAAGGCTTCAATACGTTCAGAGGCTTCAAAGGTTTTCGCTTGCTGGACAAACAGGAACTGGCTTCGGGAGAATTTATGTGATGTTGTAAGAATTCTGCAAATGAATGCAGACTATGAGAACCAAAGGATTCTCCCATGGACATGTACCTGTGACAGCATTAAGGTGCGAGGGAAGGGGAAGAGGTCATATGCATTCTCAGAAGATTTTGAAGATAAATCAGTTTAGAAGACATTGATCTCATCGTGCGAAGACATTCACTCATAGATAAGGAGTTGGTTCCAGATTTGTACGAATCCACAAATCAGTACAAGTGAGGAATCTAACTACTTTGTGAAGCATAAGTGAATATACTAGGCATGTTATGAGATGCAGTATGAAAGGGATCCAACTTGTGTGAATAGAAACTTCTTGTGGTAGAAAGTGATAAAGCTATAGGATCAAGGGGGGCCATAAAAAGGAGGTTTTATTTACCACATGAAGAACTGCTAGACGGAGTGGAAGAGGAGGCCGAGCAGTTCGATCTTCCGTGCCCTAACTTGGCGACGGAGGACACCTACGGCGACGGCGGAGAGGACGATGTCCGCGGTCGGCGTGAAGACGGCGTCGGAGAGGTTGCGGCAGCGAAGCGCTTCGTCGCCGGTGTCGTCGAGTGCTAGCGGTGGCGCTAGGGTTCGTGCGAGAGTGGAAGAAGAGATAATGACTGTGGTGAGGCGTGTATTTATAGGTATAGGGGTGGCACTGCGTTATTGCACAGGTGCCCCTGGCGATTCACATCTGATGGGCACGTGGACGTCATGCAGCATATCGGGGGTTGTTCCATGTCCCATGCACGCCTGGATTGTCGGGTGGTCGTTCCCACTTCTCGGGGTTTCAGGTGAAGGAATGAGCATTGAAAATGGACTCAATGGTTGTCTCTGTATCTTCTGCTGACAAGGACACAGAGAAGACATTTGACAGTTTCAATAGAATGCATATGATTTGGAGAGATAGAGTTTGAGATAGAAAGCATAGAGAGGTTAGGGTCCGATCACATTCACTGAGTTCAAAAGATTCAACAAGAAGACATAGCTATAAGTGAATGTTGTAGAGGACAGAACACTAGTATATGTATATATATATATAATCAACATAGTGAAGATAATCATGAAGACATGTTGAGATTGAAGCCAAACCAAATGTGAAGACATAGCTAATGTAACACCATGAGTGAAGCACTTCAAACAGAAAGTTTGGTGGTGGCGTTACCCACCGTATAGGAAGTATTAGACCCAGACACTGCGCACAATTATCATGGTGCTCCGAAGTCAAATTCCTCATTAATGTATTCACACTTAGAATGTATGTTTTCATTGATTGAAGATATACTTTTCTTCGTGTGTTGCACATCTAAGTCATCAATATGCATAAGTGTTAGGATGTGTGCCTAATCACAGGACATTTGAGGATTCCAAGATATTTAGCTCACACCGTAACTTGCAAAATCTCTTCTCATCCAAGGGCTTGGTGAAGATATCTGCCAATTGCTCTTCAGTGTTGACGTGTATGATATCAATATCTTCCTTCACAACATGATCTCTGAGAAAGTGATGACGAATTTCAATGTGCTTTGTCTTCGAGTGCTGAACTGGGTTTTTGGCAATCTTGATGGCGCTTTCGTTGTCGCAGTAAAGTGGCACTTGCTTCAGATGAATGTCATAGTCCTTGAGTGTTTGCTTCATCCACAGAAGCTGAGCGCAGCAAGATCCAGCAGCAATGTATTCAGATTCAACAGTGGAGAGAGATACACAGTTCTGCTTCTTTGAAGACCAAAATACAAGTGATCGTCCCAGAATATGACATGTGCCTGATGTAGACTTGCGATCCACCTTGTCACCAGCATAATCAGCATCCGAGAATCCAACCAGATTAAACTCTGAGCCCTTTGGATACCATAATCCTAGAGTTGGGGTGTGAGCCAAATATCGAAGAATTCGCTTCACAGCTAAGTGATGCGACTCCTTTGGTGCCGCTTGGAATCGAGCACACATGCAAACCTAAGCATAATATCTGGCCTAGATTCACATAGATAAAGTAAAGAACCAATCATGGAGCGGTATACCTTTTGATCGAACTCTTTACCATTGTCGTCGGGACCCAGATGATGTTTGGCTGGCATTGGCGTCGTGAAGCCTTTGCAGTCTTGCATACCAAACTTCTTCAGGCAATCTTTGAGATACTTCTCTTGAGATATGAAGATGTCGTTGCGTTGATGTCGTATTTGGAGACCGAGGAAGAACTTCAGCTCTCCCATCATGGACATCTGATATTGCTCTTGCATCATATATCCAAACTCTTCACTGTACTTCTGATTGGTGCAGCCGAAGATAATGTCATCCACATATATTTGGCACACAAACAGTTCACCATCATATGTCTTTGTGAAGAGAGTGGGGTCGAGGGAACCAGGTATGAATCCTTTGCTCTTCATGAAGTATTTGAGGGTGTCATACCAAGCCCGAGGGGCTTGTTTGAGGCCATACAGTGCCTTGTTGAGCTTGTATACCATGTCAGGATGTTTTGGATCTTCAAAGCTAGGCGGTTGTGCAACATACACTTCTTCTTCAATCTTGCCATTGAGAAAAGCACTCTTCACATCCATTTGATATAGAAGTATGTTATGATGATTTGCATAGGCCAACAGTATGCGTATGGCTTCAAGTCGAACCACAGGAGCAAATGTTTCATCGAAGTCAATGTCTTCCACTTGAGTATATCCTTGACCAACGAGGCGAGCTTTGTTTCTTACAACTTGATTGTGCTCATCTTGCTTGTTGCGGTATATCCATTTGGTGCCAATTATGTTGTGCTTCCGAGGATCAGGACACTTAACCAGTTCCCATACATTATTCAGCTCAAACTGTTGAAGCTCTTCTTGCATAGCTTGAATCCATTCAGGTTCCATGAAGGCCTCTTCAACTTTCTTGGGTTCTGTTATTGAGACGAATGCGAAGTGCCCACAGAAATTTGCCAGCTGAGTCGCCCTTGAACGAGTAAGCGGACCAGGTGCATTGATGCTATCAATTATTCTCTCGATCTGCACTTCACTGGCAACACGAGGATGTACAGGGCGAAGGTTTTGCTCTTGCTGATCATTGTCATTGTTAGTGGGATTGTCTTCAGACTGAGCATTGTCTTCAGGTTGATCAGGTGTGGAGATGATAAGTTCCTTTTCAGGTTGAGCTTCAGAGGGTATGATTTATCCAGTTCCCATTAGCTTGATTGATTCGCTGGATGGAACTTCATCTAGCACATTTGGCAGGTGCTCTCTTTGTGAACCGTTAGTCTCATCAAATCGCACATCCACTGTTTCAACCACTTTATAGAGAAAGAGATTGAAGACTCGGTAGGAGTGCGAATCCTTTCCATATCCAAGCATAAAACCCTCATGTGCTTTTAGTGCAAATTTTGAAGTATGGTGTGGATTCTTGATCCAGCACCTGGCACCAAAGACTCTGAAGTAACTGACATTTGGCTTCTTGCCAGTAAGGAGCTCATAAGATGTCTTGTTCAGAAGCTTGTGAAGATAAACACGATTGATTGTATGGCATGTAGTATCAATGGCTTTAGGACAGAATTTTCTTGGGGTCGTGTATTCATCTAGCATCGTTCTGGCCATCTCAATGAGTGTTCTGTTCTTGCGTTCGACGACGTCATTCTGCTGTGGCGTGTACGGGGCCGAGAATTCATGTGTGATGCCCAAGGTATAAAGATATGTATCAAGGCTAGTGTTCTTGAATTCAGTGCCATTGTCACTTCTTATGTGCTTTATCTTGGCACCATAATTGTTCATAGCTCGATTGGCGAAGCGTCTGAAGACATCCTGCACTTCAGTCTTGTAAAGGATTATGTGTACCCAAGTATATCTAGAATAATCATCAACAATAACAAATCCATAGAGGCAAGTAGTAGTAGTAAGAGTTGAGTAATGAGTGGGACCAAAAAGATCCATGTGGAGAAGTTCGAAGGGTCGAGTGGTTGTCATGATTGTCTTCGAGGGATGTTTGGCCCTCGTCATCTTCCCTGCTTCACAGGCACCACATAAGTGATCTTTCTTGAACTTGACGCCCTCGATGCCTATGACATGCTTCTTCTTTGCAAGGGTGTGGAGGTTCCTCATGCCAGCATGCCCTAGCCTCTGATGCCAAAGTCAGCATTCTGAAGCCTTTGCTAGAAGACATACGGCAAGCTGTGGTCCTGCCAAAAAATCTACCACGTACAAATCATCTTTCCGATACCCTTCAAACACTAGAGACTTGTCAGATTCCATTAGTACAAGGCAACGATATTTTCCAAATATTACGATCATGTTCAAATCGCAAAGCATTGAGACAGACATTAAGTTGAAGCCAAGGGATTCAACAAGCATGACTTTATCCATGTGTTGATCCTTTGAGATTGCAACTCTACCTAGACCCAATACCTTACTTTTACCAGTGTCAGCAAATGTGATGTGACTCTTGTCGGATGGACCTAAGGTTGAGTCCATAAGAAGGCTTCTTTTGCCAGTCATGTGGTTGGTACACCCACTATCAATAATCCATTCTGAGGACGCTGGTGTCGTACCCTACAGTGCAGTTAGGGGGATAGGCTTCACGAAGAGAATTGTGAAGCAAAAACATTTGATGAACCAGTGGGTTATGAAAGCTTAGATCCAGATTAGGACTGATAGGGAGAGTAGCAAGTGATTCAGGAATGAAGTACATAGTAAGACCATTCGGGTATTTGATCTTGCGCCCTACAAGATGTTTAAGGTCCCCAGCAATAGCGTCAGACGATTTTGGTTTTCTGCTGGAGACTTTTCCCTGCAAAAGAGAGTTAAGCTTTCTTAGCCACCCACATCTTCAAGGGTGGCTTAGAAGCAATAAGTCTAAGTGCAGCGTCTGAGAATTTTGGCTTTGGAGCCCTAGCAAAAAGTCCTGCAGGCGGACAATAGTACTCATAAGAGCAAGCAGAATAGTTCTTGGTCTTATGAACATGGCGGTTTGATGAACCGCGCTCATATTCATAGGCCTGAGCACGGTTTCCCTGCAAAACATTTGCGTTAGTGTGACTCAGGTGAGTCCTCTGTCTGTATGAAGCCTTTGGACCATATGAAGTCTGTGGTCTGAGGTTTGTCTTCTTCACGTGTGGTGTCATGATGACATTCACAGGAAGATTCTCCAGACACTTTTTCGGAACCCAGATCTTCTTCATAGGCGGTCCATTCCTGCAGTTAGTACCAATGTACCTGGCAAACACTTCACCATTTTGATTCTTAAACAGTTTATAGTTTGCATCAAAGGATTCATCAATGACAATGGGATTTGCACAAGAGAAGCCAGATAGATTGGATAGATCTGCTGAAGATTCCTTTGCAGCAACCCATGTGGTTTTGGGGTACTGCTCAGGTTTCCAGTAAGAGCCATCAGCATTCATTTTCCTTACGAACCCAACACCCTCTTTCCTCGGGTTTCGGTTCAAGATCTGCTTTTTGAGGACATCACATAGTGTCTGATGCCCTTTAAGACTTTTGTACATCCCTGTTTCAAGCAATGTCTTCAACCTAGCATTCTCATCAGCAATAGCAGTGGAATCCTCAGCAGAGGGGTTAGTTCCCACATCAACAGTTGAAGATATTACAACAGTAGCAGAAGTAGAACATTCAGCAACAGTAGTAGCATTATCACGCTCAATGCACTTAAGACATGGTGGTTCAAATCCTTCCTGAGCGGAACTGATCTGTTTGGAGCGAAGTGACTCATTTTCGTTTTGAAGATCTTCATGAGCCGCTCTCAATTTCTCAAGATCTTGCTTCCTATGAAGATAATCATAGGAAAGCTTTTCATGAGTTGTTGAGAGCGTTTCATGATGACTTTCAAGTTCCTCATACTTAACGTGAAGATTTTTTGTATCTTCAATTAAGGACTCAGAACGAGTCATTTCAGTGCCTAACTGATCATCGCTTTTGTCTAACAGTTTTTGAATATGTTCCATGGCTTTCTGTTGTTCAGTTGCAATTTTAGCAAGTGTTTTGTAGCTGGGTTTTGAACGACAATCAGAGTCATCGTCACTGGATGTTTGATAGTGAGTAGTGCGTGTGTTTACCTTGGCACCGCGTGCCATGAAGCAGTAGGTAGGAGCGGAGTAGTCCTTGTCATTTGCATCAGTGTCGGTGATGAGGTCATTGTCTTCAATGTTGAAGATGGACTTGGCAACGTATGCTGTAGCCAGACTTGCGACGCCAGAATCAGACTCCTCCTCAGACTCCACCTCCGCTTCCTCAGAAGCGGACTCCTCCTCTGAATCCATTTCCTTGCCAACAAATGCACGTGCCTTGCCAGATGAGCTCTTCTTGTGTGATGAAGACTTTGAAGAAGACTTGGAAGAGGACTTTGAGTATTTCTTCTTCTTCTTGTCGTTAGGGTCATATTCCTTGCTCTTCTTCTTCTTTTTGTTCTCATTGTCCCACTGCGGACACTCAGAGATGAAGTGGCCAGGTTTCTTGCACTTGTGACATGTTTTCTTCTTGTAGTCATGAGCAGAAGCTTCATCATTCCTTGAGCTTGATCGGGAAGACTTTCTGAAGCCTTTCTTCTTGGTGAATTTTTGGAACTTCTTGACAAGCATAGCAAGTTCCCTTCCAATGTCTTTAGGATCATCAGAACTGCTGTTAGATTCTTCTTCAGATGAGGAGACAGCTTTTGCCTTCAAGGCACGAGTTCGCCCATAGTTTGGACCGTAGATATATCTTTTCTCATAAAGCTGAAACTCGTGTGTGTTGAGCCTCTCAAGTATGTCAGACGGCTCGAGTGTCTTGAAATCAGGACGTTCTTGAATCATCAGGGCTAGGGTGTCAAATGAACTGTCAAGTGATCTCAGTAGTGTCTTGACGACTTCATTCTTGGTGATCTCAGTAGCGCCAAGGGCTTGAAGCTCATTCGTGATGTCAGTGAGTCGATCAAATGTGAGCTGGACATTCTCATTGTCATTTCTCTTGAAGCGGTTGAAGAGGTTGCGAAGGACACTGATTCTCTGATCTCTCTGGGTTGAGACGCCTTCGTTGACCTTGGAGAGCCGGTCCCAGACTAGCTTAGATGTTTCCAAAGCACTCACGCGGCCATACTGTCCTTTGGTCAGATGACCACAGATGATATTCTTAGCAGTAGAGTCCAGTTGAACGAACTTCTTGACGTCAGCAGCAGTGGCACCTTCTCCAGCCTTGGGAACACCGTTCTTGACGACATACCATAGGTCGATGTCAATGGCTTCAAGATGCATGCGCATCTTATTCTTCCAGTAGGGATATTCAGTTCCATCAAAGACGGGGCACGCAGCGGAGACTTTAATTATCCCTGCAGTCGACATAGCTAAAACTCCAAGTGGTTAAACCGAATCACACAGAACAAGGGAGTACCTTGCTCTGATACCAATTGAAAGTGTGTTATATCAACTAGAGGGGGGTGAATAGGCGATTTTTATGAAAGTCTTCAAAACATGGAAGTTTTGAAGGCAAACGACCGAAATAACCTATTACCCTGCAGCGGAAGGTAGACTACACTAGGCAAGCCATAGTCAAGTATTCAATAGAGTGAAAGCACAATGACTAAGAGCAGCAATGTGGTAAGGATCAAGTAGGAAGAAATTATGAAGCCAAACAGAACACGCAGTCACTCAGTGAAGATCAAAGGTAGTGCGATCATACAATGTCTTCATAAGGAGTAACAGTACGTAAAGAGAAGGGAAGGATGAAACCAGTGACTTGTTGAAGACAATGATGTGTTGGATCAGTTCCAGTTGCTGTGACAACTGTACGTCTGGTTAGGGCGGCTAGGTATTTAAACCTGAGGACACACAGTCCCGGACACCCAGTCCTGAACACGCAGCTCAGGACACCCAGTCCTCACCGTATTCCCCTTGAGCTAAGGTCACACAGACCTCGCCCAATCACTCTGGTAAGTCTTCAAGGTAGACTCCCGAACCTTCACAGACTTCATTCACCGGCGATCCACAATGTCTCTTGGGTGCTCAGAACGCGACGCCTAACCGGCTGGAGGATGCACAGTCCTCAAGTGTAATAAGTCTTCAGATCACACAGACAAGAAGACTTAAGTGATGCCTAATTCTCTTTGGCTCTGGGTGGTTAGGGCTTTATCCTCGCAAGGAATTCTCTCTCAAATGCTTCGAGGTGGGTTGCTCTCAAACGACAAAAGCCGTACACTAACTCTGAGCAGCCAACCGTTTATAGTTGTAGGGGGTGGGCTATTTATAGCCACAAGGCAACCCGACCTGATTTGTCCGAAATGACCCTGGGTCACTAAGGAACTGACACGTGTTCCAACGGTCAGATTTCAAACTCACACGGCAACTTTACTTGGGCTGCAAGCAAAGCTGACTTGTCCGACTCTAGACAAGATTCGCTCTCATAGTCTTCACTTGAAGACATAGGTTTTGGTTAGGCATCACTTCAGTCATTCTGACGGGTTCTCTTGGACCCCACTTAACAGTACGGTGGTTCCTATGACTCAACAAAGAAGAAAAAGAACTACGAAAGATCTAAGTCTTCGAGCTCCATAGGCTTCATGTGATGTCTTCTCTTGTCATAGTCTTCAATGTGAATATCTTCATATACCACCTTTGACTTCAATGTCTTCATACATTTTTAGGGGTCATCTCTGGTAGGAAAACCGAATCAATGAGGGACTTCTACCTGTGTTATCCTGCAATTCTTACAAACACATTAGTCCCTCAACTAAGTTTGTCGTCAATACTCCAAAACCAACTAGGGGTGGCACTAGATGCACTTACACAAAGATTTGATTATCCCCAAGCAATGTCTTAACGCATAATCGATGTTGCAAAGAATATCATCTATCATGGGCTTTTCACGATTCATACAATAAAAATCAAAGATTTCCCTAGCTTCCCGTATTATGTAGTCAAATTTATTCATAAGAACGAGAGTGGCCAACTTTTTCGCCTTAGGATTCTTTATAACAGGAAGCTCAAAAAATAATCTTTGCAAAGTAGGATGCGTACGGATAAATTTAATCTCAAGTTTCAGAACTAGTACTGAAATAGCATCCGCATAAGATCTAGTATTTCTAAGTATAGGAGCATCATCAAGACTTAGATTTCCAACACAATTGAAAAATTATTGGATACGTTCCTTTCCCATCACACTCCCTTGCCCCAAGATACAAGTTTTAGCATCAAGATTGCTCGTACGTCCAATCTTAGGAGTTAGGCTATCATTTGTTGCTGCCATACCGAAGTCACTCATGATTGCAAGCAAAAAGCTAGAGCTGACAAGAAAACGGTGAACGAAAAAGAGGGCGAATAAAACGGCAAATTTTTGTGAAGTGGGGGAGAGGAAAATGAGGGGCAAATAACAAATAATGTAAATTGCGAGAAGATGAGATGTGTGATTAGGAACCTGGTAGATGTTGATGATGTCTCCCCGGAAATGGCGCCAGAAATTCCTTTTGATGTCTGCTAGACTACGTCGGTATTTCCCCAAAGAGGAAGAGATGATGCAGCACAGGACGGTAGGTATTTCTCTCAATGATGAGACCAAGGTTATCGAACCAGTAGGAGAACCTGGGTAAGAAAGTTATAACCAATCGGTGGATTCGTAAGCACCGGGATTTCCTCACTTCTCATGACATTCAATTGAAGACAATAACGCTAGAATGATATGTAGCCAACCATACAAACACTAGATTTATCACATTCTTCCTGCTGAATGCGAGGTTACTATTGTCCATCAGGCTTAAGTTTATCAGCGGCATGGTTTTGACGGATGGGTATGTCGAAGAGCAAAAAAAGGAGTTTCAGATGGGCAAAGGAGCTTATGAACATGCCGGGCTTCTATTTACAATATATTGTGGTCGTAATCCAGTAAATTTTATGACCCAGGATGTTCATTCTATGGATCTGATCGATCCATTTGACTGTGACTACCGAAAATAGTGCTGGAGTTAGATGTTGTTGTCCTTTTCAACTTGGGTTTTGTCTAAACCTGATGAACGATTAACCCTCGTGCTTTTGTATAGTTTGTAAGCTGAAGTTAGATGTTCTTGCCCTTTTCAACTCGGCTATGACTGACATATTTTCTTTGAAACAAGGCAAATGGCTTGCCATTCGTTTAATTTAGAGTGAAATATTGTAACAAATCCCAACCAAGGGAAATAACATCACTCTTGCCAGATTCTTGAGCTCACTGTGCATTACAGAAGCCAAGTGATCAACCCCCACCAGCACCCACAAACTTATTTCGAACTAGCACACCAAATGGGCTGTAAATTTTCATAGGAAAGGCTGCAGGACCGTGACAGATTTGGATTCTGACATTTGGGACCCACGAGGAAATAGCCTATCCAAGGTGGTGTCGACTTACTAGCTAGTCAACAAACGATTTTGCCTACCAGCCGTTGGATTGACATCCAACATCTGTCGTGTATCTTCTATCTCTAGTCTTCTTCCTCCAGCTGCCCAAACCAAACCACCCTGTCGGCTCCTCCTGCTCCCGCCTCCCATGGCTGGCTGCGCCTCCGCCGCCCTACCATACCCTCCAACGTTGGCCAGTCCCTCCCTCTATTCCCCCACACATCCTATTATTCTCCGGCAACGTCAGCCCCAACACGCACCCGCACCCGAACCAGTCAACCCTCGTACTCCCCTCCCCTGTGACTGGACTGGCGCATCTTCCACGGCTCCTGTTCATTCTATCTGAGGCCTCGCCGTCGTCCTCGGCCTTGGTTCGCTCGCCGTGCGCCGTGCGCTGCCCTCTTGCGTTATCAACGCCGTTAACAACCGAGAGGAACAAGGATATGACTGTACATGGAGAGGATGATAGTAGGGACCGACCAGCGTCATGGCAGTACGCAAGAAAGTGCCTCGTTATTATAAGCCCAAAAAATGGTTCCTCCTATTGGTTGGACATCTGGGACTCACGCCATTATCAACGTAGTCAATAAACGAGAGAATTACTACACAACAAGCGGCCGACACCAAGGACCCAGCAGGTCGCGCAGTTGTTATTTACTTTTTTTAGGAACAAGCAGTTATTATTTATACTAGTTTTAGCGACGGATCAGGGTAACAACGGGGCTGTGCGGGGGTTGTGGCCCATCTAGCCAGGGTTTTATTTATGTTTACCACATCATGAGCCCAGTTGTGTTTTTTTTCTTGCGGAAAATGGCTAGTCCAGTTCTTTTTTTTAAGAAATACCCAAACGAGGCCTACTTGCTCTATCAGCCCTGCTGGGCTGCAAATATTTCAACACGAGGAGAGTTTCATTCAGTTTGCCCAGAAATGGGCTATACATTTTTAAAACACATCAAACTGGGAATTAGTTTTAATATTTTTAATTACAAAATTTTAAATTCCATTGATTTTTATGCGTGGACAATTATTTCGATTTTATATTTATATAAATTATTTTTCAAAATAGTTTGAATATGCTCGATATTTCGGGATTAAAAACAGTTGACCACACCGAAATATGCAAAATTTCGTATAATTTTTAACCGTGGCCACAATATGGGGTGTAATGCTAACAAAAAGAAGTAGGCTCCATACGCTCTTAAAAAAGAAGAAGATGGGCTCAAAAAAATTCTTAAGAATTGACAAATAGGCTGTAAATTATTAGAAATAATTGCAGATGGGTTGTATTCAGTTTTTCACAGATTTGAGGTTGACTTGTGCGCCTACTACAGATTGACGTGTATGCTTTCCTAAAAAATAAGGTTGACACACACGCAACGCCGTGTCAACTTAGTGAACACACGAAAGCAGTGGCTATTGGATGTCCATCCAACGGTCGTCGTGCTTCTTCAATCTCTGTTCTTCCTGCTCCAGCCGCTCAAACAAGCGCTGGCGGGACTACCTGCTCCCTCATCCCGCGGCCGGCTATGCTGCTACGCAGGCCTCACCGCCCTATCGTTCTCCCATCGCTGGCCTACGCATCCCTCTACTCACCCACACCTGATGTTATTCTCCGGCGATGGCAGACGAACCAGTAAACCCTCGCACTCCCCTCCACATGGGAAACAACTGCCGAGTTTTCCCTGGCTCCGTGTCATTTCCCTTCCTAGGCCTTGCCATCGTCCATCGCCCTTGTGCTCTCGGTGCGGCGTGGTCAACGTGGTCAACAAATGACATGCATCGGAAGTGGATTGTACCTGAAGAGGCTGACAGCTGGGTCCACGGCCGCACGCAAGGAAATGCCTCCTTATTACACGCAAAATAATGATTCCTCCACCTGACAGCTAGGACCCACCGGAAGGGCCTCTCTATTTCACGAAAAAAATGTTCCCCCGCTGACAGGTCGGACCCACCAGCTATATCTTCGCACGCAAGGAAGTGCCTTATTATTACGCACAAGAAATGAATACTCCCCCTGCTAGCTGGGACCCACCATAGTGGAAAGCTGACTTGTGGGCCTACTAAGATGACGGGGACGGAGGGCTTTGTCAACTTAATCAATATGAACGATTCTAGCTCCAGTGACTGTACGATGTCCACCCAACGGTCGTAGTGATTCTTTAACCTCTGGTCTTCTTGCTTCAGCCGCCCAAATAAGCATCGGCCATGCCGCCTGCTCCTGCCTCCCGTGTCCGGCTGTGCTGCCACCGATGGCCATGCCATCCCTCTATACTCACCCACACCTCCTGTTATTCTCCGGCGACGACAGCCTCACACCACAGCCGAAGCAGTCAACCCACGTACTCCCCTCCGTGTGGGCATCCACTGTCGCGTCTTCCCCAGCTCCATGTCGTCCCCTTCCTAGGCCTCGCCATCGTCCATCGCCCTGGTGCTCTCGGCGTGGTGTGGTCAATATGGTCAACGAACGACTTCCATCGGAAGAGTATTGTATGTGGAGAGGCTGACAGCTGGGTCCACGGCCGCAGCAAGAAAGTGCCTCCTTATTACGCGGATAATAATAATTCTTCCACCTAACAGCAGGGACCCACCGGACGGGGCCACCGCATTTCGTGAAAAAAAGTTTCCCCCTGACTGCTAAGACCCACCAGTTATATCTTTGCACGCAAGGAAGTGCGTCCATATTACGGGCAAAAAAATATTCGCCCCCTGACTGCTGGGACCCACCAGCTACATCTTCACATGGAAGGAAGTGCCTGACAGTCGGGACCCACCTGGTTGAAGCGTACGTAGCGTTGTCATTCTGGTTGCGAACATGTACGTACATACGATCAGTCTGTCTGTAGGCTGCAGCGATGAACCGTGGCCATGTAAGGAAGGGCACATGTAGTAGTAGAGGCGCGCACGTAGCATGTACACGTACGTACATCGGCGAGGGTGCAAGAAAGAAAATACGGCCACGTACGTACATAAGGGTGGGGTCTCGAACGCCTACTCGCGCATACGCACGGCGAGGGCTCGTGTACATGGTTGTGGCTGGGTCGAAACGAAGAAACTGCGTCATCGTCGTGTTCATGGGAAGGCAACGAAATGCGTCGTGTTCATCGAGAGGCAACGAAACGTGTGCTTTTCATCGGGAGCCAACCGGCTTGGATGGAACAGCCGATGGAAACGAGGCCTGGCATACCGCAGAACGGGGGAAACGGCCTTGTGTTCGACCGGCCACGGTCAAAACAGTATCCTGTTCATCGGGAGGGATCTAGCGTACCGAAAAATAGAGGAAACGAACCTCCTACGGTCGAAACAGGGTCCTGTTGATCGGGAGGGGTGTGGCATATCGCAAAATGGAGGAAACGGACTTGTATTGGAGCGCTACGGTCGAAACGGGGCTCCTGTTCATTGGGAGGGGTGTGGTGTACCGCAAAACGGGACCCCATGGATACTGTTCATCTCCACCGTCGACTGCCTCCACGGGCTACTATTCATCCACCGTCGACTGCCTCCACGGACTCATGTTCATCCACCGTCGACCTCCTCCAGCCTCCACCTGTGACTGTTCATCCACGGGCTCCTGTTCATCCAGCCTCCACCGCTCCTCCACCGGCTACTATTTAGCCAGCCCTCTCCACGGGGTCCTATTCAACCACCCCTCCACGGGCTACTGTTCATCCAGCCCTCCACCGGCTACTGTTCAACCAGCCCTCCACGGGGTCCTGTTCATCCACTGGCTCGATCGATCTATGTGTTGTTCATCCAGCGGCAACGGCCTCTACTACCACGGGGTCCTGTTCATTCAACCCCCACCGGGAACTGTTCATCTAAACTCCTTCAACAACGCTCACTGTTCATCAAGGGAAGGAGGCGGCAGTGTTCGATCGGCTTCAGTTAGCAGCAGTAGCGAAGAAATCACTCGGGTTTAGTTAACAGCAAGGGATTGATCGATCGCTCGGGTTCAGTAACGCGTAGCATGCAGTGCAATCGCTTGGGTTCAGTTAGAGCCCAACGCCTCGCACACACGCACGTACGTATGAAAGAAACGCGCATCGCTCGGCCCCCGACCACCCACCGTAACCGGAAACTCACCGATATTTTCCTCGCCCTCGCTTCTACCACGGTTTTTCCCATCATGGACGGCCCAAAGAATGTCATGTAGCTGCTCTCCAGGCTGCCCAGGACGAAAAGCTCATTTTCTGTCATAATTTTTTGTCATAGAAGTAGGAGCCCACCACATCTATGATGATACCAGGTTTTGTCACAATTATCGTCATAGAAGTGTCATAAGTATGACAGAAAAAAATTCATTCAGCCCAAAATGTCACGAATGTGTCTTTTTGTAGTGATAT
>NC_041384.1:726827298-726831649 GCF_002162155.2 Triticum dicoccoides
ATACCTGATACTACTCGGAACACTTCCGGTGTCCGAATACTATCATCCTATATATCAATCTTTACCTCTCGACCATTTTGAGATTCCTCGTCATGTCCGTGATCTCATCCGGGATTCTGAACAACATTCGGTCACCAAATCACATAACTCATATAATACTAAATCGTCATCGAACGTTAAGCGTGCGGACCCTACGGGTTCAAGAACTATGTAGACATGACCAAGACATCTCTCCGGTCAATAACCAATAGTGGAACCTGGATGCTCATATTGTCTCCTACATATTCTACGAAGATCTTTATCGGTCGAACCGTTATGACAACATACGTTATTCCCTTTGTCATCGGTACGTTACTTGCCCGAGATTCGATCGTCGCTATCTTCATACGTAGTTCAATCTCGTTACCGGGAAGTCTCTTTACTCATTCCGTAAGACATCATACTGCAACTAACTCATTAGTCACTTTGCTTGCAAGGCTTCTTATGATGTGCATTACCGAGAGGGTCCAGAGATACCTCTCCGATATTCGGAGTGACAAATCCTAATCTCGATCTATGCCAACCCAACAAACACCTTTGGAGATACCTGTGGAGTATCTTTATAATCACCCAGTTACATTGTGACATTTGATAGCACATAAGGCATTCCTCCGGTATCCGGGAATTGCATAATCTCATAGTCAAAGGAATATGTATTTGACATGAAGAAAGCAATAGCAATAGAACTAAACGGTTAATATGCTAAGCTAACAAATGGGTCATGTCCATCACATCATTCTCCTAATGATGTGATCCCATTATCAAATGACAACTCATGTCCATGGTTAGGAAACCTTAACCAGCTTTGATCAACGAGCTAGTCAAGTAGAAGCTCACTAGGGACACATTGTTTGTCTATGTATTCACACATGTATTTGGGTTTCCGATCAATACAATTCTAGCATGAATAATAAATATTTATCATGATATAAGGAAATATAAAATAACAACTTTATTATTGTCTCTAGGGCATATTTCCTTCAAAAAGGACTACGATTGATTCCCTATATATGTGGGTCATCAACACCCTACTCCTCTTGGATGTTTCTCGTATGAAGTTTTTACAACGAAGGATCTGATGGTCGTGGTTGTTGTGTATGATATCTCAAACTTCTAGTCCTTGTGTTCTTCTTGTAGTGCTTGTGATCATTTCTATATTCTTCCCTTGTCTCACATCATGTAGGAATGACCAGACAATGATTACAATGGCTACATGGCCATGTAGTAGTAATAGTGCAGTTGCTACTCTTTTGTAGTGATATAAGATGGCTTGACGGAGCTATTGGTAATGTCAAATTTTAATAGCCCGCGTCTAGTTCAGTCGGATGAACATTGTCGTACAAGACAGGCGGTTGGGTTTCTTGGTGTTGGTTTAGCCGAGTGATCTCCATGCATGGACTCGGGTTGTTCTGGCCTGCTAGGCCATATCCTTGTCATGGGTCTATTCTAGGGGATCTCGTCTCCATAAAACAAGATTATAATACACAATATTTTATCTTCTGTTGAAGATTCATATCATTAGTACTCAGTTCTATCACATTTATTGGAAAACTTTCGATCTATTCATTAAACATCATGGCAATACAAAGAACATCAAAAAGTTACAAAAAATACATCCATGTTCGTAGAACACCTAGCGATGACTTCAATCACTAGAGCGAGCCAAAGGCGCGCTACCATCATCGTCCCTCCCTCATTGGAGCTGGCCAAACCTTGTCGTAGTAGACTGATGGGAAATCATCGTACTAAGGCACCAAAGGACCAGCGCACCAGAACAGCAACCGACACCGACAAGGAGAAGCGTAGATCAGAAGGAACTAACCTATAGACAGATTAACATAACTAAAGAAGACTAGGTCCACGCGGAACGACCGAAGATAAACATGGATTGAATGTTGTGAGATCTGCCGAAGACACACCTTCCCACGCGCTTCGGTGATGCGAGACGCACCACCTGGACGGGGGCTATGAGGAGAACCTTATTCCACCTTCATGGAGTCGCCACCGTCTCTCCTTCCTGAACAGGACACAAATCCCAAATAGACTAAAAAAACACCTAAAGATGAATCATGAGCCCTCCCAGCGGCAAGAACCAGGAGCCACCGCGCCTCCATGGCCCTAAGCCACAGTATACGAGGTAGATCGGCGGCGGTCGGCAGGAGGTAGGGAAACCCTGCTGACTGGTTCGATGTCCTTGACTTGTACAATCGTCAGCCTTCATGGTTTTGTAGGGCATGTGGTGACATATATGGATGACTAATAATATACTACTATTTTAGTTCAGCATATATATTAATCTTGACCGTTATAGTTTGTACTAACTACATAACTATCAGAATAGAATATTTTACTTATGTGGAAATATAGATGAACCCGAAGACTTGATTTCCTCTTGTTTATATCATATAATAAATAAATTGTAAATTTTAACACATAGCCCGCCTAGCTCAGTTGGTAGAGCCAAGGCTCTTAGGATGTGCTTGGTCTGCTACCCGCACAGATCCTTCTGGCTCTGGTAGCAATTCCAACCGTACAATTTGGTATACGTGGGGCTGGGATTGCTACCGATTCCAGAAGGATTTGCACAAATAGCAAACCATACATGCCCTAACCTTGTGGTCTTGGGTTCGAGTCCCAAGGCGGGAATTTTTTTGGGAAAAGGTTTATTATCAACTGGATGAAAACAAGAGAACATAAGCCTCTCATGTGTCCCTGTGGACCCATCATGTTTGATCCAACCTTATCTTCCCGCACACTCCGCCACTCATCCCTTTCCATTACCTTTTGCCCTTTCCCATCTATCTTTGTTACACGCGACCCCCCACACCCATTGCTGCTGCTACAAGCTAGAGGAGGAGGACGACGACACCTCCTCCTGCATCTCCACCACACAGCTGTGTCGCAGCATCCGTCGTCGCCGTCGCACTGTGTTGGAGCACCGCCCACTGATGTTGTGTTGAAGTTGAGGGTTTTTTTTTTTTTTTTGAGAAGTCACCGGGGGGGCAAGGCGCCCCACCTGAATATATATTTCTCACGCTGCGAAGCAGCAGAACCCAGGGTCCTGGGAGAGTACAGTTTTGTGAGGGAGGAAAACTACAGGGAGATCACAGGTCTAGCAAGGAGGAAAGGGCCCCAAGCCGCCAGGTCTCCACGGTCTTCAGGTTTCAGGCGGAAAGACCAAAGCTAGAGGTCGCAGGTAGCAGCGGCGACGGCACGACTGACAGCCGGGCGCCTGCGTCGGAACACCACATCGTGCCGATGGTTCCAAATTCGCCAAAGGAGGAGGAGCCGCACCGCAGGCCAGTGTTTTTGAGGTGCAAGAGGAGGAGACGGGACCTCCCAGATATCTCTGCATCCGAGGCCACTGATGACACCAAGGGCACGCCAAACGTGCGCGACGCGACAGCAGGTGAAGAGCAGATGATCGGTAGTCTCGGACTCCCTGCCGCAGAGCTGGCACCGGTCTTCGTCCCGGATGCGTTTCTTGAGGAGGTTGGCTTTTGAGTGAACCCGGTCGCGAGCTTCGATGTGGCCTTCGATGTGGCCATGGAGCTCCACCGCGTGACGGGGCGTTGCAATGAAGCTTTCACCGGCGACTACCGCGGTGCTGCGATGGAGCTTCAACGGGGCAGTGATGCGGCCATGGAGCCCCGACACGTGATGGGGTGATGCAACGAAGCTTTCATTGGCGACCACCACGGTGCTGCGATGGAGCACCACCGTGCGGCGGTGGCACTGCAGTGAAGCTTTTCGTCTATGGCTGTCAATGCGCGATGGGGCTTTGCAGTGAAGCTGCGACCGCCTTGGTACTGCGATGGAGCACTACCGCGCGGCGATGGCGCTGCAGTGAAGCTTTCCGCCAGAGGCCGTCAGGGTGCTGCTATGGAGCACGCACTGTCACGCCGGTGTTGGGCGATGCAGTAAAACATCGGCGGCGGCCGGCGGGTGCTGTGGTGAAGCAACGGTGGAGGACCGCCGCACCATCGTCAGCACTGCAGTGAAGCATCGCCGGTGGCGGCATGGCGTCGAGTGCTAAGATGGAGTGTGTGTCGTGGTGGTGTTTGGCACTGCAGTGAAGCATCGCTGGTGGCCGTCAGTGGAGCATCGTTGCACGCCGGTGAGGGGTGCGGCTCCTGCTGCAAGCCGAGCGACGCTGCTTCCCACGGTGAACTTGCTTCGGTTGCTTCCCTGTTGCGTCTGCGATGAGAGGAGGGGACGACCCCGCGAGGCGGCGTTGACCGAATCCAACAATGACGAGCACGAGATCTGATGGACCTGGACCCGATCGGTTGATCTGTACAACGTGCCAATT
>NC_041384.1:726831820-726833437 GCF_002162155.2 Triticum dicoccoides
GTTTTAGACCAAGTGATTTAGGTACATGGGAGAACTTAAAGTTACTATTTTCAGCAATGTGACAAACCCATTCGGAAGTTATCTAGATGTCTTGTACGTATTGGTGTGACGTGGATTGTCAGAATAGGAAATCCACACTAGAATCACCAAGTGAGTAGTTTCGCTTTATTATTTTTGATGCTACAATTATTATCTATGATTTGGGATTTTGTCTTCTTCGTAGATCGGTCGCTGCCGGAACTAGGTAGAGTTCTCTATTATAAAGAATGTCAATAAACTCCATATTCTGACATCTATAATACCTAAATAGTTGATCCCCACTATTTCTAATTCTTTCAACATGCAAGCCATCCACCTTACCAAGTGTGTCACGTCAGCATCCACTAACAATATTTTTCAGCCCATGTAATCTTTATTCCATTATCGCTAATTCTCTCAACATGCAAGCATCTCACCTCACAATACATTACAATTCTTTTCAGCCCATGCAAACCACACCAATATATTTATTTTTGTCACTGGACATATGCAGTAGAATAGATAATTTTTTAATTTATTTACTTCCTAAAGATTGTGAAATGCCTGATTTACACAAAATGCAAGTATGGAATAGTTATATGTTAAAATTAGTAGCTTTTGATATAGATATTTTCCTTCATACATAAGTCATCTGTAATTAATCTTTATATTTCCGCAGCAACACGCCGGGAAATTACCTAGTTAAATAGATGGCATGGAGGTATTTCTTTAGGCTAGTCATAGTGCGAGTAACTTAGGTAGTAACATAGCGCACTTCAAGAAAATTTTGCTTATGTGGCATGTAATTAATGAGAAAGGATGAGTCTACAAACTGATAAATGAAGCCACCTATGACACTACTAGTATGTTACTTACTATAAAGGTAGTAACTTAGACTAGTGTCATATACATGACACTAGTATAAGTTACTTCCCACTATGATCAGCCTTACGCGTGCAAACTAGGGAAAACATAAATGTCATGAATCACATAGTATTAGCTCATTCTCCGAAAAGCATAAGGTGCGCTTGACTTTCGTTGTATGTGCCCATTGAGTAAGAATGATTATTGCCTGGGTCCTCGTGCAACCTCTATGCGTGATGGTTTTTTCGTGCTAAATACTGCCCTCGGGACATAAAATTTTGGGAATGATACCTCCAGCCACATTACCATGTTATTTCAAGTTCCAGAAGCACAAGGGTCAATGACTAGGCTCTTACACGCCAACTCAAATATCAGGTAATTCCGTTTCTAAGAACTCTTCCAAGTTCTTACGTTAATATGATGATGCCTAAATCAGGTATATTTATTTTCATTGTGAATAAATGATCTACCATGGACAATTGGGACAAATACTAAGTATGATGAGCATGCAGATGTCAGCGAGCATACAGGAGCAAAGCTGAAGTTGAAAGTGAATATTTCTGGAGTTTAAGCCACCATGATGACATGTGAGAACATGGGAAAAATATACAGCATGGCACATATATTGTAATTTCATCTATAGCTATCTATAGTTGTCGTGCTAGCTTAGTCTTGGGACGCATGATCCATACAGTGGATGTTATTTTTAGAGTATTTATCTAGGAGGAAATCAGT
>NC_041384.1:726833860-726841390 GCF_002162155.2 Triticum dicoccoides
GCCAATGCCCCCACCCCACCCGTATGTATCTCGCTACATTCCCCCTTATGGTGTAGAGTTAGGGTTTATGTTTTGTTTGATTGAGTTTTAGCCTTTTCTACTCTTAGTCCTACACATGAGAGCCGACCGGACTTCCTATACTACACATCACCAAAACCTTATGCTATCAATCAAGTACTTCATGTTCTATTCGTGTTTACATGTTCTTCGTTTACATGGAGAGATTGACCTTTGTGATATAGTCAACCGTGTTTCCAACAATGGGAACAACCATAGCGGAGATGGTGTAGTATTTTTTTCAGCACACACTCGAGTGTTCAGTGCAGTTGGGTCATCAAAATCTCCTCCAACATGATTCAATTTCATCTCATCAAAACACCAGGATATCTTTTTACCTATCCCGTTGTATCAGCTAGGCAAGGTTACTTCATGAGACTTTCTGGTTTTCCATGGTTTAGTTTGCATATATTATCATACCTGGAGCCCAAGAAAAAGCCAACAAAAATGTAAGTTAGATCTTCACTTTCCAAGCCCTATGAGACGTCACAATTTTTCTTTTCAGTGCATTGCATCATTGAGTCTACGTCTGCATAATCATATTGAGTTGATAATCTTAGTCTTAAGGTCTACTTTGTTACAGTTTTGAGTTATATTCACATTAGTCACGCTAGCGCCACACCAGCACCACGTCCGTTGCTGAGCACCACCCTCCTGGAAACTCCACCCCCCTCTCCCCACCGTCCTCTACATTGTCATATGTTAGGCCGCTTTGAAGGACAGGCGACTGGAGCCAAACCCATCAGGTTCTTTTTTGACAAAGGTGAATTTTATTGGCTCAAATAAAGCATCGAGAGGATATAATATGAGCACACACCCGACCGTTGTATAATTAGGATGCACACAACCAACCTAACACATAGTAACACAAAAACACACCAACAACTAGCAAGGTCACAAAATCAAAAGCTATGCGTAGGCGTGGAAAAGAGAAAAGGATAAAAATAAAAAGCCCTAAAGCGATCAGATCTGCAATCGGCAAACTACAACTGAGACAATATCCACACCAACCATTGACATCATATGAAGGACTAGAATCTTCAACAACAACGTCTTCAGGAATGCAGCCCTCCTGCGACGTTTTTACTTTTTACGGCCAGCATATATTCTCTGTTAATTTATTTAATTTTTATGATTAGATCTAAGTTAGGCTTTATATAGACAAAGTTTGGCTGTTACTATTCGAGTTGTTAACCTTTGTTCTCTCTTAAATCCTTATTCCGATGTGCCAAGTGCCGATATGGTTCATGACCATACAACACCTGCCCTTGCTAACCGGGGAATGTTAAATAACCCCGGAATTTAAAATCTGAGCACTATTAGGGCACTCTACTTCATGGTTTTACTACGTGTGCATAGTGTACGATAACCCTTCTACAATTCGTTCTAAGCCATTATATGCATCAATTTTGACTTGTGACTTTTTGCCAACCTAGGTTTTTTATTTTATTTTTAGAAAAGGAGGATGACTCCCGGCCTCTGCATCTGGGCGATGCATGCGGTCACTTTATTAATTATTCTCACAAGATCTCACAAAGTCATACAACAGCAAGACTAAAGCCACCGTCTAAGCAACAACTGTCGCTACACCTATCCAATTGATGAAGGGGCGCTGATAGCCTGGGCCTAATACCAAACAGACATCGCGGCCAAATATAAACATCTAAGACCTGAGGTCCCAACCAGGACGCCTGCCTAATATGGGGCTCCTACCAGTCCGGCGCACTCCTCAACCAGGACGCCTGCCGGGTATGAGGCCGCCGCAGCCACCTGCCACGAGTCCATCTTCAGAGTTGTACTGTTGCATCTACCGTGACAGGTCTCTCTGCCATCGACGACACCACGACATCAGACAACGTCGTCCTCCTGTGCGTGTCCATCCTCCCACATTGAACTCCGAATCTGCACTGCGCCACGCCGTCAAGATCCGTCGCCATCAATGTATGGATGAAGCACCGCTCCACCAAAGAAGTCGTTCGCTGGTCCCGCGAAGCCGAGTGCACCTCCAAAAATGCCGCCCCCAAGGGGGTTACGACACAATTGCCGCCAACATCCGATCAGCTGATCTAGGGTTTCCCCCGGAGGTATTGAGTGGAGTTGGGAGCTTCACCTCGATGATGCCTTCATGAAGGAAACGATGATAAGGGCATCGTCATCACCAGCTTCGGCCATCAACCAAAGACCAGGTTTTCACCCGGATCCGTCCCAAGAAATTCACCCAACAACATGTGCACCGTCTTGACCGCCTTCAAAGCCCCAGATCTAGTCCCCTAGATCCGGCGACCACCCGCAGCCACAGTGCCATCGTGGGATCCCTGGCGCATCGACCACTGCCTGAGTGTGCCACCACTGGAGCCTAGGAGGAGGGCTCCCACCCCACCTCGCCAAGCCGCCGAGAAGGATCCCGCACGCTCGTCACCGTCTCTGATCCGAACCAATCCATAGCAGATTGCCATCACAGATCCGCCTTGGACAGGGACTGCACCACGCCATGCCGCCGCGGGAAGCCCTAGCTTCACCGACCGCCACCCTCCAGGGCCGCCGCCCCGGGATCCAGATAAAACATTGCCGCTGCCACCGGCTAAGTTCCGCCGCCGCCGACCAGCCAAGCCGCCGGTCACTGCGACCACCGCCGCCATGACCATGCGAACACAGCCAGCCGGCCGACCAACTCCGACGAAGAAGAAGGCCACCACCAACAAGCCTAGGGCCGGCGCCCCAGACATCCTCGTGTTGCAAAGCAAGTCCAGGAGCAGTGCATCGCGGACGGCGATTGAGATTGGTAGTACAACGAATTAGCCCAACTGAGTCAAGGCCAGATCTGCCATTGCTAGTGCTGTCCTCCCCCGCTGCCGCCGCACCACTTCCATGTCACTGCCGATCTGCGCCACCGCTGTCGATCTGGCCGGAAAGGAGCGCCGCCTCCCAACCAGATCGAGATCAGAGGAGAAAACCGCCGCCGCCGCCACGCCACAAGGGCTTTGCCATGTGACGCCCCGGGCGACGGCGGCGGAGGGGAGTGGAGATGGGGCGAGGCTGTAGGAGGAGGGCGGGGGCTCCCCGGTGTGGGGCGGCGCCACCGCACGGGGGAGGGACGGGGGAGAGGCACCTAGTTCTTTGCCAACCTAGGTTGCCTGGCTCCTACCCCTTACGTTCCCTCGCGTTCAGCCAAGGGTGTAACGGGAGCACCTTTGTGATCGTTACTTCTAGGCTTAACCTGGTCAAGTATCCTATGTGGGAAAAGCCAAAAGCACATAATAAAGAAGTCACAACGCACATAATAGGTCGGCACAAAAGAAGTGAAATTAAAATTACCCTTGAGGTTACATGCGATTGGAAGCATGAATTTTTTTTGCTCGGAATAGACGAGGTTAGGGTCAAATTCACGATCGTAAAGATAGTAATGTGGTTGTAGGAACCGTTGGAGGGTCTCCTGCACCAAAACTATTCGCACCGTGGTTCACTTATGTTTAGAGTAGACCTACATGTTGGGTTTCCTTGCACCAACAAAAGAATCCCCCATAAACCGGGGCCGATACTAGGTGCACTCCTTGCTGAGGGGGTAAAAGCCAACGACTGGTTAACATAAATATCGGCATACACAGGTCGAGAAAATCCAAATTCGTGTTCGGAACATAAATTACATTGGAGGATTTTCCACAGCATCAAGAAGGTTTTAGGACCCTACGGTCCTGCTCTATTTCTTGAGCAAATGGCATGACCTTCTTGACATAGGGTCTTGTTTTATCTCCTCACCGGCATCGCCTTTTGGTCCCACGTAGGCAATATCCTTGAGCTCCAATGTTGGGTAATGCGTCAAGAGCATGGCCCATGTTTGTCGAGTACCTTCTTGACAGGCCAAGATCTTCGAAGTCCTGACGAGCTTCTTAAAGACGTCCAACGAGTTCAGCTTGGTCATCGGGTAGCTTTTCCTGTGGCCATAGAGCTTGGGAAATGATCCCCGTGGACGACCCGGCAAGCTGGTGCAGAGCACCAAGCCGCGTTAAGCCATCCTTTAAGGATAATGCATTGCACGTAGATGACGCATCGGGAAGCATAACTACAAACAAACCACATTAGTTGGTACACTCAGAATGCGCTATGTATAATACATAACAGGAAGTGATAAACACTTACCAGCCAACAACTTGATAGCCTGCTTAGTCTCATGATGGGATGCAACCAGTTGAGACTTGAGTTGTTCTATGTCGAGCGCTTGTTGCTTCTTCTCCTCGGCTAACTTCGCATAAGCTTCTTGTAGCTCACTGCCCTCGGCATGGCCTTTTTTCGCAAGCTCGACCTCTTTTCTCGATTTTTCCAGCTCGGCCTTGACCAGCGCCAACTCATCCGATAACTGTTGGGTTCTCTTTACCAATTCATGTAGAAGTAATAATCAGTATACGATTCTTCGGAAAAAATGACCTATGAGATTAAACCAGCTTACAAGACCGAAGACTGAAGATGAAGAGCAGCTCGGGAAGACTAAGGAGAGTCCTCGGCTTGATGACCGGTTAAAGCGCTACTGACGGAGTCCTGGATTAGATGGTGCTCGGCATGTCGGTTGCCCATCCTTTGGGTTGGCCGAGGACCCCCTAAGCCTATCACTGGTGGGCCTCGTTCGTCTGGACCAGAAGCATCAAGAAGGAATGACACGAAGACTTGGCGCATACTCCAAGGCGTAGAGATAGTCCTTGACACGTTTGCCCCTTAGATACGGCTGACCATGTGTAAACCCTAGGTACCCCCAGTATCCATATAAGTCGTTGTGCTAGGGCCGCATATCCGATCTCGCTGTAGATCACTTGCAGGGGCGGAGCCAGCGTATACGTATATGTACTTGCATGAACCCAGTGGAAAATAGGGCTTGAACCCATCAAACTTACAATGCAACGCAAGAAGCCCAAAAGCCCGTAAAGTGAACTCCATCCATGACAGCCTGCTAGGCAAGTTCGTGGCTTCGTGACCCTTCTAGGTATTCCTATTTTCCTGTAGACATGTACGCGTACACAGGCAGCCGCCAGCACCACGACCTTTCGCCGTTCGCTTCGTGGACTCTCTCCCAATCTCCTCAGCCGGCGACGAGCCCCACCGACAAGGGTAGGTCTGGGCGGCAACGGCGACGAGCCCCGCCGACAAGGGTGGGTCTGGGCGGCAACCTTGCCGCCTAATATAAACCAAAAATTCAAGGTACTGAGTCGCATCATCAGATCTCCTCTCCATTAAACATGGTGTAGTTTTCTAATTGCTATTTCCCGTATTTTGATTGATCTAGGCCATAAGATAGTATTTTTTAGATATAAACTGATCACTAGATTGAGGTCATCCATTAGAGGTAGGCAAAGTGCACCAAATACGACTCCAAGTAGTCTTCGGAGGCATTCTATACAAAGAGGAATTAATTAAGACAAGTTGCCTTATGATCTGATTTATAGGAAAAAAATTGAGTACACGAGAAATTCTAAGGAACTAGATGAGATATATTTATAACTATATAAGGGGCTTCAAATATTACCGCTTAATTTGGATTATCCACAAAGAGAAATTGGAGATACTAAACTTAGATTTAGTCCAAACTAATGATGCGGACAAATAAGATATTACTTTTCCTCTGGGCTATCAACTTCTAAAGCTAGTAATAATATTGTTTGTTGTCACAACATATGTGGATGGATGCTTTTCAGCTACGAATGTTGTGAAGAAAAAAATTGCACAATAAAATTGACGATTGGCTCATCAGTGATTGTTTAATTTGCTATGCGGAGAAAGATATGTTTTCTGCCACTAGTAATGATCTGGTGTTTGATCCTTTTAAGTAGATGAAAATCGAAAGCGGACACTCTAAAATTTGAGTGACTTTACAACTTCTTTCGCATGATGATACTTGTTTTTAAACTTCTCAAACTAACTTATCATTTTTTAATGTTTTTAGGAAGATGAGAAGCTACAACCAGGGCTGCAAAGTATTTTTGGTATTACTCTATTTTTAATATGTAAGGAACTCAATTTATAATTTCATCCAACAGGTATGTCTTGCACTTCAGCTTTCAATGTAACCCAATTTGTGATAAGTAATAGCATGTGTATGTTATTTTTAGTGCTATACTCTTGCTTAAACTTGTGTAAAATAAGATTTTACACTTAAATATAGCATACCAAATCTTTATAATGAGTTTATGAGTGAACCCAATGACAAAAAATTCTGACTCCGCCCCTGATCACCTGCACCCTGTGCCCCATCCACAATCAATACAACAAAGCATGACGTAGGGTTTTATCTCTTCGAGAAGGCCTGAACCTGGGTAAACCGCGTGTCCCTCGTGTCTTTGTTACAATCTAGCCAAGACTACCAGATTGGGACTCCAACCCGAGATTTTCCGGATTTGACTCCGAGAAATACTAAACGGGCATCCTGGACTGCGGAATTCATCGCCAATGTGGACAGTGTATTGCTCCCACTGTGGTCTACTTCTACTGCAACTACGGCTATGTTGGACAAGTTTGTTATCGAATTTGGCCTTCGCAGAAAGCCGACGTATCACATCGATAGATGGGTTAACTTTTCCACCGCGTCAAGGGCCAAGCACATTTTGCTTTTGACTTCACGTTTGATGTTAATTGCGCTAGCGCTACATGTGACCAGTACAAGTAAGCTTTCCCTTTGTGCAAGCTCAGTGGCCCACTACGAAGCACCGATACGTCAGAATTCTCTGTATCGCCGTACAAGACGTCGCCGATACGCCGATACGCCAGATACGGCTTAGATACGGGTATCCCAGAAGTATCCCATTTTTTGATTTAAAAAATAAAGAAAAAATGCCGATACGGCCGGGACACGCGCGCGACACGCCTGGGACACAAGCGAGGCGACCGAGCGCAGCCGCGAGCGAGCCCAATAGCCCACGACCACACCAGGGATCGAGGGCTGACTCAGGACTGCCGCCGCCGTCAGCCGTGGCTCGCCACCGCCACCGTCGCCACCTCCGCCGCCTGTAGTGGCTCGCCGCCGCCGACCCAACTGCCTGGAGTCGCCTCCCTGCCTCGAGTCTTCTGCTATTCTCCGCCGCCACCGCAAGGTGAACTATTTGCCCGAGCCCTGATGCGTACTGATGTGTAGTTGATCCGTTGGTGTATGATTGGCTGCTGGGCTGCCGCTGGCTTCTGTTGATGTAGTATCATTGATCCGTTGATGTAGGTAGTAGTAGTACTCTCTCATAGTCATAAGTGTGTTGTACCTGTACTTCGATCTGTTGGTGCTTGCTAATGTAGTAATGTTGGTTGGATAAAATCATAAAATTGCTTGCTACAAAACTAGAAATTTATATATGCTTGCCGTATCGCCGTATTACTGTTTTTAGAAATTGCCGTATCCCGTATCGCCGTACCCGTATCACCGTATCAGTGTCGCCGTATCGGTGCTTCATAGATGGCCCAAAGGGCTCTTGTGTCACATCTCATCTCTTGATGTAGGCTACG
>NC_041384.1:726841617-726845224 GCF_002162155.2 Triticum dicoccoides
AACTCACAGTAAAAAAGGTCCCCATCAGTGGAGGTGATCTCCAGTGCCTGTTCTTAAGTTGTGCTCTTCTCGAGTGTCTAAACATAGAGTGGTGCTCCTCCTTGTCAAGTTTACACATAGGGCAGGAGCTGTGCAGGTTGCAGTACCTGCTTGTGCACCATTGTGAACTGGAAATGATAGAGTTGCATGCTCCTAATCTTACCAAATTTGAGTTCGAGGAAGATCTCATGCAAATTCTGCTCAGTGATTGTTTGAGGTTGTCAGAGGCGACCTTTGTGTCAAACATGAGGACTCAAGAGTTCCATGATTATGATTTCGACGATTTGACATTCACCTTCACCGAGCTTGCTCTTCCACATGTGCAAAAAAGTATTTCTACTTTTGAATTTTGACAAGGTTTTCTCTAGAAAGAAGTGCTTCGTTTTACTTTATTTAAACTTTGCTATCACAATATTGGATCTCAGTTTAATTATTAATTTTGTGTTTGCACTGTTTCTCTTCCAGGTGCTAAGGTTCAGTGAAAACCAGCCTAGCTTCATCAATTTGAGGCATCTAAACATGAACCTTGAGCTCAGGTGGGATCCATATGATTAGCACCTCTCTTAGAAGAATTGGAAATGCATGTAAGTAATTTAACGGTTGATTATGAACTTTTTTAACACATCAATTAGGATAGTTGTGTGTTGCGTCTGTTTGATCCCCTCCCCCCCTGAAGAATATGTATAGTGAAATTAACGGATATATGTGTGCAGTTGGGTCGTGATAGATTTTGCCCTCCTACTATGAGGATGGTGACGGCTGTGCAAGGGCCCCTTCATCGTCACCTCAAGAGTGTCCACGTGTCTGGATTTTGTGATGTGTTGGGGCTAGCCAAGCTGGCGCTCTACATCCTTGGGAATGCTACTGTACATCAAGTATGGAGGTACTCCCTCTGTTTCGAATTACTTGTCGCGGGTATGGATGTATCTAGATGTATTTTAGTTCTAGATATATCCATTTCTGTGACGAGTAATTTGGAACGGAGAAGTAGATCTAGTGGCGCAGTGGCGGAGCCAGGATTCGAGTATAGGGGGGGCCGAGTACGTATATTGATCGAATCTTATTGATAATTACTAGTTGCTTCTACTAAAATTGTTGATCATTGAGGAGGGGCCAGGCCCCTGCTCGTCCCCCCTGGCTCCGCCCCTGTAGTGGCGTATGCCCACAGTCTTCACACCGATGGTATCTAGTCAGTCAGCATGGCTGGTAGTATTGAGGGGGGTCATGACCACGTCGATCAGAATAGGATGTTTGCAGAACAAATCCTTGGCAGTGAGGAGTTCCATCATATCGTCCCCATCTTGTGAAGTACTACAATGCTGGGGCTGGAGATGCTATTTATATATGCCGACGATTGATGGATATGGGCCTGGTGGAAAAAGGATCGATCGGGAGCTTTACGAAGATTTATAATAATACTCTGAAGCGAAGCATTCATGTACAAGCAGAATGATTTGATGCAGTAGTGTGTGCACCAAAATTCAGTGTTGTCTGCATTTTGGTTGTAATCTGGGTTAACTATGATTTCTACTTTTTTGGCTTTGCTATTATGAACATAAGCAGTTGGTAGCAATTTCAAGTGATATATATGTGGAACACTGTCATTAATGAAATCATGGAATCATTGATCTCATTCCATGCATGGTCTGTGTATGATGCTGTCAAGATTCAGTGTTTTCCTTGCTGCAACTAATCTTGCAGCAAGATTCTAGTTAAAAGTTCCTTTGCAATACTACATCCTTCCAACTAATGCAGACAAAATAATAGCAGAGAAGCCACTCCTGACCACACTAGAGATTCTAGTTAAGTTCTAAATAATCACCCACTAATTCCACCCTTCTAATTAATTGCACAGGAGATTCACCCCTGTAACCACTCCAATGCTTCAACAGAGAAGTTTGAGTGAGAGGGGAAGAGGGAATATGAAGGGAGCTCTGCATATTTTGGCCTAAAGAGTTGAATTTTGCCCTGCTTAAAAATAAAAGAATCACAGACAATGATTAATTTTACGAAATCTCAGAATATTTTCTCGCCGGTTAAAAAAAGAAAAATGAGGGGATAGAGCCAACCATTAAAACAGAACATTATTTTAGTGTGAAACCCGTCTAAATTACTTGCAACTTCATACTTTTTCACTTCTTGCAAGTCAAGAAATTTGTAGCATCTCAGCACGTATGGAAACCCAGAAAAGGAGAGGGAACTGCATGCAACCATGTCATATCAAAACAAATCCATCACCTCAGCAACATTACAGGAAATGTCAAAATGGTTTTGAGTTACAAAAGCCGATCTAAGACTGTCTAATAAGTATTTATAAATACTTCCAGCCTGATGATATTATTACGAAACCAGTCGATACATACATATCGTTCTTTGCTTCTCCTTGGAGGCAGGATACTGGTCTCCACACTTCTTGCCGGGGCTTCTTATCAGTCTTACTTCCTTACCTTTTTGGGCAGCCGGCATCCATTATGAGCGAGCTGGGTCACGTCGTGGACATACATGATAGGAGACGGGGTCCTCACTCTTTCGCCCCGGAAACCATCCGCAAAGCCCATGATCACCTTCTTCTTCTTCCTGAAAAAGGAGTATCCTTTCACCTTCACAACGACCGATTTGAGGCCAATCTTGTTGGCAACTCGCCCCATGTGTTCCCCTGTTGCTTCACCAGCATACCGAGCAAGTCGAGACCGCCCCTTTCGATCCTCCAAACAGCCAGCGGAAGCCCCAGCCTTCCTGTTCCCCTTGACGTCCGTCACAGTCACAAAGGTCTTCTTCCCCTTGAGCGTGACGTGGAGAACGTCCCTCTTTACTCGCGGAGCCCCTGCTGTCCGCAGCATTTCCATGTTAAACCGGCCCGACCTACCACCACCGGCTGTGAATCCGGTTACACCCATCCTGCCACCACCGGCTGTGAATCCGTTTCCACCCATCCTGCCATCACCGGCTGTGAATCCGTTTCCACCCACCCTGCCATCACCGGCTGTAAATCCGTTTCCACCCATCCTGCCATCACCGGCTGTCAATCCGTTTCCACCCATCCTGCCACCACCAGCTGTGAATCCATTCTCAGCAAAGTGACGAGGGAAACCGCCATCAGTCTGGTTCCGTGCTTGCATGATGAGGCGGCTCATCGGATCACCGGCGTTCATGAGGCCCTGCAATGGACCCTGCAAAAGCACAAATTGAGATTCAATTTGTATCAAGCACCGGATAACAAGACCGACCACTCTGTTGATGTCTCGGCAAAACTTGGAAAAAAATGCAGAAAAAGTGTGTGTACTTATAGCAATGTATCAGCTAACAAGATTTAAGGCTATAGCAGCAGGCATTTGCGGTCACCAACAGGCACCGGACACGGTTAATTCGTTAGGTTAGCTGGAAATGGCAAAGGAGGTGCAAGTACAGTAGCAAAGAAACAAAGAAATGATTACAAGAACCCCTCTGTTTTCTTCTTATCTTCTTCTAATCCCCACGAAATGAAATTACATCACTGGTTGAATTGGCATCGAGCATTGTGAATTTATCTATCTGTTTCAGTTCATGAGATTCACTCTACCAACGTATT
>NC_041384.1:726845798-726846560 GCF_002162155.2 Triticum dicoccoides
CGGGGCGCCTGGTGAGGCGAGCGGCCGCAGGAGTGCTCGGCCGGCGAGGCCCAGGGCCCTCGCTGTCATCGCCGCCTGCTGGCCGGACGAGGACGAGATCCTCTATGGGCCAGCGGCAGCGGCAGGGAGCAGATCCGGTGACCGGCGGTGGCTTCGGTCCAGGTCGACACAGAGAGGGGCGAGGGAGGATTTGTGCGGCGAAGAGCCGGTCGAGGAGGAGCGTGGTGGCTCCAGCGGCGGAGCGAGACGGGGAATGGCGGCGGCGGCGCTGGGAATTGGAGTTAAAAAAAACGTGGGGTCGGAGTTGAAGGCACGGGAAACCTAACGAGACGTGGGCGGTTGGGGAGAACGCTGTGTAGCTGATCCAGTATCTTCAGGCCCATGAGCAAGTGGATGGAACCACAAAGGCCCGACTCAACCCATCTCCAGGCCGGCCCAGACAGGTTAATTGGTTGCCGAGCTGACCAATGGCTGGTTTAGGGCTTGTTTGAGACTGCTTCGCTCCATTAAAATCAGCTTCATACCATCGGATATGCAGTGTGGCGTGAAATTTACCCTCATGATAGGGTTTGACCTACTACGCCAATGGCCGCCGACGTTGAGTCCCTATACCGACCCACCGGCCTCTCCCGCGCCCCTCGTTATATTTGCTGGCGAGCGGGCGGAAGATATGGGAAAAATTACTTCGGGTGCTCAAATCTGAACAATGAGGGTAACTTCTTTTCAAATTTTTGAGGAGTTCAATCTTTTAGATAAAGGATT
>NC_041384.1:726846818-727023487 GCF_002162155.2 Triticum dicoccoides
AGACTTCCTCTTAATGCGTTATGTATTTGCGAACCCTTCGTGCTTTGAAAGTCAGTCCCTGTGTAGAACCACCTTGCCAACAAAACCTTCTCTTAGCTGTAAGAAGCACTTATATGGAGTATTTGCCATGAATTCTCTGACACGGGCGAAGCTACATGTTAGAAAATGGGCCACGGTCAACCAGCCTATAGAAAACATAGTGTGGTATTACGAGTAAATTAAGCCATCGGAAAATTGAGTAGGCATTCCTTTGTACCTGCCAACCCAACTTTGGTTGTATAGCTTTGCAACTATTCTTTGCGGCACTAAATCTCCAAGCTAGAGAGTCTGTGAGCCGTGATCCTGTTGGGATCCAAAGCATTCGTGCATCCTATTAAAAAAACATTTGGGCAAAGTTTTTTTTTGGTAAGTCTTCCTAACCAGGCAACCAATCTCAACTCGCATCGGTTTCACAAGTGACGTTCGATCCTACGAGATCATGTGCTCCCCATCCTACCTTATCCTCTTCTCGAAAATCCTTCTCCATCTCTCATTTCTTATCCATAAAGCCACCACTCCTTCCTTCTACCTCCACGATGCACTGCTCATTGTCGCTGCAACCGCTCTCCTGCTCGATCTCCACCAAAAATCACCGTCCCTTTCCTCACCATCATGACCCATTAGGCGCAGGGGGCGCCACAACTACTGCAAACCAACCACAACGGGCAAAGAAGACGGCCAAAACCAACACCTCCTTCTTCCTCTCCCTCTTAAATCTGCACGCTCACCGTTCCCCAGCACCCTCACCTTTGTCACACATGACATGCAATGACATTCGGGTGCTACGTTCATGCCTACCACATGCTGCAACGGTGAATGGCTGGGTGCTGGAATGGTGGTGGCGGGACGCTGCAACGGCGGTGATAGCGCGCTGCAACTGCGGCCGCCGCATGCTGGAACCGGCTAGTGGGATGTCGCTACCATGCTTGCCTCGTCTGGAACCACCGGAGGTGATGCTGGAATTCTATATGTGACTTGCTACTACCGGAGACTTGGTATACTGATTTTGAAGGCTCTTGGTGTGGCGACTAGTGGCGGGCGATGGCGTGCAACCAGCGGAAGCGATACTAGAACCACCACGTACCAGTGTTGCGACTGGCGGCGAAGCTGCACCATCAACAAAAAAAGCTTCAAGCGGCAATAGACAAAGCTTCAACCGACCATTGCACAACGGGAAAAGTTGCAACCATCGACCGAAAAAGGCTTCAACTAGTGAGAGAAAAAGTTTCAAACGATGATACAGAAAGCTTCAACCGGCCACTTAGCAACCAACAAAGTTGCCCACATCGACAGAAAAAACTTCAACAATGATAGAGAAAGCTTCAACCGTCGCGGTGAGCCAATGATGCACACGATGGTATTGCACCTGCGTGATACCATTAACTAGATGGAATAAGTTAGAAAAAAATACAAATGATAAATATCTATAATAAAAGTGAAAGTTGCTTCAACGTTTTTTGGAGTCAAGATCTCTGCACTTACCTTTTGCACCTCGATCTTTCAACTTGTCACAAATGAATTTATTTTGCACAAAAAAAGATCACAAACTAGACTATGAATGCATACGAAAAATGACGATGACGAACGGTGGCTTCAGTGGAGAGAGATGCAAGTGAGGGAGACGAGAAGGAAAAATAAAAATAAAACAAAATGGCTCGCTGACAAGTGTGGCCCATTTTGTTAGGTTGAATATTTGGGATGACTTTATTGGTGATCTCCTACACGAATACACTCGTGAAGCTCAATTAATTTATTGGGAGAGTCCTTAAGTTATAGGCACTTATAGAAAAGCTGTTTTTTTTAATCTAGCGGAGATGCTCAACCCACTAGTATTTCCACTTGCTTTATTTTTTCATACACTTTCGTTATTTATTTTGTTACAATTAAATCATGGAAGTTTATATTGAGCACTATAGTGCGAAAGTGCTGAATTGAGCTCGAGCGCACAGACCCTCGTTATCTCCCACGTTGTTTCTCTGCAAGATTCGAACATCCGAGTGTATAAGCAGGTGTATTCCAAATAGTATATGTCCCATCAATCTGTTGCGTGGCCCACTATGGCCCAACATTTATTAAGCCTGTTGCCGTCACGTAGAGTCGGGACAGATGGATCGCTAACGAGCTGAGTCATTTTCTCCGACCCCGAGCCTTCTACCGCCAATTGTTCCTTGTCTCAGAATTCAAAACAGAGTAAGGATTAGATCCTAACCAATTTCTGCCTACAGCTCACACGAGTAATACTGCCACGTACAAATAGGGCATGAAGTTTAGATGCACATCAATTTTCGTTCAGTCTAAAATTCACGTACCATATCAGTCCCGTTGAGCCAATTCTTTGTCCACAGAGGAAATAGGAGATCATTACAGCACAAATAACACACGCATGTTGACATACAAGTATCTTTTTTACTCTAAAAAATGCGGTTATACAGTTTCATGATGCCATTGCTAGCAAATTTCAACAGCAACTCAATTGCCCAAGTTGGAATTACGCCCAAAAAACAATTCCATAACTAAAAACTCTTTGTGATGCACAACTGGAGGGAATTCGAGCCCAACTGTCTAACCATTTGGCATGAGCGCCGACTCAAGCCCCTGCACCCAGTCTCATTTCAGCCGGCTTGTACAAAAAAATTCTCGAGTGACTCTGTACACCATGGTTCTTGCAGCGAGGAGGTTTGCATGGTCTCCCAATCTCTTTCATTATTGCGGGCGCCCACAGCTAACTTGACCACGCTGCCTCTAAATGAACTCGCTGATCCAATGCGAATCCTACTTACAAATGACACCCCAGTTTAGTTAGTACCGCACCATATAACTTCCACACTGTTATTTCATGTCCAGCTTCAAGCACACGAACGAGTCAATGTACTTCCAAAAAGAAATGTATTGGATGCACTTAGCTTTTCCTAAACACCTTAATCAGCATAAAGTTCCACTACATTCTATTTCTTGGTAATCACCAAATCACACAACACTTATTTCTAAAGGTTATTGCGACTTTAGTTCTGACATGGAGGGAGCGTACATCCTACGAGCAATGCCGCAACTTAGCCCTTTAAAAAGTCTGCGAACAACATTTCTATTTCAACGGTATGTAGCTTTCCTACAAATTACAAAGTGCAACCTGATGTCCTTTAAAAACTTATAAGAATTTTTCTGAACATATTTCACTAGTGTCTTTTTTCTATTTAAAAGGGAGTTTTATCAGTTGACCACAGCTTTGCTCAATGCAATTGAAGTGAAAATAACTGGCGGCTGCTACATATTTCTGTCAAAAATGCATGACACACCTTCTAAGTACAGTCTTACCACACTGCAGCAATGAATGTTTCCGCACATCTACTAAAATTATTATGTCAAACACTAACCTCCTTGCCCACCATGGTGCTTGCGGATTGAGTTTTCCCGCAGACAGCTCCAATTCCGGCGGGGAGTTCTCCTTCCCGGAGCCCACACCAGCAGCCAGCTCACAGACCTGCCCTTCGGCACTAATGGCTGCTGTCGACACCTGATGGACATCAATGGCATCCGCGGCCACCGGTGTCCTAGACGGACCCCTCAAGCATTACGTGTCGTTCACCTCCTCAATCTACGGAAATTCGGTGAGAACTTGATTTCAATCACCACTGATGTAGTGCAGTTTCAGATCTGAAAAAAGTACGAACAGAGAGACAAGAACATGTACTCACCAGCCGTACACATCAATGTGCTTGTGCGAGGGCTGGTGGATCGTCTCACCAAAATTCAGTGAAAGGGAATGGTTGTGACTCCCCCTGTGCTCTGCAATGTACCACCCATCGTCCTCTGTCTGTAGCAGTCTTATTAGAGCCGGGCATTCGCAACGACAAGACCTCGTGTTCTCAACACTAGCTTTATCCTACATATGTATTTTAATTTATCAGAGCAATAACAATCATGAATCAATTAAAAATCAACCCCAATTAAATGAATGCCAAATAAGTAACCATAGTGCTCCACATGTCATACGTACCGAGCATCCGCATACTATTTCCTGCATGCATTTTGTTCTCTAAACATTCAACCTGCTCTTTCCATGTCAAATCCAAAAACCCCTTTCCCAAGAATACAAGTCCTATAAATTGTACGCCTCGCCAAGTGAGTCGACACTTGTCCCAAGCGCTGGAGTGATAACATTATTGCTCGGGTTCTCTGCAAACATCCTAACTGCCTTCTTGAAAGCGCTCACGCGATATTGGCAAGGTGCCATGCTGGGGGCAGCAGCACCAACCGCAACCTGACTACTTGCCTCAATTAACTCGAACCAGTAAACAACATGCTGCACTCCCAATAAATAAATTACTAGACCATCAAAAACTGTTATTTCCAGTAAACAACATCCAGGCAGGACTCTTTTAGTTGCATCAATCAACTGAATTAACTGAATCCAGTAAACAACATGCTGCACTCTCAACTAATGAATTAATATACAGTGCAAAATTCTTATTCCAGTAAACAACATCCATCAGTCTAACTGGACCATTCACCCAGGATTTCAAAAGCAACTTATAGTAGTCTGGATTCTAAATGGGCAAAATTAACTCTAAGCAGCTAAAGAAAAAATGAAGCGTACTTTCCTCACCTCTAATTCCAGATAGAAGCATGTGGATTCATCTTTCCAGTTCAGAGCTCCGAGGCCTGACACGAGCTGTCCCTCATTCACCACCGCTGATGTGTCCATTGCGCAGATCCGTGCTTCCGCGCTCACTGTCGTAGGCCAGTGTATTGTCTGTCCATACATTTGGGAAAGTGCATGGTTGTGCCCATCTCGATGCTCTGCTATGTACCATCCATTGTTCTTTGTCCGCAGTAGTCTGATGAGGGCTGGGCATTCACACCGGCAGGAACGAGTATTTTCGACAATTGGCTTCCCCTGATGGAACAAACAAAACGTCAAATTCAGTCACAGGCATTTTCAAATCTGTTCTCTATGAAAAACTAGTAATCAATTTCTGCTGTAACATTAGCCGTACCACACATCCACGGACTATCTCTTGCATACACTTAGTCATGCTAACGTTTAGCCTGCTCTTTCCATATCGTATTCAAATCCTTTCTCCCAGGAGTACAAATTGTAAAAGTCATAAGCTTCTCCGAGCGTGTCAAAACTTGTTCCAATCTTTGGCACCATAACTATGTCACCTGGATGCTCGGCAAATTCCCTGACAGACTTCTCCAGCGCCGTGACCCTGTCCGGGCAAGGAGGCCTTCCTAGAGCAGCAGCACCTACACGCACTCTGCCCAGTCACAGCAGAGAAACAATCAGGTGGTGTTTTCTGCTACAACCATTTGTTATGAAATTCCAGCCCACAAAATTCTGAGCTACACTAACATCTTACAAAATTGCAGTTCATGCTATATTATCCTAAACAAGTTTATAAAACCTTCCCACACACGTATATATACTGCTGGTGTTCATGCTATTTAATCACGGTTATGTATACTGTTCCATCCTCATTTCATCAATTACTGCTTGCATATCTGACAGGACACACACATTTGCAATGCCAAATTTTGATGCAATTCAGATGGTAAGTTGTAGTACCTTTTGCGTCCACCCTGGTGTTTATGGGTCAATTTGCTCTATTGAGTGCTCGGAGCACTGAGCCATGTCCGCGCCTGCTGCCTCCGCCCGGAAGATCTGCCCGTCAGCACTTGAAGCGGCCGGTGCTGGATCCTCAACCTCAGCCACCGCGGATACTGGGAAGTGGGAACCGCACGGGCTCCATTGCCCCGTTGTTATCATTCACCTCTTCCAGGAGCGTTCTACTTAATCAACCCAAAATTTTAAGCGACGGAATCTAGATCAGTACCCAAAATCCGAGTCAAAACCATTGAAAATAATGGGCCAAGTAGCAGATCCCAACCTGTTTACCGGCTGCAGTAAGAACTCCATGGTCGCCGGAGCCTGTCCGAGGTTGCTGCACCGCCCAGTCGCCGTCGCCGGAGTCATTATCTCCACCTCTTCATCGACCGGGACGAGAGGCAAATCCAACTTCACTCCCGTAACCAGCGCCCAACTACTGCATTAAGTGCGGGCACTGCCGGCGCTAGCGGAAAGCACCGTACCTGATCCACGGATCAGGACGCCGGCGACAAGCTCGAGCCACGGCTCAGGCACGCATAGGCGACGCCGTGCACCCCTCCGTCCACCTTGCCCCATCTGTCAGACGCGTATTGTGTCGTATATCCTAATTTTCCATCGTCAGCATGGACCCGCCAACTGTCTATAGCATTTAATGCGACGAATCTCGTAGCAATTCTGGACGGGCGTGATTCCGAGCTCCTGTGAGCTCGCGATCACATACTCCGCGTCCACTATAGTGTTATTTCTTTTACATAATTTCTCGCAAAAAAAACTTTTACATGACACTAAAGCCTTTGTTTTCTAAAAAGAGTGACAGGGGAAAGCTTCGTAACCTTTCTCCTTTTTTTTGAAAAAACTCAGACTTTATTCATTTGTAATAAGTAGTACATTGTTTGTGAGGATCATTACAATTTTATTTAAAGACTCCTCAAACCAATTAAAAGTCAAAGAAAATCTAGCTAATCTAGCAAGCTCATGAGCTACTTTATTTGCTTCCCTCTTGCAGTATTCAAATCTAGCAATAATGAAATCACAAGCATAATGAAAACAGGGGAAAGCTTCGCAACCTTTCTATTGACCGTATAGGCCGCGGCAGGAAAGAATTAGACTCGACCTCACATACTGCGCTGTCATGCGGTCGTCGTCGCCTTCGAAGTGCCACACACTAGACCAGAGGTTCCCGTATCCGCACCACACACTAGTCCACAATAAAACAATGTGCCAAGCCACATCTTCGCGTCCAGGGCAGCCTGCGCAAGTTGACCGTGGACCCGTGGCGCTCGCCCAAGAACGGAACCGCCCGCTGAAGAGGCTCCAGCGATGGCGCTGACCCGGCTGTTCATCTCCCTCTTCCCTGTCGCCGTCCTGGCCGGACTCGCCTCCGCCTCCGCGTCGCCCTTCCTCCCTGGTCAGTGCGTGTTCGGGTGCTCCCAAGTCCCAACAACTGCGCACTAGTATTTTGCTTCTTGGAGCGAACTGTGATGGTTTGTTCTGTTTTCTTTGTGCTTGAGCAGACAGCGCATTTCAGGGCAGCACCGGATCTACGGGGAGGAGCTTGCTGCAGGCCAAGAATGGTACGTGGTTTACTTTCTTCCTCTTGCTAAGTTTTGGTCTGGTTTTAGTGATACAGAACTACAGAAGATCTTGGAAGAGATACTCTGTCTGTGTTAACTTATTTGGTGCGGATTTGATGGTGCAGATACTGAACCCACATGCTTGTTAACTGAATATAGCTCCCTTAATTGTGCTCGTATGCGCTTAGAGTTGAGAGGCTACTGTAGAGTTTCTGGAGTTGTAAAAACAGAGTTTGACCGGAAACTACCAACTATCCTAATAAAAGTTGGGACTCTAGAATTCAAATTCCCCTACATTACTTGAAACCAAGATTTCCGTCCTTACATAGAAAAAACAAGACATAGTACTCCTCAGTTCTCACCATGTTCAGGACTTCCCAGTACCTTCATCTGATGCGCTTCCAAATTTTTTTTGTCCATGCTTATCAGACTGCCCTATAGGCTTCGAGACCCAGAACTACACCATCCTCACAAACAAGTGCAAAGCGCCACATTACCCTCCTACTGAATGTTGTGATGCTTTCAAGGAATTTGCATGCCCATTTGCCGCGTATATCAACAACCTGAGCACTAACTGTGCAGACACGATGTTCACCTACATCGACTTCCGTGGCTACCCAAAAGGCATGTTCGCCGACGAGTGCCTAAAAGGAAAGGAAGGGGTTTCTTGTGAAGGCATCTTGGTTGTGCTCTTGTGTGGACTAGGAGCATTGTTGTTCCCTTGAGTGGCGATACCTTGGACTTCTCCAAAGATAGCGTGTTGTCAGTTATAAGTTGTAAGGCTTAGGATTCATTTGCTTCTCCTTGGCACTCTCTTCCATTGCTATAATGTGTCCATTTGTTACAGAACTACATGACATTTTAAGATTCAACATTATATGGATGATCACATCCTGCTATTGGGAGAGTGCACACCCAAATTGTAAATCACGGAATCAAATATCAATTAATTATTTTCCAGTCTAGCTGATAAATTGTGTGTTCATTTGTTACTGCATTGCCATGTTCATGTATTTATATGTATATGTATGGTGCCTTTTGGATATGTTTTTCCAGGCAGTACTGCAACCGAGGTGGCGTTTTAGAGCATCTTCAGCCGTGCCCTTCAGTCCTTCACACATAAGCACATCATGTTCAGAACATTGGCCGAAGAATCTCTGCACCTTGCTCATAGCAGCCACCGCCTGCCCTCCGATGCCGTAGACGTGCCCATCATGCTAATCAGTCAATCACCCAATCGCATGCAGGGAACTAGCTTAATTTCCTGTGGAACTTTTCGGCCGTCTCCTCAAAAATCTTGCCTACGGTAAGCTTACGCGCATGTACTACTTTATGTTCACATCACTTGAGAAAACCCAGTCGAGGAAAGCAAATTTAGAAACTTTAACAAATTGCCCGTCTAGCTCAGTCGGTAAAGCGCAAGGCTCTTAACCTTGTGGTCTTGGGTTCGAGCCCCAAGGTGGGCGTCTAATTTTTATTTTTTTGCACTTGTTGACCTTAACAAAAGCTCATTTTTGCGTTCATTTTAACTTCGTCATTTTTGGTGTTGCATTTATTTCCTGATTTACCGTGCATTTCTTCCATAAATAATCAACCCATAAATTTTGAATATCTAGGCATGTTACATTCACGTAGGTTATTCGCCAACTGAAAATCAAATTGTTATTTTGCTATTCTAAAAAAACAAAAAAAATGTTATTTTGCTACCTATTTTAGTTACCTGTTGTATTCTCATGTATAAGCCTTATTTTTTTATTAATTTGGATTTCTATTTCTTTGCAAAGAACATTTTGACATTAATGTTGATTTTTATTTCTTCTTTTTTGTGTTGCATTTATTTCTTGATTTATTTAGGCATTTTTAGATGAATTATTTTAGGTCCGTCCATTTCTTACATGTCTAAATAACCCATAAGTGTTGATCAACATCTTGGCGTGTTACACTCACATATGTCATTCGTCGGTTGAAAATCAAAATGTTATTTTGCTTCCTATTTATTTATGGGTTATAATTCTCATGTATAAGTATTCTATTTTTATTAATTTGACTTTGATTTTGGCTTCCTACTTTACTTTTTGGTGTTTGCAAAGCCCATTTTGACATTAATGTTCCGCATAGGTTGGTCGAGCGAAACATTTACATGATGTAGGCCTTGTGTTGAAACATAGGTTTCCTTTGCCTGTGCTTGGCATCACCAAGCGCAGCTTTGTAGCGGTCGGCACCGCCTTTGCCTCACTGTGCACATGTGTTGCTACCGCTGTTGCTTCCGCCTGCTGTGTGGGCATCGTGCCCGGCCCTCGCAAGGCTCCCAGCAGGCCAGCATCGTGGCCTATGCTCCGTGCTCCTTGTGGCCAGCATCGATATGGAAGCCAATGTTGTGCTCCAACTATGGTCCGTCGTACTCGTGTATACATACTACAATCTTGATTTTTATTTCTTCTTTTTTGTGTTGCATTTATTTCTTGATTTATTTAGGCATTTTTAGATGAATTATTTTAGGTCCGTCCATTTCTTACATGTCTAAATAACCCATAAGTGTTGATCAACATTCACATATGTCATTCGTCGGTTGAAAATCAAAATGTTATTTTGCTTCCTATTTATTTATGGGTTATAATTCTCATGTATAAGTATTCTGTTTTTATTAATTTGACTTTGATTTTGGCTTCCTACTTTACTTTTTGGTGTTTGCAAAGCCCATTTTGACATTAATGTTCCGCATAGGTTGGTCGAGCGAAACATTTACATGATGTAGGCCTTGTGTTGAAACATAGGTTTCCTTTGCCTGTGCTTGGCATCACCAAGCGCAGCTTTGTAGCGGTCGGCACCGCCTTTGCCTCACTGTGCACATGTGTTGCTACCGCTGTTGCTTCCGCCTGCTGTGTGGGCATCGTGCCCGGCCCTCGCAAGGCTCCCAGCAGGCCAGCATCGTGGCCTATGCTCCGTGCTCCTTGTGGCCAGCATCGATATGGAAGCCAATGTTGTGCTCCAACTATGGTCCGTCGTACTCGTGTATACATACTACAATCTTGATTTTTATTTCTTCTTTTTTGTGTTGCATTTATTTCTTGATTTATTTAGGCATTTTTAGATGAATTATTTTAGGTCCGTCCATTTCTTACATGTCTAAATAACCCATAAGTGTTGATCAACATCTTGGCGTGTTACACTCACATATGTCATTCGTCGGTTGAAAATCAAAATGTTATTTTGCTTCCTATTTATTTATGGGTTATAATTCTCATGTATAAGTATTCTGTTTTTATTAATTTGACTTTGATTTTGGCTTCCTACTTTACTTTTTGGTGTTTGCAAAGCCCATTTTGACATTAATGTTCCGCATAGGTTGGTCGAGCGAAACATTTACATGATGTAGGCCTTGTGTTGAAACATAGGTTTCCTTTGCCTGTGCTTGGCATCACCAAGCGCAGCTTTGTAGCGGTCGGCACCGCCTTTGCCTCACTGTGCACATGTGTTGCTACCGCTGTTGCTTCCGCCTGCTGTGTGGGCATCGTGCCCGACCCTCGCAAGGCTCCCAGCAGGCCAGCATCGTGGCCTATGCTCCGTGCTCCTTGTGGCCAGCATCGATATGGAAGCCAATGTTGTGCTCCAACTATGGTCCGTCGTACTTGTGTATACATACTACAATCTTGTCTTCACAAGGCAACACCCTGAGCCACCTAGCCGAAGAGAAAGGGGGTGGGAAAAGCATGCATGAGGCGATGAGCCGGGCGAGAGTCATGGCATGTGCCCCTTTTTTGATAAAGGAGGTATATTAATACCAAGATGATATCAATTACATCCGGCCTCTGCAACAACATAATGTCTAAAGAGACATCAAGAATGCACACAGCCGAAAGATTATAAGAAGAAAAAAGGAAACAAAGTCCCCGCCGTAGCAATTAGAGGCTCACAGCGCCAAGAGCAGTGGTGACGCCACCTAAACTTCGAAAAGGAATGAAGTTGTTGGCAATATCCAAGGCTAGTGGCACCCCCTGTTCACCTTGGATCCGATTGGGCTAGTTCGGTGCAGCGATATCCAAGATGTTGATGGGGGGATCATGTCATTCGTATTTTGATGATTCCAGGGTGCTCTCGCAGTGGATCAGGTGAAGCATACATGTTGAACGATTGCCATTTTGTAGCAGTGGTGAATGGGGTTGACAACAATGGCATGTGCCCTGTGGAAGGTGCAAATGTGGTTTCCTATCTTTTTCCATCTAAACAAGGTATTGTATAGACTTATCGTAACAACAAAACTCACAAAAGTTGGTTTTACTAAAAAATATATCTCAAAAAACCAGTTTTCCAAGATCTCATGCCTAATACTTCAAATTTAAACAACCACGAGCTAGGCTCATGTTGTACGACAATTGCACCTTTGTATCACTTTTCTATCTTTGTATGACTTCAACCAGTCGTACAAAGGTTCGAAGTCTCCAGCTGGACAAAACTAAACAATCTTAATGGAGCAATAGCACGCTGAGGTAAACTTGTTCAGAAATTGAAGCCGCAAAACCTATTAAAAAAATCTAAAAGAAGGATTATCCCCGGCCTCTGCATCGTGTGATGCATACAACCAATCTTTATTACATTATTCAACAAGATCTTACAAAATAAATACATAGATCAATCTAAAGCCACATTCCTGGCAGAAACTATCGCCCTACTTATAAGATTGATGATGTGCCATAAAAATTTAGGCCACCAAAATGCAGAGTATGGGCGGGCAAAATTGCTCCGTGAGATCATGTTGTGTGGTCGTGTGGAAAGAATTAGACTCGACATAACGTATTGCGCTGTCAAGTCATGGAGGTCGTCGTCGCCTTTGAAGTGCTAGCGGAGACCGTAGGTCTCCATTTCCGCACCACCACTCCACTATCGAACAGAGTGCCAACCCATCTTCGTGGTGCTCGCCCAGAAACCACCCGCTGAAACAGCTCCAGCAGCTTGCAAGCGATGGCGCTGACCCGTGGGTTCATCTTCCTCTTCCCCGCCGCCGTCCTGGCCGGACTCGCCTCCGCCTCCGCGTCGCCCTTCCTGTCTGGTCCGTGCGTGATCCGATGCTCCCAACTACTGCGCACTAGTATTTGCTTCTGGGAGCGAGCTGTGATGGGTTTGTTTTGTTTCCTTGGTGCTTGAGCAGATAACGTATTCCAGGCCAGCACCGGATCTACAGGGAGGAGTTTGCTGCAGACCAATAATGGTACGTAGTTTCCTTTCTTCCTCTTGCCAAGTTGAATCCCATGACAGTTTCTAGACTCTGAAGATACTGAATCCACATGCTTGTTAACTGAATATAACTCTCTTGATTGTGGTCATATGCGCTTAGGATTGAAGAGGCTGACGTGGAGTTTCTCTAGACTTATAAAAACAGAGTTTGACTGTAGACTCCAATGGAAATTATCAACTATCCTATTAAAAGTTGGAACTCTAGAATTCAAATTCCCATATACATTACCTGAAAGTTGAAACCAAGATTTCGGTCCTTGCATAGAAAAAAGGAGACATAGTACTACATCTCACCATGTTCAGGACTTACAGTACCTTCATCTGATATGCTTCCGTTAATTCTTGTCCATGCTGATCAGGCTGCCCTATGAGCTTTGAGTCCCAGGACTACACAATCATCACAAGCAGGTGCAAAGCGCCACAGTATCCTCCTAAAGAATGCTGTGATGCTTTCAAGGAATTTGCATGCCCATTTGCCGTCTACATCAACAATCAAAGCACCAACTGTGCAGACGCTATGTTTTCCTACATCAACTTCCATGGCTCGTACCCAGCAGGCCTATTCGGCGCTGAGTGCGTCAAAGGGAAGGAAGGGGTTTCCTGCGAAGGCGTCCCAGGGAAAGGCACCGGCGTGGCAAGTGGCGGGCGGCGAGCTCAAGGGAGTTCCCGTTCTTTGGTTCCTATCTTGTGTGGACTAGAAGCACTGTTGTTCCATTGAGTGGTGATACCTTGCACTTCTCCAAAGATGGCATGTTGTCAGCTGCAAGTTGTAAGTAGTAAGACTTAGAATCAGTTTGGTTCTCCTTGGCGCTCTCTTAATGTGGTGACTGGACATTTGGCTTTACTATGAGATATCTCTTCAGAAACCACTTGATATACTTGACTAATAACCCCTCTTATAAATGTACTTGGTTACTACTATGCCAAATATTATATTGATATCATGTGGCCATTTGTACATGACATCCTGAGATTCAACATTATATGATCACATCCTGCTATTGGCAGAGTGAAGACCCAAATTATAAATCAGGGGACTAGGAGTAATTATTTTCCGGCCTAACTGATAATCGGGCGTTCATTTGCTAATGCACTGCCATGTTCATTATATATGTAGTGCCATTTGGATATATTTTTCCAGGTAGTAATGCAATCGAGATGGCGTCTTAGAACATCTTCAGTCGTGCCCTTCACACAAAAGCACATCATTTTCAGAACATTGGCCCGAAGAATCTCTGCACCTTGCTCAAAGCAGCCACCGCCTGCTGTCCGGCGCCGTAGACGTGTCCAACATAGCAAATAGGAACAATCAGTCAATCACCCAATGACATGCAGGGAACTAGCTTAATTTCCTGTGGAACTTTTCGGTTGTCTGATCAAAAACCTTGCCTACGGTAAACTCACGCGCATCACCTTATGTTCGCATCACTTGACAAGATCCAGTCAAGTAAAGTAAATTTGGAAAAATTATCAAAAAGCCCGTCTAGCTCAGTTGGTAGAGCGCAAGGCTCTTAACCTTGTGGTCTTGGGTTCGAGCCCCAAGGTGGGCGATGTTTGATTTTTTTTTTTGAACTTATTGGCGTTAGCAAAGGCCCATTTTCACATTCATGTTCATTTTAACTTCTTCTTTTCTGTGTATTTCCCGATTTACCATTTTAACTTGTTCATTTTTGCGTTTCATTTTTTTCCTGATTTACCATGCATTTCTTTCATATCTAAACATAAACAACCCATAAATTCTGAACATCTAGGGATGTTACATTCACATAGGTCATTCGCCAACTAAAAAATCAAATTGTTATTTTGCTACATATTTTAGTTATCTGTTGTAATTCTCATGCATAAATCTTATATTCTTATTAATTTGGATTTCTATTTTTTTGCAAAGTCCGTTTTGACATTAATGTTGATTTTTATTTCTTCTATTTGCTTTGCTTTTGTTTGTTGATTTAAGGCATTTTTAGATGAATTATTTTAGGTCTGTTCATTTCTTACATGTCTAAATAACCCATAAGTGTTGAACATCTAGGCATATTACATTCACATATGTAATTGTCGGTTGAAAATCAAATTATTAATTTGCTACCTATTTTAGTTATGGTTTGCAATTCTCATGTATAAAAATTCTACTTCTATTAATTTGGCTTTGGCGTCTTATTTATTTTTTGGTGTTTGCAAAGCCCATTTTGACATTAATGTTTTATAATATTTTCTGCTATTGTATATATTGTCCACGCATCTTGGGTTTATGTATGCACTTTCCTAGGGGAGGAGCGTTTTGGCTCCCGGCAACATTTGCTCCTGGATGAATAGTACTGCAGAAAAGTAGTAAAATGTTTTTAAAAAATTCTGATTTTTTCGTGAATGTTGGTGAGTGTTTCATCTGTGAAAAAAAGACTAATTTGGGGTGACATTTTGTGGTAACATTTGGTGCTCGAATTTGTTTTTTTTTTCACAGCCCAAAATGTTTAACCTTTTTGCCTACAACTTTGCAGGTAGCATCTGGATGTGACTATAAATACATAAAAAAATTGTTGTGATTATTTTGACATTTCAAAAATTATTTTTCACGCGCAGGAGCACATGCTCCCGGGAGCCAAATTGGATTTCCGCTTTTCTTAGACTAATTAGTTATTTAAAAAAATCATTTCTAATATCTATTTTTAGACTTTTTATAAACCCATGTGTTTGGCGCGGCTAGATTTTTTACGATATTCATTTGTTCATATGCCACTTTGTCTTATGATATAGTGATTTTTATGTGTCTGACGTTGTCAGGCATTAAAGGCTTGTATTGTCCAAATATACAGCTAGTCAAAATTTCCCATGTAAAAGCATTGTGATGTATTTTAAATATACAGCTAGTCGAGCGCAACTGTTGCCGGGTCTCGTGTGTTTTCTGCTTGCTGAGACGTACGCACCGGGTTTTCGGTTCTGTCGTGAAATCTATCTGTGTGCAGGACGCAACTGTTCGACAGGAGTTTTTTTTTGCTTGCTGAAAAGAGTCTGAAACCCACGACGTTTCCGCGCTTCTGAAGTCAAATCTACTACTATGTGTGCAGGGGCACTCTGAAGAACGCGTTGAACTCGGGGTCGCTGCCGCCGAATGTGTGGCCGGACAGGGCCGGCACCATGGGGAGCGCGTAGGGGAAGTCCGGCGGCAAGCGGTCGGCGTACCACACCCGACCGGTCCGGGTGTTCCTCGACATCCACTTCATCAACAAGCTGGAGAGGTTCGTCTTCGTCTTCGTCTCGTTTCATCATCAGGTATTCAGGTTCTTGATCGGTTTCAGATTCATGAGATACCCACACGAACAAATCTGCGAGATTTATTGCTTCGAATCCATGTACACACTTTGTTGCTGGATCTATTACGAGGTTTGCACTGATCTGAACTGCAACCAGCGATGTGTTCCCACTTCCCAAGGCCCTGAGGTCTGCTGGCACCTGCCGCCATTGGGAGTGGCGGCAGGGCATAGGCCGTCAGCTGCGCTTTAAAGGGACATGATCTCTTCTTCCCCTCTTGTCCGCTGCGCCTCTCTCTTCTCCCTCCTCCCTCCCTTCCTCTCCCTCTCCCTCTCCGGGAGAAGAACAGTACTTTGCAGTTTTTGAGCTCGATTTTTGGTATTCAGAGGCCGATTCAGGAGTTGCCGCAGTTGAAGAAAAGATAGATCAAGACGAGAGCTACAATATGCCTGGTATTTTTTCTGCATCCATGCTATCTGTCGTGATTTCAATTAAATGTTCTACTACAGTACTACTACTGTTTTAGGAAGTAGATTGCTGCTTTGGAGACATTTTGCAGCATTTGGAGTTGGATTTTTTGTTTGAGGTAATTGAAGAAGTTGTAGATCAAGTCAAGACCTATGAAACGCACCGTTTTTTTTTTTTTTTTGCATTCATGGTGTAGTTCAGTTGTTTCATCAACTTGTAATTACATACGTAATGTCGTATGACTCGTATCAGCTTTTAAGTAGTGTTTTCCTTTCTTTTCCCTATAAGTTTTGGACTAGAGATAAAGTTGGAATCTTGACATGAAGTAGTTGAAGATATTATAGATCAGCGTTGCCTCTTTCAAATGCGTTTTTTTCCCGCATGTGAGATGTTGTTTAGTGTTTTGGTTAGGAATAATTAACTAATTATGTGTTGTTTAGGGACCGCTGTTTATTTGACTTGTTAAGGGTTAGAGACACTGTTATCTTGTATGTCATGTGTTGTAGTAATTTAAAGGAAATGTTAACGCCCACACGTGTGGGCGTTTGCATCTCGCCCACACGCGTGTATCCGTGTCCGTTCGTGAGCGCACGAATCTTAGCATATTTCTAGTGCCATGTAGGACTGGTCTGGTGTGTGGGCGTTCAGCCGGTCGCCCACACGGCCGTTTCACCACACAGGAGGGGCTGGTGTGTGGGCGTTCAACAGTTCGCCCACACGCCACTTTGCACGCACACACAAGGGCTAGTGTGTGGGCATTTGTCATCTCGCCCACACGTCCATCTCCTTTCCCACACCCAAGCTGCTAGTTGCCATGTGTTTTGCAGTGCACATGGCAACTGCCCCTAATGTCCTTTATAAGCAGGTGGCAACTCTCTTTTTTTACCCGAGTTTGCCATGTGTTTTGCAGGATACACGACAACTGCCTAGTGTGCACGTAAGCAGATGGCAACTCTCTTTTACCGAGTTGCCATATGTTTTTGCATGATACATGGCAACTGCTCTAACGTGCATGTACATGGCAACTGTCCTAACGTGCACGTAAGCAGATGTCAACTCTTCCTTTTTACATGGCAACTGCCCTAGCATGCTTGTGAGCACATGGCAACTCTCTCAACTGCCTAGTGTTAGTATGTGGCAACTCCTAAAGTTATGAAATCATGGCAACTACATTAAATCAGACCATACATGGCAACTGCAGTTGAGCAACCATGTCAACTGCAGTTGTCCGACATGGCAACCGTAGTTCAGCGACATGGCAACTACAGTTAAACGAATATGGACGAGGGTCTGGACCATGGCAACTGCGGGCGCGCGGTGACCGTCACGCATGGCGTGCGGGACCAGGAGGTACGAGGCCTGACATACGGGCGTGTGAGCGTTATCAACTTCGCCCACACGCACGTGTGTGAGAGGGATCGGGAGGGGAAAAAAGAGGCATGTGGGCGCTGGTTGTTTTGCCCACACATAGGTGTGTGGGCTGTTCCTCTTATACACCACACAAAATGTGTGGGCGGACTCCCTAACGCCCACACATGTGGCACTTATCGGCGTCCTAATTTAATCATGGGAGTGTCTATTTGACGTTTGACTGAAATTCAATTGGACATCAGTCAAGTTTTTCAACCAATAATAAAACGACACTTGTATGTATTTGTGTGTCCCTTTTTTAGTGTATCTTCGCTGTATGTACGTCAACGCTAAAAGGTCAATCCTAATCGGGTTGGAACTGGACCATCAACGTACCCTTTGATCCACAGCATACTGATCCATCACCGTACCCTCTGTAGGTCTGGCATAAATGTACGGTCCACTTACAGCCATTTGGGAGAAAATTACAGTGATAGTTAGACTGTCATTTTTTTTGCCGTAGATTGTCAATTGGTAACTTGCAGTCTACTTATAGTGATATCTTAAGAATTAAAGTCTAGATACACAAAACTTAGTCAAATTAGCACTAGAACTTCTAAAATTACAGTATATTTATGCATAACTTACACTCATACCGTGTGATTATTACAGTGATATTATGACCAGAACTTGTCGAGTCTCAAAGACACCCGTTTGCAGCCCGAGTCATGAGTTGGTATGTATGTACGTGGGTTGGGCTGGACCCATTTGCACCCATGACAAGCAGGTGAAAAACCCTTGAAATTACAGTAAGGAAACTTTGGAAGTATAGTACCTCGTGTCATCTATGGATTATAGAGACACAGCTGAACCAACATACAGATTGCCTATTATACAGATGACTACACACTGAATCAACATACACACTGCCCTATCCATAGTGTGAAAAAAGCAGTTCAACATCTCTCTGATGCAAAAAAGACTTCTTCTGCATCATTGTTAATTTGCAATCTGAAAAGAAAAGGATCAAACAAGAAATTGGAATCGATTCTGAATTTCCATCATTGCTAATCTGCAAGTGAAATGCAGAATGCTCATTAAAAGCTGGATCAAGGAAAGCAAACGCTCTTCCGTTCAAACAAACCAAGAGAGAAAACCAATGCTTTCGGATGGTTACAGGGAAGCACAACTGCAACAAGATAATATGAAGAAAAATGTATATATAAGAAATGAGAAATAAAAAAGAAATGGCAAAGATAAACACCAAACAAGAAGGCAGAAATTAAAGTACTTACATGGAGGAAATGAGAAATAAAAAAGAAAGGGCAAAGACAAACACCAACAAAGAACCACGGAGTTAGAAATCCTTCAATTCCAATTGGGGCAAAGACAAACACCAAAACCGCAACTACTAAGTGGGGGAGAACCATGGAAGATCATACAAGAGACGATCCACGGGTCAGAAATCCTTCAATTCCAATGTCTTTGCTCATGCATAGTGATTTTCTTTGAGATCTAGAACCTGTAAACTCACAAGAAAGAAAAGCAGAGAGCACAAATTCTTTCCATTTGACACAGTGTATTGCACATAGCACTAGTTAAAATCAAAGAAACTGATCAGTTTTGTTTCAAAGCACCAGGGCAAAGGAAACTAAAATTTACAGTGGCAAAAAAATACTGAAATTACTATTATCAATTTGCTGAAATTACTGGACAAGCACCTGTGCAGAACAAAGTTTTTGATACAAAGGTAGATTCAGTATATATTGACAGCGTGAATAGATGCAATACCCAACAAAGACACTAAGCTTTACAGTCTAATTACCACTGTAATTTTACTGAAATTACACTGTAATTGCACTGACTGTAAATACAGTAAATATTCTAGTAAAAATGCACTGTGATTACGAATAGAAATTACACTGTAACAATATTGTAAATTATAGAGAAATTGCACTGTAATTACAGTAACATAGTAGTGGGATTTACAGTGTACTTACCCTGAAAATTACACTGTAATTACATTGCGATTACAAGTACACTGTAACAACACTATGATTACAATACGATTACTCTGTAATTTCAGAGGAAATTACACTGTAATTAAAATGAGATTACAATTTTGAAGCTGTTGTAAACTTAGATGCAACAATACCCAAAACATAGGAAAAAAAGGTTATAAAACGGATACAAATACTACCCAACAAAGACAAACCACAAAGAAAAAGGTTCTAAAATGCTTGCAGACCCAACATAGGGGAAAGGGAGAAGTGTAATTAACCTGAAAATATACTGAAAATAGAACTATAATAACCTGAAATTACATTCTAATTGCAGTGACTGTAAACTAAAAATCACAGAAGTTACAAATTGCAATGTGGTTAACTCTGGAAATTACAGTGTCACTACTCTGTGATTTCGGAGGAAATTACACTGAAATTAAAATGAAATTACAGTTATGAAGTTGCTGTAACTTAGATGCAGCTACTACCTAAGAACGCACACCACTGCATCTAACAGCAGAAAATGCCAGCAGAATCAAACGCCCAGGCTAGCAGAAAGAAAATCAACAGGGGAATCGGATCCACCGCTACATCCATGCTCCTACCACTGTAACTGCAAAAGATTCGCCAGGAAAATCCACCTATGCGACTACACATACACCTACATCTACATCAAACACAAGCAAGATCTAAAAGAAATTCAATGGGGAAAGGGAGAAGACCAGGATAACCAACTGAAACCACACAGCACTGGAGCGGAAATCAAGCTGAAGAGAAAGAGGAGGAGATCGGGATCACCATGGATGACAAGGAAATCGCCAAGAATCGGCTCCCTTTCTCAGCTTTAACTCTCGCCAAGAAATGCGAAAGGATAGGAATAAAAAAAAAGACAAACAGAGAGCCAGGGCCCAAGTGATGTGCTGTAACGGGCTGGCTGGGAAACGAAAGCGCACCTGGTTACACACAGAAAAAAAAAACGCCCGAAAAAGCCAGCTCCCAGCGCGGATCTCAGCACGAGATCAAACGGCCAAAAATTTGAATGAAAACCAATTGTAAATCACTCGACTGTAAATTAGCAAAACCGTTAATCATTTAGGCAAATGTTAGCAAGTAGAGTAATAGTGTTTTTTTGTGCAAACTGTTCTGTTTAGATTTTACTATTTTCCAATTAGATCAATGATTTGGGCTGTTAAGGAGTTAGCCTATTTTCTTCTGACTTTGTATGCATAAATATGGTGCTGGGTAGGTACAATGGAAAATTTGCTAATGTTTTATGGTGACATCATACGCGAGGGCCCTTATGGGCTTGATGTCTCGAGGTGCACAAGCAAGAGAGTTTTTGTGAAAGACATGGTCAACAGTGGGTTCATGGACGTTAAAAGATGCATCCAAGCCGAGTTTGGTCCTGAGACGGTTGGAAAGAATATGATTGTCGAAGCTTGCGTCGTCGTAGGTAGGGTTGATGGGACCCCTGCCCGTTGGGGCTTGAGGCAGGTGAGAGGCGACCTATCTTGGGGTAGTTACATGAGGTTTGCAACCACACCTGGTAACTCTATGTATGGACGGCCAATGGTGTATGTGTGGTTTGTTCATGCTGGTGTGCTCCGGTTAACTACCACTGGAGGCGCTCACACCCAATCAGTGGCGCCGATGGGGGGCAACCATGTCCGTGAAGAAGGTGTGGTTGTTCCAACCGTGAATCCCGGACCATATCCGTCGGTAGTCGTTGACCTCAACGAATCCATGGAGGTACTGTCAGACGAGCTAGATCATGGCGATTATGCCAGTGGATCATCAGATGATAGCGACGACGACGAAGGAGGTGATCCTTCTCAGCCTCTTGCCATTCAGCAGAGGGCCGTGGTGCCCTCAACGGAGAGATGGACGGATAGTGACATAGCCCGTCATGATGCCATGGTACTAGCATTTCTGATCATCTTGCAATTTTCACCAATAATTCGTTGACACAACAATGTCGGCTTCACGCAGATTAGAGACATGCAGGGGCTCCTTGAGATTGTGTTGGAAGGCCTTCGGATGGTACCCCCTCTCCCACATAGCGAAAAGGCAATATTAATACGAATTTATCAACGTGTCAAGGAGTTTATTGAGCTCTGCAGTGGCGCTCGAATTAATGGCATTGTATGGTCGGCACTACCAGGCAGGGCGCGTCCAAGCCTCACCACTTCAATGGATCATGAGGTATATTTGCAAATTCATCGTATCTAACACTTGGTACTATGCGTGTGTGTGTGTGTAATATGTTCTGCTGTGAACCGTGACAGACCGGGACGCGCCAGGACTCAGTGCTATTGCGTATGCCAGCCAGCACTCCCTTGCAGCGCTCTCAGTTCAGCGGTTCACAGCCAGAACGTCAGGTGAAGCTCATACTAATTTACTTACATTCACAGTGATTACATGTCCGATCGATTCAGTAACGATTGAATTGGATACAGTTCGGCTCCGGAGCGATGGAGGTAGATAATCCATCCCCCGAGACCAGCCCTGGTAGAGGACCTACAGGGCAATTCTCGTACGATCAAGGCGAGGGTTCTGACGGCGAGGGATCTGACGGCGAAGAATCCACAGATGTACGAACTAAAATCGAAAGAAACACAGCCATTCAACAATTTTCACACTATTTCACAGTACTACTAATTGTTAGCTTCCTATTCATACACATTCTACTCCTGAAATTTGCAGGAAGAAGAGTGTGATGGCCGTGATTAACCGGATCTTCTTCACACGGCGGACGTTCAGCGGGAGATGGGCGAGGGTATGCTCTTCACAGCAGCACGAGCAGCCCCGAGGATCTCCTACTAGTACCCTGGAACTTCGCAGGGCCGTGTGGCTCCTTGATCCGTGGACAATGTAACGAGCACTACGACATATTTCAGAGCTTGTTAAGCTACCAAGTACCTTCGATTTCCACTCCGTAATCGTTTTTACGTCCGATTTCTCGAGATCTCCCCAGATAAATCGCCTCTCTTGTAGTCCTTTGATCACGACAGATTTATCCGTACTGTTGCTCGTCCACGTCTGCGTCAGGTTTACCATGCGATGGCATGCACCTGATGGTGGCTTACAATTGGGCAGCACGCATTGCAGGCAGTAGACGCATGCGCATTGTCTCGGCGAAAGCGATAATGTGTGTCCGTCCTTTTCCACCCACGTTCATTTTGCATGCATGTTCCAGATCCGTTCTGATACATTCATTTAGCATTTTTGTCAAAGCATTGGCAGAAAATAAAGCGTGCAAAGTTCAAATCAGAAATCACAGCTTATGGAAGAACTCTGGAGCTTATTTAGTGAGTGATCAGAGGCTAGGCACGGACGATTTCTTGCTTAGTCTTTGCATTATACAAAGTAGTAGCATGTTTGTACACTTGATACAGATTAGTCAGCAGAGGCACAGTGGGCGGGAGCTCTCCTCGAGCATACGGAGTAGATAACACTGAGTAGTAGCTAGGGATCACATACTGGACTCCCAAACATATGTAGTAGTATTTGGAAACTGGCCGGCCGAGAAGTAGAGAGCACGGCCAAGCTAGGCCGTCGTGCTTTTCGGGCAGATCGAACAGCTAGCGTGCGCTAGCTGCCGCATGGAATGTGCGGCCAACGTGTGGCCACCTACCTAGCGGCCATCGTTGCCGTCGCAGTGCCCCTTCCCAGCCCCCTCCGGCGCCGGCATGCGGCCGCCGCCGGTGGCCGGAGGCAGCTTCTTGCCCTGGCCTTCGCCTACCTGCCCTGCTTTGGCAGCATCGCTCCGGCCGCCAGCGGGTCCATGCGTCGACGCCGCGCCCTTGGATGCGGCCGCCGCAGGCTCGTCGCCGACGTCGAAGTCGAGAGGCAGCGCCCGCGACGGCTGCCGCCGGTGGCGCGACGTCATGGTTTTGTTAGCTGGCAATCTAGCTAGATGTGCGGCGAGCTCTACGTGGCGCGCTCACAACTCGACTGCAAGCTGCTAGATTGTTGATCTGCTGTGGGCTGTGGCAGTGTGGAGTGCCGATGAACAGCGGAGGGCCTGGCCTTTATAGAAGGGAGGAGAAGCCAGCCAGGAGCTGGCCTCGGGTTGGCCAGACGCAGGCGCTCGGCAACAAATAAAACACCATGCATGTGCATGTGGTTTTCATGGATAAAATAAAACTCATGGCCCGTCCGGGGTCGCTCAATCGCGGTGCCGCGCGTCAGTGCGCCCGTGATCGATCGTACACGGACGGCGAATCCTGTTACCGAACGCAACGTCCTGCAGTGTCGGCTTGTGGCCCGGGACCGCCCGGTCGGTCCGACTAGTCTCCGGCAAAAATCATCCATAGCTCGTCTGAAAATGCATGCATGGACAAAAACCTGAGTGCATGTGCACGGTAACTCCATCGTGCGTCTCCATGGATTCTCCGGCGGGAGAAAGCTCCAAGAGGAAAGAAAGAGCCCGTGGGCCGTACGTGGCCATCGAGGAACGTCGGGCAGAGAGATGTCATCATCGCTTCTCGGCGCCATGCATGGGCGTGCCAAGAAAACCGGCATTTTGGTGGACAGGGCGCACAGGACCGATGGTGGCCTGCCAGCGTGCATGCATGTGCACGGTCCGTTCCTGGTCGAGCATCGGCCGTACGATGCGGAGGCTTTGGGCACGTGGTGGCACAAATTTCTAGTTTCTTGTTAGGCTGGCTCAATGGCTTTTTAAGAATTAGCAGCTTTTGATCTCTTTGATCCTGTTTTGGATTCAATGTGGAGACAAAGTATGTTCATAATTTTCTTCATGACTCGTTTAGGAATAACAGATTTGTGGGGTGGTTGGATTATTTCAGAAGGAACTATAACAAATCCGGGCATTTGGAGTTACGAAGGTGTGGCATGAACGCATATTGTGTTTTTTGGCTTGTGTTTCTTGGCGATCTAGCATTGGGTCTACTGGGACTTAGAAATATTCTCTAGTTGAATTTATATTTTCCAAAATGGGGTTTACCAAATTCTTTATGACTCTGAGGTTCAACCTAATCTTTTTTTTTCTGATACTTAAACAAATATTAAAAAAGATAAATTTTTGTCATATCATGAAGAAATCTACCCCTCCCATAGCAATAACTATAATTTAAGAAAGGGGTGAAAAAGCATATGGGAATAAACGATCAATTTGTATCAATAAACCATCGTCGAGTGAGAAATAGTCTGGATCACCAGCTAAGGTAATGACCGCTCGATGATAAAGGAGGCGGCGCGGGGGGCGGGGGGTGTAAAGCGGGGCAGGAGGTTTGCCCGGAAGAAACCACCCTTCAAAGAATGTGTAATAGCTTGCTGATCAAACAAACTCGATGGCAAGCTACCACCATCCTTCACGAAGCTAACACAACTCAAGACACCGGACCTCGGCGGCAACAAGGTTTCCACCCTGGACCCCGAGCGAGATTGGAAACTTCTCGCACCATCAGATTGTACCGATGTACTACAACTTATCACTAGTGCAGAACCGGGCTATAGCACCGGTTTGTAAGGCTCTTTAGTGTCGGTTCTGTAGCCGGCACAAAAGGATGGGGACTAAAGGTCCCCCCTCCCCCTTAGTACCGGTTCAGCATGAACTGCCACTAAAGGGCCATCACATGGCACGAGCCAGCACCGGGGGCGGGGAGACCCTTAGTACCGGTTGGTAACATCAACCGGTACTAAAAGGTTTAGGGGTTTGGTTTTTTTATTTTGTGTTTTCTATTTAATTTTTTTATTTCCTGATATTTTACGATACTACATATTGTACATGTTATCCATATATATAAATAAAATTTCTCATAGAACCGATCATATGTATATATTAGTAGTCATGCCCGTGCGTTACAACAGGAGAGAAAAATATTACATGCTTCGGGCTCAAGTACCCTTCAAACACACATGCAGGTACGTTCTCCATCCGACATATTGCACACACCCAGAGGCAACTTGGGTCGCCATATCCCCGCGGCTCCCTGGTCCTCTTCTTGGTAATGTGCACTGGAGATAAGATAAATCTGCCCATCCAGACTTACGAAAGCCCAATATTCAACTTTAAACCCGAGCCAATCAAAATTAGGCCCTAGCCTGAAGATAACTAATGACACAATTTGACAACGAATTTGTCCTATTGACCAGGCAACATCAAGCTGACATGCTATTTTCATCAAAACAAAATCACATATAAATATGGTCATGTTTACAGCTGAAAGGCATGCATCAATCTCAATTCTCAAATGAACTCAAGAGTAAGAAAACATTTGCACAAATGCTTTGAGCAGGCAGCAAACCCAAGCAATTTCCTAGCATCATATGCGAATTTGCTAACACATATGTAAATAGCTTGGAAAGGTGGATGAACAGCCTATAAATTTGAATTTTTCTAGTTTTTTGCAATATCACCACAAGACAGTAAGATAGACATTGAATATTATTTTGAACAATTATGTAATTTAGAAGATAGCAAACCCCTAGTTGGACAGGAGCGTTGCGAAATTACCCCTAGTAGTCCATAATCACCAATGGAAAAGAGTGCACGTGAGCAAGCAAGGCACTGATGTTATGCGTAATTCCATAAAAAAATTAAGGCTTGCATACTTACCAATCATGATAAACTCCAAACAGGCCCATGTCAAATGGTGCATAATGAACTCACAAAAAGTCTGAAGTTGTAATAAGTTTAAAAAAATGGAATGCCTTTGTAATAAATGAGTTTTTGTCCGAAACCCTGATATTTCGAAAAAGATTGTTCAGTTTGTACACGAAATGCATTCAGTTTTTGCCATAACCCTCTCTACTTTTTTGCACATGCTATGTGGGTGAAATGATGATACCATGTCAAGTTTCAACCTTTTCAGAGTTCATTTGTAGTGCTTTTTAATTTTAGGGTCATTTAGCTCAAAACAAATCATTAAATGCATGAAAAATAGCAAATTAAGGCAGAAAGGGTTGAAAGTTGATGACATGGCTTTGAATGATGCATAATGAACGCAAAAAAGTCTGGAGTTGTAATAAGTTTTAAAAAATAAAATGCCTTTGTAACAGATGAGTTTTCGTCTGAAACCTTGATACTTCGAAAGAGATTGTCCAATTTTGTACACGAAGTGCATCCAGTTTTTGCCGTAACACTCTCAACTTTTTAGCACATGCTATGTGGGGTAAATGATGATACCATGCCAAGTTTCAACTTTTTCAGAGTTCATTTGTAGTGCTTTTTAATTTTAAGGTCATTTAGCTCAAAACAAATCATTAAATGCATGAAAAATAGTAAATGAAGGCAGAAATGGTTGAAAGTTGATGACGTGGTTTTGAATGGTGCATAATGAATGCACAAAATTATAGGCCAGTGTAGGTGAGATGGAGCAGAGAAAAAGAGTGACACGTGCACTAGTGGGGGTATGAAGGAGAGCCGCAATGTTTACCTGCACGTTGCTTAGCTTCAGGCCTTGAAAATGGACACATAGCTCCGTGCAGTCTACACAATTTCCTCAAGGCCTGAAGTTAAGCAACGTGCAGGTGAGCATTGCGCCTCTCCTTTATCATCGTTCCTCGTCTCTGCACTAAGGGCTTATAAACCGATGTGAGTCCCTTTCGCTTGGCGAGGTGGGACAAGCAAGAGGGACTAAAAAACCGCTGCAAAAAGAATCAACTAAAAACTCTAGTACTGGTTTGTGGCATGAACCGGTACTAAAGGTACTGGTGGGCCCCTAGCCTAACAATAGCATGTCATCACCTCTTTACTACCGGTTCGTGGCATGAACCGGTACTAAAGGTTCACAATGAACTGGTATTAATGAGCGCCGCCCGCCTAGCCGTTGGAACCGGTACTAATGGTAACATTAGTGCCGGTTCAGTTACAAACCGGGACTAATGCGCTTCACATTAGACCCTTTTTCTACTAGTGTATTTTCCAAGGTATTTCTTGGTCTTTTTTGCGGAGAGCTGCTCAGGTGTCTCAAATGAGTTAAAATTTGAAGCGGATCTCACGCATTAAATTATCTACCACACAAAAAATTGGATTTTTTGAATTTTTCTACTATTTGTTTTGATTTTTTTTAACCGGGAACGAATGAGCCCGGGCACCGAGTTGGATTTCCGAATATGGACCACCTTTTCTATTTATTTATTCTTTCTTTTCTTTCTCTAATTTCATCTTCATCGATAATATGCATGTGACCAGATGTATGGGGAAAAAGTAGGGACGTCGCTATGAACATGAAAATTTAAAAGATGACCGACCACTATTTACGGACGCGTCCGCGGTGGGGCCAGATTTATTATTTAAAATGGAGGCAAAAGTTTTGTCTCATTGATTAATTAAGAAGAAGAGAATTATCCAATTAATTAACGAAAAATCAGGCGAAAACCAATACAAACGAAGCACAGACTAACTACTCACTTGACAAGAAAACCACACCCGCACAGATGACCTCTACAAACTCTCTGATGACACAACATTCACAAACCTCGACGTTACTACTACGCCATGTGAACCCCAACAAGAACACCTCGACAGAAGAGACACATACCAACCCACAACGACAACCCAATTCAAAAGGACGGGCCAAGAGACTGAAGATCATCCATCAAGCAGCAAGAAACGCCTTGCCTATGTCGATACTCTTGCCTTTACCCACCTTCTTTTGTTTGCCTTTTATTGGTGTCCCTGCCAGGAGGCAAGCAATTGACCTGCCCAGTGAGAAGCCAGAAAAATCACGAGGAGGGTCGGGTATTGATAAGCTTTGTTGGGGAGGGCAATCCATAAAAAACACCATTTTAATGGAATTTATCACTATTACTATTCATATTAGGCTTGAATCAGCAATGTTAGGGGGGCCAGGGCCCTGGCTGGCACTCACATGTCTTCGTCAGTGGACCTGCTCAAATCAGATCTAGCAACCTTCACACTAGCGAGCAAGTCACGAAATTCTTTCGCAAAGAGATGATCTCGATTTGGAGTAGGTGCAACCATACTTGGCTCAATAGTCATGCTACTCGCAGGTATCACCTGCTCGATGATTGCAGACGAGGGAAGGACATCAACATCTAGAACTCCGCGCACCATGACAGCGAGAGGTAGGCTAGCTGGCGTCTTCAGTTGTTCGACGAATAAAGGCCGAACGAGGCCCCACACAGCTCCTGCAGCCCAGGCATGATCTGTAGCACCACTATCACAACTACATCAATGTCCAGTCCCTCATAGATTGACATCGGCAAACAGGCTCTAGCAGGAGGGGAGAAACGGCCATGAAGCTCGGCTTCCTTCTGGATCTCAAAGCTGACATCAGGTACAATCAAAGTACGCAATACGTGAGCGCAATACGGTGCCGGCACGTACGTCATGGCATGCGAAGAAGAAAGCGTGCCGGGCCGAAACTCGTGTAGGCCTAGAGCCCTGGAAGAACACAAGCGGGACTTGCTCGTCTGCGTGGCGGAACGAGAACCCTTGCATGGCCAGCTCTTGTCAGCCCAACGACACATGGCCACCTCTTCTCAGCCCGGTCTCATGGGCTCCGCCCATTCGCTCCCGTCCGCGCGTTCATTGACCACCGCGGAAGCCAGCAAGCGTGGCGCCCAAGCAGCTGTCATGCGAGCGAATAAACGGAGGGCATCTATTCTCCCCCCACCCCGCGTCCTCGTGACGGCCCCCCTTTCCCCTCCCCACCCCACCAAACCAAATCAAACCATCCACACAGGGGAAAGGAACCCTACCTCGCCGGGTCCCCGACCGCCGACCGACATGGCCGCCGCCGCCGGTTCCTCCGCCGCACCCCTCCCGGCCCCAATCTCCCTCAACGACAAGGTGGGTGCCCGCTCGCTAGGTCTCCCGGATCGAATCTGCTCCTCCGTCGGTGGGTGTTCGGCGATCTGATCTGGTTTGGTTTGGCTTGTTTGTTCGTGCCAGGCGGCGGCCGTGGGCGGCGGGGTCGGCGGCGACCGGGCGGCGGGGGGCTGCGGGGTGTGCGCGATCTGCCTCGACAGGATCCCGCTCCAGGAGACGGCGCTCGTCAAGGGCTGCGACCACGCCTACTGGTTCGACCCCTCTCTCTCTCCCCCCGACCCCCTTCCCCGCCCCTGATTTCACACTTGATAATTGATTCATGTGGTACGTGCCCTGCCTCTTTCTCGTAGATGATTTTCTCGATGTAGCTGTCTGATGATAGAGATTGCTAATTTCGATCGAATATTCCCCATTAGATTCGTACTTAGCTGTATGAACCGATGCCATGCCCGTGAATTACAAGCACTAATTTATGCACTCCAGTACACTTTTGCCCTTATCCGCTAAAATTTGGGGAGAGTGCTATTTTATTTTTGCTGCTAGTAGCTGTATTTAGCATTGCCAGCCCACCCACCCTATTAAAGGTCTTCTCATTATTTATGAACTGAGCCTAATTTGTAAGCTTTGGGTGCTTGGTATGGATTCTAGCATGTTACCCATCTTGGTTTCCATATGGATTCTAGCATGTGTACACTTTTTTTTTGCGGGTGAATTCTAGCACGTTACCCATCTTGGTTTCCATGGGCAGCTCCTTATTTGTCTTCCGATAACCATGTTTCGTATTCCAGGGTTGTTGACACTATTTATGGTTGTGATCAGTGATGAACCGGTTCTAATGTGTATTCTTCTGGTAATTGGTGATGGAGTATAATATGTTCCTTATCTTGGTTTGCATGTGCAGTTGGCTGTCTATTTCCTTCCAACCAACCACGTTCCATATTCAAGAGTTGTTTAGTTGTCAACATCCCTGATGGGGTCGAGGATTTATCTGATACTTGTATGCTAAAATGATTCTCTTGTGAGATACGGAGATTCTATATGTATGCATCGACATTGACCTGAAGAACCACTTATGTTATTGTTATTTGCTAAGCACTTTATGTGGGAATTTCATTAGTTAGTAAATCACTTTTTTTTGGCAATAGACATTGATGTTGATACATATTTCACAACTAAATTTTGCTCTTTTATGATAATTGTTTTGTTTGTGAACGATGCTCACTTATTTTTCCGTTATGTGCATGCAGCGTCACTTGCATTCTGAGGTGGGCATCCTACAAGCAGACACCAGTATGCCCGCAATGCAAGCACCCGTTTGAGTTCCTCAGTGTGCACCGCTCTCTTGATGGCTGGTAACCCCTTTATTGTTTCTTTAGTATGTGGTGGGCTCATTTATTTCCTTTATACTTCTGGCTTGATGTTTGTTTCTTTTCTTCAGCCTTCATGACTACATGTTCGATGAGAGCGTTTGTCTTCTTCTGAGAGCCACTTGGTTCAAGCCTCTGGTCGTAGAGGCTCACGAGGAGGCTCAGGAGGAAGAAGACATTTACCGCAGTTACCAATATGATGATGGCGATGAGGATGACCTTTATGAGGAATACATAAGCAGGTCACCGAGCATTCGAATTGGCAACAGGAGGTGGGGTGACAATGGGTACGTCAGAGGGGGCAGGAGGGAGGCCAGGCCAGTAGTGATCCCTCCTGTTGTTGATGCTGTTCCATCCAGGACTCCCAAGAAGAAAGAGGGATCAGCATCAGGTTCAGGATCAGGTTCAGTGTCCAAGGATGTCGCAGGACGGCGGGCAAGAAGGGCTCAGAAGCGAGAGGCTGCTGACAAGGCGGCTGCAGAGAAGCACCTCAAGCTCCTGCAGAGGCTGGGCCGCGGGAAAACTTCCGAAGCGCCACCTGAAGCACCGGAATCACTTGAGGTTGGTCCTCCAGAGTCACTCGAGGTTGGTCCTCCTGTGATCGAGTGATCCATCAGCCTCTGTAGATAACGGTGCTGCGGGGAACGCTGCAGCCCCTGGGAGCCCCTCCAATAATTCTCCCGGTGCGAAGAAGAGGAAACCGGGCCTTGTATCCTGGCAACTTTGTCGCGTTGTACAGTAATTTAGCTTCGAGTCACTCGTTAGGTCGGTCATCGGAGCTGCTACCCAGTCTGCTCCAGATGCAGCGATGTGGTTGGTCGGTCGGTTTATCCCACACTGATAGTTGTTTAATTCAAAAAGGTCATGTACTCGTGTCGTATTAGGGGGCACAAAAATTGCTTGCTGTGCTAATTTTCCTGGCAATGTGGCAATTCTGGTAGGTTGTTACATCCATCTACCCAAAAAGAAAATGGAATGGGGGAACAGAGTCTTACTGTGAATACACTTTGCTTACTGACTTAGATGGTGTTGTCACTGCTCGGTGCCTAGTTTGCACTTTTTTTTTGTGTTCGTAACTACAGACCTGTGGTGGTTGTGATTCCCTCTGGATAGTTTTCATTGGTGCAAGTTGTTTGGTACCATCATATTTTCTGTCCAAGTTTATCTGGAGTACCTGAACCTGGCAAGTCAGCTCGCCGACTAACTTTTCTGTGGAGAACTTCGCTGAGCTTTATTGATAAACAGCGACGTTTGATTTTTATAAGGTCATGAGTTACTCCAAGTCAAATGGCGGCCAATAGAGAGGGAATATGTCTAGGCTCTTAGATTCGGTGTCCAAACACACTTTTATTTTTCTGTTCAACTTCCTTATTTGGATGGAAAACACAAAATCAATTGCAGGATGTCATATACCCAGGGTGTCTCACCGAGGGGAGCCCGGTAGAACACCTGCCAGAGGGCTCACAAGGCCCAGCGACGCAATCATCTTGACCTCAAGCTGTCATCTAGATAAAACCCTAATCTCCATCTGTATATAAAGGGAGGCTAAAGGGCTCTCATTCCCATCTATTTATCTTTTTTCTTGAAAGATCCAGCGTCACTGACATTCATTGATAGTAGCATCTTTTTTTTAAAAGATCCGGCGTCGCTGACATTCATTGATAATAGCAGAAAGCAACGGAAAACAACAAGGTGGTGAAGGTTCTATGACCAGAAGATCCGAAGATCAAAAGAAAAAGAAAAACAGCCTTAATGGCTGCAACAGAACACTTCATACAATCCACATTAGACAACACAACTCCGACTCTGACGATGAACTACAAAGAAATGAGGCAAGGTTGGTATCACGGGGGATCACTGAACGAGCCACCTAACACGCGTCATCGTATACCAGCGGGCCCCCACCGCAGCTTCGACTTCACACCGCCAGGCAGTCGAGGCATTCCCACGGACACGCCGAAGAAGAAGAGCCGACTACCACGACCAAAGCCGCGCCTCCGACGTTGCTCACCACCGTCATCGTTGCCACAGAAGCCACGGTGTACGCCCAGTCGTAGGAAGCAACACAAGGATCAAATTCTTCAAGACGGCGCCCTAAAAAGGGGAACGACGTTGAAGACGACGCCACCGCCCGATCCCAAAGCAGGATCTGGGCTTTCACCCGAAGGACTTGATCCGGGAGTAGAGGCTGTGAAGATTCCCGACGACACCTCCAAGAAGGATAGCGACGCCCACAGGCGCCATCGCCGCCAGCCGGTCAGCATCGGCCAGGCTTTCACCAGGTGCAACCACTCCCACACAGCAGACCGAGGTCGACTCATACCTCCATTGGACCGCGCACCCCCCACACAACGAGCACGCCACTGCTGTGTAGGGCCACCCGCAAACCTCCTCATCGACGGGCCTGCAGAGACCAGATCGGGTCTTGCACCCCGCATACAACTGCGGCCGGAGCCACCCTACTCCCATCTATTTATCAGATAGACAATTGTCAATATTTATCTCATCTACGCAATTGTATATCACTCGCACGATCTATCCCTATACCATGAATAACAAACATGAGCAGGATATAGCGTATTACTCTTTGGAGGCCTGAACTTGGGTAAATTCATGGTGCTATCTTCGATATGTGACTTCCAACTATGCAAGGACCCATACTGATGGATCTGACGTTTTTCTTCACCGTAAGGTGGTGCGCCAGGCACATGGCGTGTCAGTTGGAGACTGATCTCAGATCAGATCTTCCCCAGCCTCCAGCGGCCTCCCGTCGGAGGATAGCCTTACCTTTGGCTCCCTCACCTTCACCTTCGCTGGGTAGGCCGGGTCAGCGTTAGGGTTTAGTTTCACTAGTATGCCTCTACTTGACTAGCTCATTGATTAAAGATGGTTGAGTTTCCTAACCATAGACATGAGTTGTCATTTGATTAACGGGATCACATCATTAGGAGAATGATGTGATTGACTTGACCCATTCCGTTAGCTTAGCACTTGATCGTTTAGTTTACTTCTATTGCTTTCTTCATGACTTATACATGTTCCTATGACTATGAGATTATGCAACTCCTAAATACCGGAGGAACACTTTGTGTGCTACCAAACATCACAACATAACTGGGTGATTATAAAGGTGTTCTACAGGTGTCTCCGATGGTGTTCGTGGAGTTGGCATAGATCAAGAATAGGATTTGTCACTCCGATTATCGAAGAGGTATCTCTGGGCCCTATCGGTAATGCACATCACTATAAGCCTTGCAAGAAATGTGACTAATGAGTTAGTTGCGGGATGATGCATTACGGAACGAGTAAAGAGACTTACCGGTAACGAGATTGATCTAGGTATTGAGATACCGACGATTGAATCTCGAGCAAGTAACATACCGATGAAAAAGGGAACAACGTATGTTGTTATGCGGTTTAACCGATATAGATCTTCGTAGAATATGTAGGAACCAATATGATCATCCAGGTTCCGCTATTGGTTATTGACCGGAGACATGTCTCGGTCATGTCTACATAGTTCTCGAACCCGTAGGGTCCGCACGCTTAAAGTTCTGTGACGATCAGTATTATGAGTTTACATGTTTTGATGTACCGAAGGTAGTTCGGAGTCCCGGATATGATCACAGACATGACGAGGAGTCTCGAAATGGTTGAGACATAAAGATTGATATATTGGAAGCCTACATTTGGACATCGGAAGAGTTCCGGGTGAAATCGGGATTTTACTGGAGTGCCGGAGGGGTTACCGGAACCCCCCGGGGGTTAGTGGGCCTTGTTGGGCCCTAGTGGAGCGAGAGAGAGGGGCCGGCCAGGGCAGGCCGCGCGCCCTCCCCCTCTGGTCCGAATTGGACTAGGAAGGGGGGGGGCGCCCCCCTTTGCTTCTCCTTCTCCACCTTCCTTCCCCCCTCCTAGTAGGAGTAGGAAAGAGGGGAGTCCTACTCCTACTAGGAGGAGGACTCCTCCTCCTGGCACGCCCTACAGGTCCAGCCGGCCTCCCCCCTACTCCTTTATATACAGGAGCAGGGGGCACCCTAGGACACACAAGTTGATCATTGATCTCTCCCAATCGTACGTGTGCGGTGCCCCCCTCCACCATAATCCACCTCGGTCATATCGTAGTGGTGCTTAGGCGAAGCCCTGCGACGGTAGCTTCATCAAAATCGTCACCACGCTGTCGTGCTGACGAAACTCTCCCTCGAGCTCTGCTGGATCGTGAGTTCGTGGGACGTCACCAGCTGAACATGTGCTGAACGCGGAGGTGCCGTACGTTCGGTACTAAGGATCGGTCAATCGTGAAGACGTACAACTACATCAACCGCGTTGTCATAACGCTTCCGCTTAACGGTCTACAAGGGTATGTGGACGACACTCTCCCCTCTCGTTGCTACGCATCACCACGATCTTGCGTGTGCGTGGGAAATTTTTGAAATTACCACGTTCCCCAACAGTGGCATCTGAGCCAGGTTTATGCGTAGATGTTATATGCACGAGTAGAACACAAGTGAGTTGTGGGCGATACAAGTCATACTGCTTACCAGCATGTCATACTTTGGTTCGGCGGTATTATTGGATGAAGCGGCCCGGACCGACATTACGCGTACGCTTACGCGAGACTGGTTCTACCGACGTGCTTAGCACACAGGTGGCTGGCGGGTGTCAGTTTCTCCAACTTTAGTTGAACCGAGTGTGACTACGCCCGGTCCTTGAGAAGATTAAAACAACACTAACTTGACGAACTATCGTTGTGGTTTTGATGCGTAGGTAAGAACTGTTCTTTCCCAGCCCGTATCAGCCACGTAAAACATGCAACAACAAAGTAGAGGACGTCTAACTTGTTTTTGCAGGGCATGTTGTGATGTGATATGGTCAAGACATGATGCTATATTTATTGTATGAGATGATCATGTTTTGTAACGGAGTTATCGGCAACTGGCAGGAGCCATATGGTTGTCGCTTTATTGTATGCAATACAATCGCCCTGTAATTGCTTTACTTTATCACTAAGCGGTAGCGATAGTCATAGAAGCAATAGTTGGCGAGACGACAACGATGCTACGATGGAGATCAAGGTGTCGCGCTGGTGACAATGGTGATCATGACGGTGCTTTGGAGATGGAGATCAAAGGCACAAGATGATGATGACCATATCATATCACTTATATTGATTGCATGTGATGTTTATCCTTTATGCATCTTATTCTGCTTTGTTTGACGGTAGCATTATAAGATGATCTCTCACTACATTTCAAGGTAAAAGTGTTCTCCATGAGTATGCATCGTTGCCAAAGTTCGTCGTGCCGAAACACCACGTGATGATCGGGTGTGATAAGCTCAACGTTCATCTACAACGGGCGTAAGACAGTTTTAGACACGCAGAATACTCGGGTTAAACTTTACGAGCCTAGCATATGCAGATATGGCCTCGAAACACTGAGACCGAAAGGTCGAGCGTGAATCATATAGTAGATATGATCAACATAGTGATGTTCACCATTGAAAACTACTCCATCTCACGTGATGATCAGTTATGGTTTAGTTTATATGGATCACGTGATCACTTAAATGATTAGAGGGATATCTATCTAAGTGGGAGTTCTTAAGTAATATGATTAATTGAACTTAAATTTATCATGAACGAAGTACCTGATAGTATTTTGCTTGTCTATGTTGTTGTAGATAGATGACCCGTGTTGTTGTTCTGTTGAATTTTAATGCGTTCCTTGAGAAAGCAAAGTTGAAAGATGATGATGGCAATTACACGAGCTGGGTCCATAAATTGAGGATTATCCTTATTGCTGCACAGAAGAGTTGCGTCCTGGAAGCACCGCTAGGTGCCAGGCCTGCTGCAGATGCTGCTGATGACGTTAAGAACGTCTCGCAGAGTAAAGCTGATGACTATTCAATAGTTCAGTGTGCCATGCTTTACGGCTTAGAACCGGGACTTCAACGATGTTTTGAACGTCATGGAGCATATGAGATGTTCCAGGAGTTGAAGTTAATATTTCAAGCAAATGCCCGGATTGAGAGATATGAAGTCTCCAATAAGTTCTACATCTGCAAGATGGAGGAGAATAGTTCTGTCAGTGAACATATACTCAGAATGTCTGGGTACCATAACCACTTGACTCAACTGGGAGTTAATCTTCCTGTTGACAGTGTCATTGACAGAGTTCTTCAATCACCGCCACCAAGCTACCAGAGCTTCGTGATGAACTATAATATGCAAGGGATGAATAAGACAATTTCCGAGCTCTTCGCAATGCTAAAGGCGATGGAGATAGAAATAAAAAAGGAGCATCAAGTGTTGATGGTCAACAAGACCACCAGTTTCAAAAAAAAAGATAAAGGGAAGAAGAAGGGAAACTTCAAAAAGAACGGCAAATAAGTTGCTGCTCAGGAGAAGAAACCCAAGTCTGGACCTAAGCCCGAGACTGAGTGCTTCTACTGCAAACAGACTGGTCACTGAAAGCGGAACTGCCCCAAGTATTTGGCGGATAAGAAGGATGGCAAGGTGAACTAAGGTATATGTGATATACATGTTATTGATGTGTACCTTACTAGAGCTCGCAGTAGCACCTGGGTATTTGATACTGGTTCTGTTGCTAATATTTGCAACTCGAAACAGGGACTACGGATTAAGCGAAGACTGGCTAAGGATGAGGTGGCAATGCATGCGGGAAATGGTTCCAAAGTCGATGTAATCGCCGTCGGCACACTACCTCTACATCTACCTTCGAGATTTGTTTTAGACCTGAATAATTGTTATTTGGTGCCAGCGTTAAGCATGAACATTATATCTGGATCTTGTTTGATGCGAGACAGTGATTCATTTAAATCTGAGAATAATGGTTGTTCTATTTATATGAGTAATATCTTTTATGGTCATGCACCCTTGAAGAGTGGTCTATTTGTGATGAATCTCGATAGTAGTGATACACATATTCATAATGTTGAAGCCAAAAGATGCAGAGTTGATAATGATAGTGTAACTTATTTGTGGCACTGCCGTTTGGGTCATATTGGTGTAAAGTGCATGAAGAAACTCCATACTGATGGACTTCTGGAATCACTTGATTATGAATCACTTGGTACTTGCGAACCATGCCTCATGGGCAAGATGACTAAAACGCCTTTCTCTGAAACAATGGAGCGAGCAACGGATTTGTTGGAAATCATACATACTGATGTATGTGGTCCGATGAATATTGAGGCTCGCGGCGAGTATCGTTATTTTCTCACCTTCACAGATGATTTGAGTAGATATGGGTATATCTACTTAATGAAACATAAGTCTGAAACATATAAAAAGTTCAAAGAATTTCAGAGTGAAGTGAAAAGTCATCGTAACAAGAAAAAAAAGTTTCTACGATCTGATCGTGAAGGAGAATATTTGAGTTACGAGTTTGGTCTACATTTGAAACAATGCGAAATAGTTTCGCAATTCACGCCACCCAGAACACCACATCGTATGGTGTGTCCGAACGTCGTAATCGTACTCTACTATATATGGTGCGATCTATGATGTCTCTTACTGATTTACCGCTATCATTTTGAGGTTATGCTTTAGAGACGGCTGCATTCACATTAAATAGGGCACCATCCATGGATTCCGCAAGTACCACATCCTCACCAAGGGCTTCTCCAACCTCAACGCGATGGTAATTTTTTATTTTCTCCCGTCTCTCTGTGCTTCCCGCCAATTCACTCAATCGGCCCTGTTCATATTTGCGAGACAGGCAGACACTGCAGGCTAAGAAAAATGGAGACTTCCAATTCTGGGTGTTCTTGTTTGTGGTTATGCGGTACAACTTTCTCATATGTGGTTGGTTGATGGAACCTATATATTCCCGATTCTTTGGAATAGATATTCTGCTTGTGCTTTAGTAATATGGTGGTGATTTCATCTTATACCTATGGACAATAAATGTGTTGTTTGGAAATTTTTGTTTTTATATGTTCTGCTCAGGACCGACTTTCAGTAAAGATTAAGGTGTCTGTGTTTTAGAAAAAGATACCAATTATCTAACAATTTCATTTGAAGTATTATATTCAATGCACCGTTATGTTCTGCTTGCACCTATGTACATGCTAACGGCCGGCTGGCCGCAACTAATTAGTCATTAGCCCACATGTTAAATTGTTAATAACTAGCACCAAATTAGAGAATCCCAAAGCTAGCAGGCAATAGCTCATGTCGATCGTGGCTGGCTTATTTTGATCGACGAATCGATCAGATGGTGACATGTGTACGTTCTGCACTTTCACATGCTGGATATAGTAACTTCGGTTCAGACTTGATTGTCGCCGTCATCCTAGAGCATAGTAGCAGTTGTTGCTAGCAGCCTAATGCTTGTGCATTGGTCTTCAGAATAGTGTGTTTGTTGTGTGTCATCTTCCACGATGCATTGATCCTTGGAGTCTTTGATCCTAGCATCACAACTCATGCGAGTGAATCCTAAACTTAAGGTATATCATTACAAATTAATATTGTTTTTAGACTTCTAAAGAGTGTTTGTTAGTATTTTTGTTAGATCTACTTAAATGTGCATTCAAGTGCTTAATGAATCCATCATTCTTTACAGGATCAAAATTTCTTAAATATTCATCTTTGGGAGAAAGTTCAGGGCAGGGCTACTTCTGTAGAAGGAGATGTGACTTCATGAATAATGTTGGATGGTAAAGGTGTAGGTGATTTAAGTTACATAATATGCAATGTAATTTCGAAACTCATGTTGAAAAGATTATGTATTCACTATTTAGATTAGTATTATTGTCAAGCATGTATATAAATGAAAATCACTAGAAAACGCACTTGTCAACATTTAATATAGCCACCTGATTTAGCTTTGTGCGAATTATTTTCTATCAACTTCCAGTATTTCTGGATTTTTTAATCTCTGCATTTCTATGCACTATTTTGGTAACTACAGACCTATGTTTTTAATGTAGCATGCTTTGTTTGTCGACGCACATATTTTTTGGGCATGTACATCCCTTTATCTTCATTATATTTTTATAAGGTGTTTAATAACTCAATTTACATATGAATGGTCTCTTCATAAGGCTTCCTTTTCTCTGTCTATAAAGTTGAGTGCTATAGCTGGGACTGTAAAGAAGTATTCAAATTATGATATATCAAAGCCCTTCAGAGATGATGATGTACAACTAATGTGTTCAGAGATGCGACGATTATTCTCGATCTTGCTTTGGCTTGAGTGTTCAGAGAAGTAAAACTTCAACTAATGTGTTTAGTGAAGCAACATATTGTATCTGAAGTGAAACTTTCTCTATTATATGGAGATGTGAGCATCAAACAAACATCCATCTAAAGATAAGGTATGCTCATTTCTCTATTGTTGGAATTCAACATGGCTGAGCAACAATCTAGTATAGATCATTCTTTTTGCAATATGAATGCTTATTGTATTTCATGCTTAGTTTGGGAAATCTAAACAAGAATGTTGCTCTTGCTACACTCCAAAGTACCGACCTAGAATGTAAAACAAAAATTGAGGGTGTTGAACTTGGTAATTGATTCTAGGTTGATAGGGCCACTAAAACAAAACCATTGGTCATATAGCAAGATTAACTCTCACATGGCCTTGAACCTTTGTATGTTGCTCTTTGTTTAAATTTTACTGCCCTATTAACTTGTATTTATTTTATGTCACCTTATTTTTTCTCATTTCTTTGTTGTTGTAGATTGCCAAGGTAAATCGATGATGCATGGCTCACGAGTTGATTGAAAGATCAAGGATGTGGCTACTACTAGATAGTTTTAGATTAGATTTTAGAATGTCATTCAGGTCAATGTTTCATACATTATGTTTTAGATGGCCAACACGTTGATTGCAAGGCTGTGAATCAGACTACTACTAGATAGTTTCACATATTGTAATCCTTGTATATGTTCTTTGTAAAGCAACAATGTTGAGTTAATATATGTGACCTTTCTAATTATTATGTTTGTGTGTCCTGTGCATTGTCAGCATTAGCATAATAGTTCAGAATGTTGACATAAAAATACCATTAATTGTCCAAGCAATGGCAAATTTCTTCTAGGAATTATAAGGATCTTCTTATGTACAAGTCACCAACGCATATGAAGTGTTGTTATCTTCTAGCTATATACGTTCCTGTCTTACAACACATATTCACGCCGGTTACCAACGCATTTATATATGTTGTTGTAGACCTTTGCAACGCCACCAACGACAACGCATATAAATCCGTTGGTGTAGACCTTAGCAACGCTTATATGGACATAAGACAATGCATCGATGCGTTGCTGAAGGGGGGTTCTTGTTGTAGTGATAGTGTCACTAGTATGCCTCTACTTGACTAGCACATTGATCAAAGATGGTTGAGTTTCCTAACCAAAGACATGAGTTGTCATTTGATTAACGGGATCACATCATTAGGAGAATGATGTGATTGACTTGGCCCATTCCGTTAGCTTAGCACTTGATCGTTTAGTTTACTTCTACTGCTTTCTTCATGACTTATACATGTTCCTATGACTATGAGATTATGCAACTCCCGAATACTGGAGGAACACTTTGTGTGCTACCAAATGTCACAATGTAACTGGGTGATTATAAAGGTGCTCTATAGGTGTCTCCAATGGTATTTGTGGAGTTGGCATAGATCAAGAATAGGATTTGTCACTCCGATTATCTGAGAGGTATCTCTGCGCCCTCTCGGTAATGCACATCTGCAAGCAATGTGACTAATGAGTTAGTTGCGGGATGATGCATTACGAAACGAGTAAAGAGACTTGCCGGTAACGAGATTGAGCTAGGTATTGAGATACCGATGATCGAATCTCGAGCAAGTAACATAACGATGACAAAGGGAACAACGTATGTTGTTATGCGGTTTGACCGATAAAGATTTTCGTAGAATATGTAGGAACTAATATGAGCATCCAGGTTCCGCTATTGGTTATTGACCGGAGACATGTCTCGGTTATGTCTACATAGTTCTCAAACCCGTAGGGTCCGCACGCTTAAAGTTCTGTGACGATCGGTATTATGAGTTTATATGTTTTGATATACCAAAGGTAGTTCGGAGTCCCGGATATGATCACAGACATGACGAGGAGTCTCGAAATGGTCGAGACATAAAAATTGATATATTGGAAGCCTACATTTGGACATTGGAAGAGTTCGAGTGAAATCGGGATTTTACCGGAGTGCCGGAGGGGTTACCGGAACCCCCAGGGGTTAATGGGCCTTGTTGGGCCCTAGTGGAGAGAGAGAGGGGCTGGCCAGGGCAGGCCGCGCCCCCCCCTCTGGTCCGAATTGGAGTAGGAAGGGGGGGGGGGGCGCCCCCTTTCCTTCTCCTTCTCCCCCTTCCTTTCCTCCTCCTAGTAGGAGTAGGAAAGATGGGAGTCCTACTCCTACTAGGAGGAGGACTCCTCCTCCTGGCGCGCCCTACAGGGCCAGCAGGCCTCCCTGTTGCTCCTTTATATACGAGAGCAGGGGGGCACCCTAGGACACACAAGTTTATCATTGATCTCTCCCAACCGTGTGCGGTGCCCCCACTACAAAAAAATACACTTCCGTGATGATACGTGTTTGTCACAGTAGGTCGCATTTTTTGTCATGCATGTACATCCATGACAATTTATGACCGAATCAAGATAGTCATACTTGTGCTGTCGTAGAAGTGTTCGATGACATTACCAAAATTATCATCATGGAAGTGTCCACTTCCATGACGATAAAAATCGCGCGTCACAAAAGTGCTTTCGTCAAGGGTGACCGACACGTGGCATCCACCGTAACGGAACACCGTTAAGCTATCGGGTCCGGTTTTGGATCCGATAACCCGCTAACAGCCCCGACCAATGGGGATTTTCCATGTGTAAAATCATCATTGGCTGGAGGAAACACGTGTCGGCTCACCGTTGGGACAGATGTCATCCACTCATTGGACCGAAGGCGCCTATGATACGTCGACACGTGGCACGGCCGAATAGAGGCCCATTCCTATGAAAAGGCCGGCCCATGGAAAGCCTGTTAACGACCGGTTCACATATAGCCCATTTATAGCCTGCTAACCCAGGGCCCGTTACGACCTATCCGAATTAGGCCCAGTAGCGTCATCTGGACCGTCCAATATGATTCCAGACCATGTATGGCCCATGACGTCTTTCGGCCCATATGAGGCCCTTTGTAACTCTTGTCCCATTAATGGCCCGTGGTGAAACTGGCCCGTACTGAATAGTGTATCACTTTATACCCATTAACGGCCCATTAATCCATTGGGCCATTTGTAGCACATGTTATCTTTCGGCCTTCTCAGGACCCATTTATTCTTGGGCTCATTTCCAGCATTCAGTTACTTACGGCTCATTAGTGCCATTTTCTGCTTGTGGGCCAAATTCAGCTCGTGGTTACAGTCGGCCCGTTTGTGGCCCATTAATACGTTGGGCCATTTTCATAGCGTCATCAAATACGACCTATTAACGACGGCCCGTTATGGTCGGCCCATGAATGGATGACTCCAACTCTAGCCCGTTTACGACCATAATGCGGTCTGTTTTTGTCCCATGTTTGGCCAATCGATCATACGGCCCGTAGAAGGCCCATTGTTTCTACGGCCCGTACAAGGCCCATTGTTTCTACGGCCCGTAGGAAGCCCAGTGTCACTACAGTAAATATGTAGCCCATGGCCTGTTAAAGGCGGGAAACTACTATAGGTTTAGACCTGCTAATGGCCCAAGATGATTATAGGCCCACGTTTTGGCCCATATGAGTAACGGGCCGGCCTGAAGACCGACAACACTGAGATCCACTAAGCCTTCCGGCCTAAATTACAACATACCGACCAAATAATAAACCTAAACTATACAACAAAGAAATTACGGCATATTACATCCATTGGGAATCAAAGTTCGCTATCAGTGATAATAAAGCGCAACATGACTGCAGATTACATACACTGGGCATCAAAGGTCGCCACCAGTGCATATAAACGCGCCGACAAAAGAATATACAAAATAGCACTCCAGAAGGCACTAGACCTGGCAAGCTCGGGCCCCGCAAGCAGCCGAACAAGCTGATGAGACCTCAGTTGTGTCAACGATAGATGCTTCATCCCTAGCTGTATGGCACCATAGTGTGCAAGGCAGTCCCCTGACATCTCCATTACATCTTTGACTTCAAGTCGGAGTTGAGCTGAAGCAAGCCTTTCCGCTTTAAGTTGAGACTGAAGAAGTCGAACTGATTGAGGCAGCGACTGCACAAAGGTTGTCTCACACCTGCCAGTAAGTAGCTTCAACTCACTGTCTTCATCAAGACAGGACCTTGGGGTCATCTCACTATCCTCAAGATGGTTTGGCTCACTATCTTTCCTAAAGTTCTGCCTGGCATAAGAGATACGACTCTAAAAGAGAAACAAGGAGACACGTAACAGGTTTCACAATTATATAAGCAAATAAATGGATCTGTTCTGCATAAGGAACATATTTTTACAACTATAATTTAAAACTGGTAGTTGTTGCAAACATCCAATCAGATGTAAACAACAGTGGAGGAAATGATGCCTATCCAAATCTATACTAGAACAAAGTTTGAAGGCTTGAGAAGGATAAACTTACATTACATGTTAACACGGGCTGGACAAAGCCCTTCTCCATGTTGATGGAAAGATAATTCAATAAATTCCCCAAAGAAAATTCTTTATAAGCGTTGCCATTATTCTACATTTTGCAAAGAGTAAATATAGATCAAATAATATTGGAAGAAATAGAGGATAATGAAGCTCAGGTGCAGACTGATGATACATAATCAAATAGCAATTAATTAAGTACATCGTTACAAGGCAAAAGGTACTGACAAGAGGAATGCAGACATGAACGTGTGCAGTGGCATTGGCTTTATTTAACATTTTGGTAAGAGTAAATGTAGATATGATAATTTGAAGAAAGTGGAGGGCAGGGCAGATAAGATGTAGAGTAATGCTAGACAATCAACTATCTCGCAATGCATGTATAGTAATACCACCACCATCCGTTATTAGTTGTCGCTCAAATGGATGTATCTAGCACTATTACGTTCTAAATACATCCAATTGATCAACAATTAATTCGATACAGAGGGAGTACATGACAACAAGTACTTACATGAGCAATCCAAAACTTCATAACCATTGTGTTAATTCTACATTTATCTAAGAGTAAATATAGATCTTATAATTTCAAGCAAAGGGAGGATAAAGAAGCGAACATTTACAATGATGCTACATAATCAAACAGCAATGAGTGTAAGTATGCTGACAAAGGGCAAGAGGTACTAACAAGAGCAATGCAGAGCCTAGTATTGTCGTGTGATCCTGTGATCCTTTGAGCAAGGAGATTCATCTAAAATTAGTTTTCATACAAGAGAGAAGGTAAGGCACATGCAGAAATTTAGGAGTTCAAATTTTGAATTGATATCATAGACAGTATCTGACGCTGGGTTGTCAGTAGTTCTAATAGGGGTTTGGCCACTGGAGTAGGGGTAAAGTCTGTTACAGTTGGGCCTGTGTTTTCTGTGGCTGCTGATCTATCTAATTTAACAGGTATCACTACCTTTTCCAAATACCTAGTTTGTACTCCTTGAGGATCTGCAATCACCCTTTTCCTTTTGGACATCTATTACGAAAGAACAACATTTGACTAGAAAAACATAGTATAACGATACATGGAATAGGTACAGAAAATGGATAGGTATGGCATATACTCATATATGATGCTTAAACTAAGCAGATGGTCTAACAAAATAGAAGTAATGCAAGAGGTCAGATGCAAAATATGTGCGACCAATACAACCTTGCCAAGTTAGAGCATGCACCTTGATGGGTGAATAAGATAGGCCATCCTCCACCATGCCAAGTTTGTTAGCCAGTGGATTGTTCCGCAATATTACTCTTGTGCGCCCATTCTCATATTCATTTTGATAATGTTCAATACCTGACATCCATGAAAACATAAAAACAAGTGAGATTATCTTTATAATGCAGAAGTGATTCTAATCCAATACTTCCTCCATGTAAACCCCTTTGTGCTATCTCTGCAATTCTTCTAAGAGGTGCCATGCATGCTGTAATTTGGTGTGTGCATCAATATAATGTGGCCTACTACTCAAAATATGAGAGCTCCACAAGTGATGATACATCGCAGATGACAGCTTCAACATATAGTAAAGAAGAATAAGTCGACCTGACCTGACAGATTCAAAATATACTAAGGGAGAATAACTCGACCTGACCAGTCGACCGCAAGAGAAGAGGATCATCTTAAAGAAGAGCAGAAGAGCAAGCAGATTGAAGATATTACAAGTCTTTCTATACAATGTCGGTTGGCCACCCATGATGAACCAGAGCGCACAGAGAAATACTATTCCTTCCGGTCTCTCCATATGTGGCTCACATGCATTTCGAAACTAAAGTAGGAACATTTAGCTGACCAATTAAACATCTCTCAGTTTTACTAATATCAACATAATATCAGATTTTAATTTGTACAACTAAGTTTGTTTAGCTCGATGGGTGGAGCAGTGCTATTACGACACGAACCACGTAGGCTAATCGTGGTCATCATAAAATGGGGAAACCGTAAGCATGATGAGTATAGTGTTGACCGTGGCAGTGGGATGGCAGATCTGAAGCTGCAAACCGCACAAACGTTAGTTAGCAACCGATATTTGCTTTGAAATAACAACTAAGATTTGGTATGAACAAGGAAGTACAATCAACAAGTGACAAAGAAATGCAATTCTGCTGTCTCTCTATATGTCGCGACATGCATTTGGAAACTCAAGTGGGACCTTTAGCTAACCAATTAAATGTGTCTGTTAACTAATATCAATATCATATCACAATCATATTTGAATAACTAAGCTTTGGAATTTTGAGTGCTGTGTTGTTTAGTTTGAAGGGTGGAGTAATGCTAGTATGACAGAAAGCACCTACACAGATCATAGTAGAGTAGATAAAGGGGAAAACCCTAAGCATCAAGAGTAAAATCAGGAAAGTGGAACTAGCTAGACCAGTGGGTGGCGCACATGCTTTTCGAAATGAATATAGGAACATCAGGTGACCAATGAAACGTTTTCTGTTTCAGTAATATGAGCATCAAATCAGATTCGTATTTCAACATGTAAGCTTTGGAATTATGAGTGGCATGTTGTTTCGCTTGATGGGTTGAGGTCTTGAGGAGCAGTGCTAGCATGACACGAAGCAGTGAAGCACCTACGATGATGGTAGTGAATATAAAGGGGGAAACCATAAGCTTTACGAGTATAGTGACCGTGACATGGAGGATCTGAATGTGCAAACCGGACAAAGCTACTTTGCAACCAATGTTTGCATTCAACTAGCCACTACGATTTGATACGGACAAGAAAAGTACAGTAAACAATTTAAGATCTATTTTCTGGGTGAGATCAATAACTTAAGCACATATGGAAGAGTACCACCTCTCCTGCGATGCCGTGTAGGCCCCTGCTGATACGTTGAGGGTGTTGCGGGTGCGATGGCTGTCAGCGGCGGGGAAGAAGACTTTAGATGGCTGACAGCTGGGTTGGGGGATAAATCCTGTTGCCGTGGATGATGCGGTCGTAGGAGCGGCAACGGCAAAGTGGACGACGACGCCGATGAAGCAAGACGACGCGATCAAGGGATCCTGGTCCGGCGCCGTGGATGAGAGACGTCCACCTCTTGCAGTGGACGACGAGGTAGGGGTAGCGGCTCCAGCAAGGTGGAGGATGGGGTGGCGGACGGAGGAGGCTGGCCAGAGTGGGCAGGTTGTTGTGGCGCCGACGGTGTATGAATGGGGAAATGGAGGGGGAGGGGGATCTCAAACTTTGGGACACGCTTGTCTGAAATGTGGGAAAGTTATGAACTTATCCCCCATTTAAAATTTCGGACATCACGTCGGTTGGGGATAGGACGGTAATCTCGCATCTCCCAAATATTTGCCGGTAACGGTTTTGGGCGAGGAGAGGGTGTTTTGCCGCCCACGGTTGGCGCCCACGGTGTATGAACGGGGCTAACAGGTAGGGCGGTTGTGTCATGTCTGAGGGAAGTTACACATCTGCCCCTATTTAAAATATTAGCCTACATCAATTTCGGACGAGGAGAGTTTGTTTTGCCGCCCACCATGGATGAATGGGGAAATGGAGGGAGAGACATATGTCTTTCGGACGAGCTTGAATCAAATGTGTTTTTCCGCCCACGTTTGGCGCCCACCGTGTTTGAATGGGCTTAGAGGCCATCGTGTCACATCTGATTGAAATTACTAGTCTACCCCTATCAACAACAGTGTAAATCTGGTCGAGAAGGATGTCAAGTGTCTGGGGTAGACAATAATTTCCATCTCTCAAACACTTGCTTCGGGCAGCCCACAAATGATAGTGGGTATTTAGCCGCTTCGTTCAAAACTTGGGAGAATTAGCATTCACGTTTGCCCTGGGCCCTGTCAACTAAATCCAAATCCAATTTTTATTCGATTACGAATATCCACAGATAATTCTACATTTTGTTATTTATTTCTTCAAAACCACAACAAAGATTTATTCCACCTTTATATATGATTATGATTTAGAAATGCTGCGATTTTTGAATTCAGTAGGTTGGATACACTTTGAGTCAAATAGTTATTTCATCCAATACAATATGCTCACACAAAAAACATTTCACCTTATGTCAATCATACAAGTACTGAGGATTACCTTGCCTAAAAAATTCAGATCATTACAACACATGGACAACATAGGGGGTCTTACAACATAATCCATTCAGAGACATGACACAACATGCAAGTACAATAATCTAATGACAATTTCAACTGCTATCTAAAGAAGAACTGGGATTACCCTGGGCTTCAGATAGCAGAAGCAGCAGGACCTCCTCCATATTCAAATGCAATATTCTTACTTCCTCCAATTCTTGGGTTGCTTGCATAATGCGTGCAGCTAATTGCATAATTTCCAGCTTCAAGATCGAAATTACCTCATTCATGGCAGCCACACCATCTCTTTCTGTCTCTAGTAGAGCCTCAAGAACTATAATATCTGTGCTCAGACTGCTCTCCGGTGGTGTTGCCTCTGAACTGCTACCATCTGGTAACATGGATGGCGCACTGCTTCCACAAATAGATTCCGGGGTTGTACATTGTGTCCTAGTGTGAACGGCATCCTGAAAGGTTTCCGCTAGACATAAGTAAGAGATAGTTATCGCACGATCTAGACAGTAAGCTTACATGGTAAACGACATACGAATTATTGGCGAGCCTGGCAAGCTATATTTAAATGGTTCGAAGCAGCATCAGCCAAAAAGAAATTAAAATGGTAAGATGAAACTAGGGATGTAAGTGGCAAATAAACGACATCCGCCAGTCCCATCTAGTTAGTTTTTGCCAGCTCCCTGGTTCATTTTCCTCAAAAAACAAAAACTCTTTTGAACTATCATACCACTAGTGGACTTTAATCGAGATTAAACAGGACCCAGTTGACATCCCTAGTTGAAAGGGAGTGTACCACCGCTATATTTAAGTTGCCAAGGCATCTAAGCAGTTGAAATAATCTAAGGAAGCACTTAACAGTGTGGCCTCATATAAACTACGAAGACAGTCTTGTGACGAAGTTCAGAGGAAAAGTTAAGGACTCAAATGAACTAGGCATGCATTTCTTTACGATAGTACAGCATGCACTGCTGATATATTGGCCAACTCAGGTATAGCGTAACAAGTAACAAACAAGCATTCGAATCAAGAAATACAGCAAAGCAGACAACTGAACTATTTGTTATTCTGTAGGATTACAGGTTGAGGGCACAAGCCAAGAAAGCAGCTCACACGCATTATATTTCACATGTACTAAAATACACTGGCTTACCATATGTTGCTGTGAAGCCTCGCTACTGTTGCAATGTTCTTTGAAGATATCGTCAGCATCCCGTGGTTGCAAATCTACTTGTTGTAGTTTATTCTGCACCCTCTATTTAGGTAAAATTAATTTTAATCACATGCACTGGTTTGAATTGATCATCAATGGTTCATCTAAACTAATGAAAGAAGGGTGTGTGCATACACGACAATATACCTGCTTCCCTCTATTTTTATGCTTGTTCGAGGTGCCAGCCCCAAAAGAACAAATATTTTGCTTGATGGGGTTGGCAACTCCATAATTAATAGAAGCATCAAATTAGTCATGCAACTTGGGAAGATCAAGAACACACAAAAAAAGTAATGAACAGAGGCTCGTAGCAGTGATGTAATAGCTAGCATCAGAAAATGTAGCGTAAAACGAACAAAAACCAGCGGAACCACATGCTAGTTTGCTGATGTGTAATTAAGCATAGAGAACATGAAGCAGTCTGATGGAACCAATAGGTGGCAATAGAACAACACCATTATCATAAATATAGCATGCAAGAAGTAAAATAGTAGGCAGTGATATCTAGGAAGTACAGTAATACTTAGGACAAGTCTAAAGCATATTAACTATATGTGCACTGGTATGTAATTTAGCACATGTAACATGTTCACTGCCAGAAGTATGGCCCTACAGGTGCAAGCAGAATAACGCGTCTCATAAAAAACTGAATGATGCCTTGAAGAAATTCAAAGGTGCGGTGCTTATGCTAAGAAAGTGAACGTAGGCGCCGACCGTTGGATAATAGTACCTGATTCTCGGCAGCGTATGGGTATCATTGGCATACTTGATAGCTAAGGATCGTCGATGGTGCTCGTGTTGCGGTTGAGTTTGGGCCGGCTGTCGCCGTCGCTGAAGCGGCTCCGGTGCTATGGTTGCGGCGCCTGTCGACATACAAGAAAGCTCATCTATGGTAAGTGAACAGTTGCACGATAAAGAGAAAAACCGAAGGAGTACAGATTGAAATAACCTGATGAGGCTGCGGCGTCGGTAAAGCAGGGCCGGTGGAGTTGAATATGGCGTCCGTGGAGAAGGTCCGGTGCAGTGGACGAAGGCTTCGGCGAGTGCGTTGTATAGTGCTTCCGGTGAGGCGGATCTGTTGCGGCGGACGAGGGCTTGTATGAAGGGCCAGCGAAGGGACGGACGAGGGAGTCAGTGAAGGGCCTACACTGTGGTGGACGAGGGAGCCTGTTAAGCAGATCCGGTGCGGTGGACCATGATGGCGGTTAAGGGGATTTGGAGCGGTGTACAAGCCAGTCGCTGAAGTGGCTCCGGTGAAGTGGTGAGTTGGCAGTTGGGGGTTCCAAAGTGCGGAAGGTAGATCCGTCGGGGTGTGAGGTCCACCGCTGTGGCGGAGGACTAGATTCGGTGGCTTGCCGTGGTTGGGGGGGGGGTCGGGGAGGGGAAGGGGAGGGGCTCTGGGGAAGAATGTTGAGGGCAAAGAGGGGAAAACAATGGAGTTACCAAAGCAGCCATTTTCCGTTCATGTGGCAGGGGTAAAACAGGAATATCACAGGGCTAAACTTTCGGGCGCAAGATATTTCGATGTGAGCGGGAAGTTTGAAAGCTTTTGGCGCCTGAAATTATATTCTGCTCTTGTACGGCCGACTATGATATCATGGCCGAGAATTTGTTTGTTTTGCACGCAAAAAAGTGCAAGTTTTGAAAATCAATGTCTCCAACTCGAAACTTAGATTGTCCATTCAATTCAAATATGGATCATTGAGCTACTACAAGGAAATACCATCATATGGTCCAATTGAAATGAAATTCCAAATGTGTTTATCCTAAATATGATGAAAAAAACAAAAATGTGTATGTGTATGAATAAATTGGATGATTATAAAGTTTGAACATGCCCGTATGTGTATATCTCTAGGTTTGATATATGAATTTGAAATCACGAAATCCCGACTTAAAAATGTACCTCCATTTAAATGAATTACAAAAGCTAATGATGGAGCCGAATTCCAAAATTCCTATCTTAGGTTTGTAATTCTGGTACATCAAAGTATATCACGCATGTTTAAAAATATCGTTATCTCATAGTCCAAACTGTGAAACAAATTGATCAACCTTGAGTGCACACACTATTGACCATGTATATCTCAATTACGCTAAAGTCCCTCAAATATAGACACCTTACTCCTTATCTGAAGCCAACCCTCCCCTCGTCGCCCACCCTCCCCCACACACAGAGAAGTTGTTCTCTCCCCCAAACACTAACACACGAGCACATTAACACCCCTCTCTCTTCTAAAGTCCGGACCCCAATATAGGTCTCTATCACTTTGTCTCTTGGGCATGCACACATCTCTTCCCCCCACTCTCTAGCTAGGTCTCCCGGCATCTCTCTTTCCCAAGCACACGCACTATGTAGAGTGTATCTTTCCCATACACACAAAATGTCGCCCCAAACGTCTATCTCCCTAGTTATGTGGTTCTCGCACACTCACCTCACACACCACCCCCACTGCAAAACAAGCACACTTTGTCTCCTTGTGCACCACTCTCCTCTTTCTATCTCTCCCACATGCGGACCCATCCCAGCTCCTCCCTGTATACATATATGTCGTGGCTCTTTCCATAGCTCCCTAATGTATCACCGTTCTCGATCTCGCACATTGTTCTCTACACCATCTATTCTAGATCTCCCATGAAGTCCCTATCACACACACGGTGACTCGCTTCCCTTGCGTCTCCGTACATAGGCCAATTTCAAACAACATCAACATTGTCTCCCTATCTATATGCCATTTATGGACACAAACGCCCCTCTCTCGCCCCCTCTCTTCCTCTCTCTCTCCATCGCCAGCTCTCTCTCTCTCTCTCTCTCTCTCTCTCTCTCTCTCTCTCTCTCTCTCGCTCTCACACCCCTCTCCAACACACAATCGATGTCTCTTCCAAATAGTCTGCTCCCCCCGCCCGCACCCATGCTATCCCGCTACTACACATGTCACACCATTCCCCCTTCCCTTATACTAGGTTTACATCATTAGTGGTCTCTCTACTCCACATACACACACTCCCTCTACTCCACATACACACACACTCCCTCTCACACACAAACGCGCGCACAAACACACACGACACGCACAAACACCCATTAATCTGGATCCTCATCTCTCCCCATGTCCGCATGTGTATCTCGCACACTCACTCTCTAATTATGTATATGTGTCTCCACGTTACACAACACAAAGCCCCATGTACATGTCTCTCTCTATCCTCCACACACATATACACAAAGAATCTGTTATCATTACCTCAATCTCTAGACATATCACTCTCTCTCTCTCTCTCTCTCTCTCTCTCTCTCTCTCTCTCGCAAACACGCTCAACGAGGGTTTCCTCGTGAATAACTTACCGTATATTCATCAACAGTCATGGCAGTACGGCGAACACGAGACATGAAAAAGAATAAATCTACACATGCTTAGACCACCTAGTATGACTACTAGGACTAGAGCAAGCCAAAAAGCGCGCCGCCATCACCCCCTCCTTATCGGCGAGGGGAAAACCTTTGTTTTACACAGTCGAGAAGTCATTGTGCTAAGGCTCACATGCTGAGGCGTTGAGTAGAATGTAGATGCTAGTTTACGGAAACAAGTATCGATAATACGTTTGTATCTCCATACTTATAGTTCTTCTATTATAAAAAACCGAGTTGGTAATGATGGTACGCGTGCCATCTTGCAATATAGACAGTCCGATCTATATCTGACTGATGGAAATTAAACTAAAAAAATACCCGCACCCCTCTCCACATTTGCAGACAAGGCCTTCCCTCGTTCATCCTTATCTCCAACAACCTCATTGTTGAGCAATTAAGAAAGGAAGCCTCTGGAACAAACTGGCCTGGTGGCCGCTGCCGACGTCATCAATCTCCATGCCTCCGCTCAGTCCGACCACCAATCACCACCACGCCCCACTCCTCTTCACCTTATATCCTATTTCTTGAGACATCATTAGTTTTTACACATGGGATTACTCCCACATGGGTCAATCACAACGAGTGTTTTTATAAAAACTGCATCTTGATGTTCCGTGCAATGCACGGATCTTGCTAGTACTCCTACAGAAGGCTAAGTTGGTGATGATGGTGTGTCCGCCATCCGTCGTTTGTGACCATTACATCTACATCTAATGACTGTGAGGTAAGTTGTTGCCTTTTCTCACAAACATCCCACTTATCTACCAATTTGCAGAAAAACCCATAATTAGTATCTTAAAACCAACCACATCCCTCCCTGACCTCACCAAAACATCCCAAGGAATATATCTATTATATAATTAAGATAGAAGACAAATAAGCCATCACGTTCATCCACATCTATTAAAATATCCCAACCATTAATTTTCTAGATTAAAGGCTAAGATTTAAAGATGACAACATTACATACTAATATTGTGTATATGGCTTTTTTGAAACATAGGGACCCTGTCACATTCATGTGCTAGGATGGAAAAGGGCAAAGCACCATCCGTATATTACAAGAAGTATAATAGAAAAAAGGAACATAAAAAGTCTGTCACGTTCATGTATTATGATGGAAAAGGTGAAAAACATATTCGAGAAAAGTCAAAAATATTACAATGCCTTTTTTTGCAACAGGAAGCTTGTCACGTTCATGTCCTTGGATGGAAAAGGGCAAAGGACCTTCGGAGGACAAGGAGAAGTACTTCATATAAGAAAAAAGGATAGAAAGTCTGTCACGTTCACGTATTATGATGGAAAAAGGTGAAAAACATATCTAAGGAAAGTCTAGGTCCTCTTCTATCCGTAAAAGAATAAAGGCCCGCTCTCCCTAAAAAAACAAAGGAAAGTATCATGTTTGACGTACGTGCAAAGACCATGTCATGTACACATGATGCAAAAGGAATAATATAGCCTGGTCTTTTCAGGGGAAAAAGCAAACACGCATTAAACGGTAAACATAGACGAAAATATAAGAAAAGTCTAGCATCCTATCTCCCGCTCACTAAAATAGGAAAGTCCAGCTCTTCCTTAAAAAAAGGAAGTCTCATACTGCACGTTTATATATACGGGATTGCATGAGCTATACGATGTGAGGTCGATAACGTCGAGACGGTTGCCGCCATGGAACGATAATACTTTGCAGGATGGTTTGGATGCCACGAAGTGGAATTGGCTGGGTATGAATTATGGTAGGAGTGCTCGCCGGCATGCTCTTTTGTTCAGATATTAGTCAGGATAGAAATCTGGGATGTAAGGACTACAGGAAGAAAGGTCGGGCTAACATGAAAGCAAAGTAAATTATGATGTGGCTGATTGACGGAGTCCTGGATTAGGGGGTCTCCGGACAGCCGGACTATGAAGATACAAGATTAAAGACTTCGTCTCGTGTCCGGATGGGACTCTACTTGGCATGGAATGAAAGCTAGGAAATACGAATATGTATATCTCCTCCTTTGTAACCGACCTTGTGTAACCCTAGCCCTCTCCGGTGTCTATATAAACCGGAGGGTTTTAGTCCGTAGGACAACATACAATCATACCATATGCTAGCTTCCAGGGTTTAGCCTCTCTGATCTCGTGGTAGATCTACTCTTGTACTACCCATATCATCAATATTAATCAAGAAGGACGTAGGGTTTTACCTCCATCAAGAGGGCCCGAACCTGGGTAAAACTTCGTGTCCCCTGCCTCCTATTACCATCCGCCTAGACGCACAGTTCGGGACCCCCTACCCGAGATCAGCCGGTTTTGACACCGACATTGGTGCTTTCATTGAGAGTTCCTCTGTGCCGTCGCCAGAAGGAAGGATGTCTCGTCTCGTCTTTAAAGACGGTACTACTGTCGGGGGAGCTTTGGCTGTCGACCAAACTCTCTGGCTAGGCGGTTTCATCATGACCGCCTGTTCGGCCGCCGCGCCGACGATGACTTCTCGGGTCATCGAAAACAGCCTCCACGTCAAATCGGCACTAGCCGAACAGATGGATCCAATGGAGCTCGCCTCCTTAAACGAGCTCTTAGATCGCATCGCCACCTTGGGAGTCACTATGGACTATGATCGGATTGGGCTTAAACCCGATCAAAGGGAGATTAACTCTCCACCGGTCACCCATCATATTGAAGTGGTGGAGGAACAATGCGGCGACCTTTCCTCCATATTGAGGACCAACTATGTCCGGATTCCCGAGCTCTCCGAGCCGGACACCCGTTCGCGGGAGGACAATATCCAATCCCTGAACTTAGAGTCAGGCAGCGGGCCAGGATTATCGGGTCACACCCCGGAACCAGAACTTCCAAAATTGGAAATTCCTCGGCCCCTGGATCCCAGATCAGGTGAGGGTTCGGATTCAATTCCACCCACCCACCCAAACATAAGCGATCTTTCCCACATCAGGCAAGAGCCCTAGGAAACAATACATCACTATTGAGCCAGATTCCTCCTTGCGATGAACAAGGTTAAGGACTATCGCGAGGAAGACGCAATCCTATTTTTCTGCAATAATTGCACGGACAAGGGAATCCTTAACGCCATAAATCACCGTGAGATAACACGCTTTGCTGAGTTGGCGTCCATAGTACGAAAGTACTATGCGATGGAAAGTGCCTGGAAAACCAAAATAAACTTTTGGGATAATCCGGCCCTTAATACAAACCCAGTCCGAAACAAAAGGGTACATTATCACAATACACCCGGGTCAACTGCCAAAAAGCAAAAACCCTCTACAGGGTATGGAACCGTACTAGAAGGATGGCTCAACGGACCGTGCAAAATTCATAGTACAGTGGATACAATACCAACACACAGCCTTTGAGCATGTTGGATACTCCGGCAGGTGGCCAAAAGTGGTGAGGATCTTCTTCTCCCAAATACCACAGAGCACCATCTCATGGATAACAATACGGTGTTAACGGTCTTTGAGACCTTCGCGTCAAATAATAGACGCAAGCGAGCACTCCGCAACATGGCCGAAATCTGCCACGTAGCAGCAATAAATCCATGGAGTGACACGGCTATTACCTTCAATGCTAGTGACGAACCTAAATTCCGAACAGCCCGAGCACCAGCCGCACTGGTCCTCAGTCCAATCGTGGATGGCTTTCGACTCACCAAAGTACTCATGGACGGCGGTAGCGGATTAAACCTCATCTATGAGGAAACTCTTCAAAAGATGGAAATAGACTGGAAATGCATTGAGCAAAGTAGCACAACCTTTAGAGGAATCATCCCCAGTCGGGAAGCACGTTGTGCTGAGAAAATCACACTAGATGTGGTATTCAGCACGCCGGATAATTATAGGTCCGAAGAAATTACATTCCAAGTGGTCCCATTCAGCAGTGGTTATCACGCTCTTTTAGGACGGGAGGCATTCACAATCTTCCAAGCCGTACCCCATTACGGGTACATGAAGCTCAAAATGCCCGGGCCCAACGGAATCATCACTCTCGCCAGCGATCCGGACACAACACTCCGCACCGAAAACAAAACAGCCGCATTGGCCCTCGAGGCATTATCCGAAGCCCTCTCGGCCGAGGAATTAACCACGCTACGCTCCACAGTGGACAGGGACGACATGATACTCGAAAATAGATCCAAGTCCACCTCTTTTAAACCAGCGGATGAAATAGTCAAATTCCAAGTCCACCCAACGGACCCTACAAAAACAGCCTCCATCGGGGCACAGATAAGCCCCGCTGTGGATGCCGCACTACGAGAGTTCCTACGCGAGAACTGGGACATATTCGCCTGGCATCCCTTAGACATGCCAGGAATCCCACGCAGGCTGGCCGAGCATAGCCTCAATATCCTAAAGGGATTCAAGCCGGTCAAGCAAGCTCTTCGGCGTTTCTCCGAACCTAAGAGACAGGCCATGGGAGAGGAACTAGCCAAGTTATTGGAGGCCGGATTCATCAAAGAAATAAAACACCCGGACTGGCTAGCAAACCTGGTGATGGTACCAAAGAAGGACAAATCCTAGTGCCTTTGTGTCGATTTCAAAGACCTCAATAAAGCTTGCCCAAAGGATCCCTTCCCCCTCCCACGCATCGATCAAATCATTGATGCTACCGCAGGACACGAGTCATTGTGTTTCCTCGACGCATACTCCGGTTCCCACCAAATCAAGATGGCGGAGTCCGACCAAGCCGCAACGACATTCATCACACCATACGGTCCCTTCTGTTTTAACACAATGCCTTTTGGGCTCAAGAACGCCGGTGCAACATATCAACGCATGATTCAGACATGTCTGGAGAAACAAATCGGCAAAACAGTAGAGGCATACGTAGACGATGTGGTTGTTAAAACCAAACACGTCGACTCTTTGATAGACGACTTGAGGCTCACATTCGACAACCTCCGAGCATACGACATCAAGCTCAATCCGGAAAAATGCGTTTTCGGCGTACCGGTCGGAAAGCTCCTGGGTTTCATTGTCTCCAGTAGAGGTATCGAAGCTAATCCGGCCAAAATCCGAGCTTTGTCACAGTTGGCTACACCAACAGACCTCAAACAAATCCAGAAGTTAACTGGATGCGTGGCGGCTCTAAGCCGCTTTATCTCCCGTTTAGGAGAAAAAGCTTTACCCCTTTATCGCCTTCTTCGGCGCACCGAACACTTCGAGTGGACGGACGCTGCCACAGCCGGATTGGAATAAATAAAGGCCATTTTGGCAACGAACCCAATCCTGGCCGCGTCAAACATTGGCGAACCAATGCTATTGTACATTGCGGCAACTCATCAAGTTGTAAGCGCAGTGCTCGTTGTCGAACGAGAAGCTGCCGGACATAAATTCCCTCTTCAAAAGCCGGTATACTATGTATCCACTGTCCTCACTCCATGCAAATCACGGTACCCACATTATCAAAAGATAGCCTATGCGGTATTCATGGCGTCCCGGAAGCTACGACACTACTTTCAAGAGTGTTCGATTACGATAGCCTCGGAAGTGCCACTTAATGATATTTTAAACAACCGCGACGCTACAGGCGGGATTGCCAAATGGGCGATTGAGCTCCTCCCGTTTGACATAACATACAAACCCCGATGAGCCAATAAATCACAAGTATTGGCCGACTTCGTCGCCGAATGGACGGAGGTCGAACTCCCTAAAGAGTATGGCGCATACTCCAACTGGATCATGCAGTTCGATGGTTCTAAAATGCTGGCCGGTCTAGAGGCTGGCGTCGTCCTGACATCCCCAACCGGGGATACCATTCAGTACGTACTGCAAATATTGTATACAGACTCCAACAATGCAGCCGAATAGGAAGCTCTGTTGCTTGGTCTTCGGATGGCAGTCTCCATGGGCATTCAAGGCCTGGAGGTGCATGGGGATTCAAACCTCACAATATCCCAAATAAATGGAGATTTTGATGCCAAGGATCCGAAAATGGCGGCCTATTGAAACACCGTCCTAAAAATGTCAGCTCAGTTCGAGGGGCTCGAATTTCACCATGTGGCTCGGGAAAACAATCAGGCGGCGGATGTCCTCGCCTGCATCGGTGCAAAACACGATACGGTCCCCCCAACATATTTCTGGAAAGGATGTTCAAGCCATCCGTAGTATGGGAAGGAGACATCGGTAACAATAGTCCGGACCCGGCCAAAATGCCCGATACCGAATACTCTGACACAATCGGAGGCTCTGCCACCGAAATAACACCTTCAGCCCACGTAATAATGGCCATTATTGCCCCATGGACAGAACCATTCCTGGCCTACCTAACTAGATAGGAACTTCCGGAGGACCAAAATGAGGCACGCTGCATAGTGCGGCGATCCAAGGACTACAGGGTCCATGAGGGAGAATTGTACAAACTACCAGAGTCCTTCAAAGGTGCATCTCCGAAGAGGAAGGGCGGAATCTTTTGGCAGAAATTCACGCCGGACTCGGCAGTCATCACGCTGCAGCCCGGGCCCTTGTAAGCAAGGCCTTCCGCACAGGATTCTATTGGTCAACAACCCGGGCAGACGCACAAGACTTGGTCCAACGTTGCGCCGGTTGCCAGCTCTTTGCAAATCAAAGCCACATGCCACCCACCGCCCTCCAAACAATCCCCATTACATGGCCCTTTGCGGTCTGGGGGCTTGACATGGTTGGAACCCTTAAAGGGGGAACCCACAAGAAAAAAAAATACTTACTGGTCATGGTGGATAAATTCATCAAATGGATAGAGGCCAAACCTGTTAAAACAGCCGAATCCGAACCGGTGATAGACTTTATATCCGGGGTTGTACACTGTTATGGCGTCCCCCACAGCATCATCACTAACAATGGCACGAACTTCACGACAGACGAGGTAAAACTCTGGTGCAGCAAAATGGGCATCAAGCTCGATTATGCTTCAGTCTATCACCCACAAACCAACGGTCAAGTCGAGCGAGCAAACGGTCTTATAATGAGCGGCATTAAACCCAGATTAGTGCGTTCCTTAATGGAGTCTGACACGCACTGGGTAGAGGAGCTTGACTCCGTACTCTGGGGGCTGTGGACCACGCCGAATCGTAGTACCGGATATAGTTCTTTATGGTGTACGGCGCAGAGGCAGTCTTGCCCTGCGACCTAATTCATGACTCACCTCGAGTGCGCATGTACGAAGAAAGAGAAGCTGAGCTTGATCGGCAGGACAGTCTGGACACCTTGGAGGAGGAGCGTGACGTAGCCAAAGCCCGTTCCGCATTTTATCAGCAACAGGCTCACAGATACCAAAGCAGAGAAGTATGGGCCAAAACTTATAACATTGGCGAACTAGTTCTACGCCTGCCGGATAAGAAAAAGAACAACCTTGAGCCCAAATGGGAAGGTCCCTTCATTATTGACCAAGTTCTGACCGGTGGAGCGTACCGACTACGGGATGCATCGACTAGTTGACTCGAACCGAACCCATGGAACGCGGCCAGACTCCGAAGATTCTACGCCTAGCACCGGACTCTACGTTAGTCCCCTCCCTTTGTCCATTTTCTGCATATACATCATCTGTTTTGTTTCCCTTTCTTTCTTTCTCTTATTATTTCTCTAGGCCTTCAAGGGTCACCTTGTGCCTCACTTGTACATTACAGATGTGCTAGCCGCACTTTTCATACATGAGGGCTTCTTTCACAAAAGCTTAAATTATTTATCTAGGCCTCACGCCCAACACATGTGTTATACTTCCACATGTACCTTTTTTCACCATTATATGCATCGATATGACTTAAGTTTTGGCCAAGCTGGGTTGCCTGGCTCTTGTATTTATGCCCTACGTTCCTATTAATTTGGCTAGGGCATAAGGGGAGCACCTCTGCGATTGTTACTGCCGGGTCAGGCGGATGTGTACCTCAGACTGGGTGAAGCCGAAAGCTAGCCTTCTTAAGGGAATATTCGGTCGGTGAACAAAAGATGATTTTTATTTATTGTCCATATCTGCCCCCAGATGCTTTTTCTGCGTTTCTTATCGTAGTCTGGACATGCACTTTAGGGCATGCTTACCTAGCAAAAGGAACCCTTAACGGAACTATTCTCCCTGGAAGATGTTTCTTACTACCCATGTAATATAACATAACTAGTTGGACACTTGTCTGATAAAGCACTAATGACCCCTACGCCTGGTCTCCACGCATACCTTGGCTTTATATAACTGAGCGGGTATTCGGATTCACTCCGGACTATCGGGCCCGAAGGTTGAAGCAAAAAGGTCCGCAACGACAAATGATCTACAATCCGGCTAGAAGGCATTATACATGTCACTTCAATTACATAGTCATGCGGACTGACTAAATTCCTCCTCTATACCATCCAACAGGTGGTCCAGCTTACACTCCTGTTGAGAATACTTTGCGGCTAATTCTACTTGCCCATAAACTAAGCTAACAGGGATCTCTTTTCCGTCGGGCCCCATAGGTCCGACCTCGGCCATGTGATTTGGGTCTGCCTTGGTATACCGCGTCTTCACCATGGCCTGGGCTTCTCTGGCACCCTGTCGATAGGCTGATATCTTCCATAAACGGAAGCGCCGCCGTGCTCCCTTCAGCTTCTCCGCAAGCTCTGCAACGCCTTCTAGCAACGAGACGGACGACCACAAGGCCTGGGCAACGCCCTGCATCACCTGCCGAACTTGTTCGTGCAGATGTGACAGCTCGGACAGAAGATCACCCACAGAACCGGGCATTTCCTCCGCGGGATGACCCGCCAGCATACCTACAGACATAACGCTATTAGACAACTTCTTCGCCGAACTCCTTTAAAAAGGATTCGTTCAAACACTTACTGAAAATGCCCCACCGAAGCCGCTTATTCTCCTTCTCGGAGTCCGCAAGCTGGCCCCGAACGTCTTTTAGTTCCACATTCAGCTTAATGTTGGCATATTGGAGATTGTTTTTCTCCAGCATAACCTTAGTTAGCACGCGTTTGCCAGCCTCTAGCTGTCGCATAACGTGCTGGTCCCCCGGACTTTCTCCGGAGTCATCTGCAAAATCAATTGTTAGATCTGCAGACACACCGCACACTATATGGTAACCACCATTCTTTAAAGTAAATGTTACCAGCAGGAGGCTTTTTCTGTTCCTGCAATGCGGCAAGAGCGGCCCCCAGTTGGGTCTTGCATTCCTCCAGCTCCTGGGACAACCTAGTATTCTTCTTTGTAAGAACCTGCACATTAAAGATTATCCTTAAATCAGTTCTGCTAACTGTTTCAAGTCTCAGGGGCTACTGATACATATAAATCGTCAGATTTACTCACCCGTACATCCTTTACATACTGATCCGTGGCTCTGGCTAGACCATCTTGAGCAGCACGGAGCTACGCCTCTCCAGAATTGAAGGCGTCGAACGCCTCTGGTGAGAAACAAGCGTCACGAAGTACGGCCCGGCGGCGCCTATGATTCATGGCTCTTTCCACTTCTGAGTTTGTAGCGGATAATCTATCTGCATCCTCTGTAGGGGGATTATTCGGCGCTTGCCCCATATCACCTTCCGCCTCCATGTCCGGTCCTGGCACCCGACTGGTGGAAGCTTGATTGGCAGCATCGCCGGACATATTCCGGCGAGCATTCTTTCTGTTAAAGAAACACGAGCTTCATTACATTTTGAGAAAGACGACAACCACGGAGCGGGGTTTTTCCTATACCTTTGCGTCGGCGTCTCCGTCCTGACCGCCTTCCTTTTGGGCCTACCCGGCCTCGGTACCTCTTGTTGGCGAGTGGCTGTGGGTTCGGTAGGGCGTCCCAAATGCCTTCCCTGTAAAATATGCCATGTGTATATGGTGGGTGAAGTGCCTAAAAGGGGATCCTAGTTCTGGAGTTGGGACTTTTTGATTTTTCTTACCTGCGATGTAGGGAGCAGCCCGGGATAGTCGGCCGTAATGGCCACCAGGGCATCGTGGTAGCTTAACTGATAGAACTGCCAGTCTATCAATTCCACAGAGATAACCAGATCTTCTTCAAGTCCGGAATCGAGGGCCCGGTCAGGGTCCTCTGGTTGTGGAGAAGGGCTGCTGACCTCCTTTATGGCTTTTCACAGTTCCTGCCGCAAAGTGGCAAGGTGAATACTTATGATTAAGAATGCGGGAAAAATGGGGGCAGGGAGATATAACTTACCCAGCTTGGAGGATTGTACATGGAGAATCCATCCCGTGGCTTAATGCAGGTGAACTCCTCTTCCTCACCCTTGAACAGTTCGGACAGAATTTTCGCTAGAGCGGCAGCATTGTCCGGACCCTTACGCCCGCAGCGGGTGGCGTCATCCGCCCCGTTATAACACCACAAGGGGTACCCACGATATTGAAGTGGCTGCAGTCCCCGCATTATGCAAATTGACATAACTTTGATTATTGTCAATCTTGATCGAGCCAGTGTTTTGATCCAGTGCATCAGATAGAGGACTTCTCCGTTGTCTTCCGCCTGGGGGCTCCGTGGGCGCCAACTTCGCCGCTTCTTCAAAGGAGCATTGTTGAACTCAGGAAGACCCCACCGAACAGGGTCCGGAAGGGGGACATCCTCCATATAAAACCATTCATCAAAACTTTTGTTAGGGAAACCGGGCAAAAGCAATGTGTAGTCAAAAACTAATTGTTAGGCTTAGGGGTTTAATGTTGTAATTTATGAGGTGACATTCAACAAATAAAGTAAGTTACTAGAGAAGCTAAATAGATAGCCACTAATCCTTTATCATTGCTCATGAGATATTGTTTAAGAAGGCAAATTTTAACATGTCCCCTCTTACCCCATGCTTTCACATGGGAACCAAACAATTCAATCAAACTTCTCAATGAAATGGATGTATGTGAGATAGATAGATAGATAGATAGATAGATTGATATATATATATATATATATATATATATATAGAGAGAGAGAGAGAGAGAGAGAGATTTAGTTCATAAAGATAAAAAAACTACACAGTACATTTCGTGAAACAATATATCAAATGTCTACATACATTGCATTGTGGTTCAACACATCAAAAATTCCAAGTTTCTCAATGATGAATAAAACAAAAAATAGAAGTAGCATCACACTTTCCCCAATAAAATTACAACCATATACTTAGCTAATGTAGCCAAACAAAGGCATCACCAATGCATATGCATAAGTACATGCATTCTTGGAACATATGTTTGAACTGAAAATTTATTTTTTTCATATATACATATTTACATTTAATGGTTTTATATTATTCATTATCACTCAAATTTTTTTATTAGTTATAATACATCTTACAAAATTTAAAAACTTATGATGGCACAAAATGTTTATTTTAAAATTAAAAAATATAGCTTCTAGCCGCGCAAATGCGCGGGTGACCACGCTAGTTCTAATTGAAACATATATGTCTCTAGTGATATATGTATATCAAAATTAGAGTGTTTTGTATCAAGTTTGTGAATAAGTATTATTCTAATTATGATTTGTTGCAACACACATGAACATTGCTAGTATTTCCAACCATGCAATTTTTTTCTCTAGTATTCCATAGTTTCGAGTGTTCTATCAAGATATTAGTCACTCATGGTTGATATTTACTTTCAGTCATGTACACATATGCACTATGTAACTAGCCTTGCTTATTGGGTTCCAAAGCTTAACTTTCACACCTACTTACAATATGTAGAGTATTTAACAAAAAACTACCACTTTCAACCAGCCCTAGGAAGAATCTATTGTACAAAAAATAGCAAAAACATACCCAAAATTTCTTAATCCACGCCAAAAACTACTACCTACCGATTAGGTTAGTTTAAACCCATTTATGACAGGGTTGGCCCACACGTCCGTGCTGACGAGGCAGCTTAAACCAACACATTTTGTTTGACCGTTGACACGAGGGACCCACATCTGACCTTCTATCCTGTTATTCCCCCCTCAAATCATTATTTTTCCTGAACATTACTTCAAACAGTACTGATGCATGTTCGCCGGTGGCGCCGGTGATGAGCGGGTTGGCCGCCGCTCTACCGGATGGGCCAGATGCCGCGCCGGCCTATGCACGGGTTGGCAGGCTGGCCCGAGCGTGACTCACGAGCGAGCAAGCCACCGCGCTGGCCTTCGCTCGAGCCAGATGGCTGGCCTTAGCGCAGCACCGCGCGAGCAAGCCGCCGCGCCGCCATGCCAATCTAGCTAGCTAACCTTGCAGACAAGCAGCTGGACGGAGCTATCTTGGCTAGCTAGCGGCCGCAAGCGCCGGACGGAGCTGACATATGGGCTGCCGCAAGATGGGCTCCACACCACCGCCGGTTTTGACCTCGCCTTTTGCCGGCGGCGGTAGCTGCGTCCCATGGCTGAGGATGACTAGGTGGACGGGCCGGAAGTAGGAGGTCACTCGGGGATTTTTGTGCAGACTGATATGTAGGTCCCACAAGTCATAATGCCCGGTCGAATAGAAGGCGTTGACTTAATGGACGACATGGGCCCTGTTTGGATACTCTAAGTCAGAGGTTACATTCTAACCCTGAACTAACTCTAACCAAAGTGGTGTTTGGATGTCAGGGTTAGATTGACAACAAATGTATCCAAACAGGGCCATGGGTTGAAACGTGCCTACAACGACACTTTGTAGAGTAGTCGTTTCTTGGTAGGGCTGGTTGGTAAGAGCATGTACAATGGTTGATAAGGTAGTCTTATCTTAAGTCTACCACGTATGCAAGTGGTAGTAGTTTCTTGGCATTATTAGTAGTTTCTTGCATTATTAGGGGTTTCTTGTAAGCAAGAATGTACTACTAGCGACAAAAGGCGATTTTAGGTTGCGTTGTACTTCAATGAGTACTACTAGTGGTCGCGGGAGTGTATACCTCGTCTTGTGGGTTCGATCCCGGCCGAACGCACGGCGGCCTTTTTTTAAAATAGTAACTTCGCTATGAGCCAATATTTTATACGGGTAGTTTGAGTTTTAAAGTCAAACGGACGTGCGGCACCACAATCTGGGTGCACTGGATAGCCTAGCCACGTGAACGGGTTTTCCTTCCCAGCATCTCGTGGCTCGCCTACTCGCCTTAGCCGCACCTCGCTTGCAGCTTCCTCATCAACTAGTAGCATATTTAAACTAGCGTCTCCCAATAAGCCCGAGGAGCCGGAAAAGCCTGGCGGGGCATTGAGAACTGTGCAATATGGCTCTGTACGTAAATTGCTCTACTACTACTCTGTAGCTTGTGGTGTTGCACGCATGGACTTCACTCCATTATCGGCTCTACTATAAAAGAAATTCCTCTTGACGTGTTTTTTAAAACGGAGGCAAAAGCTTTGCTTCATCTCATTCATAAAGAACTACTAACAAAGTTCGACGAGATCCATTACACCTCCACAAATGGAAGAGAAAAGCCTAGTCTCGCTGTATCAAATAACTCAAATATTCTACCCCCACAGTAACCATCGCTAATAAACAGGCTGCTAGTGTGTGCGTGAGAGGGGCGGCTGAGTAGGCCAGCTACGTGAGAGGAGCGGCTGAATAGAGCACCGAGAGTACCCACTAGGCCACTATGCAGGTGTACTTTCCCTGCATTGATAGTACATCGATGGTTCTAGAGAACAGTATGTAGTACCCTCCACTTCCAACTGTAGCTCCTTGGCCCTGAGATTCAAGAGTTCAAAACTGGTGCACTATACTAGAAGTACAGTACATCGCACTACTAGTTGAGAAAGTAGTACTAGTACTGCTACAGTACAAGTACGTACTCCTCCGTCACATAATGTAAGACGTTTTTTTGACACTAGTTGGCGTGTACAAAAAATAGCAAAAACATACCCAAAATTTCTTAATCCACGCCAAAAACTACTAGCTAGTGCCAAAAATTTCTTACGAGTGCTATTATTTGCAGTATAATGCAATCCCATAACATCCCATAATGCTAGTACTAGTAGTAAATAATAGCCTCACTCCTTCGCTAAGGCTAGCCATAGTGGGGGTAACATAACCGGTAACATGCACTTGGGACTAGCAAACATGCTTATGTGGCACACAATTAAATAAGAGAGAGAGAGGGTTATAGTAACATAGGTAGATACCGTATCATATTAAATGCTATGCTACTTTGTGTCATGCATGGCAATAAATATGGTAATCTATGATACTACTTTATAATACTATGCACTATGAAGCTAGTATCATATACTAGTATCATATGCATGATACTAGTATATGTTACCCCCACTATGTGTAGCCTAAGGAACGATCTACAGTTGGAAGGGACGAGGCCCTGCGGTTACTACGCTCTTATCACCTCCTCGCCAGTTCCCCTCCCCCCAATGAGAAGGCAGTTCGTCGCTGCTCCCATATGGATTCGCCAGGTGGTTCTCCTCCTCGTTGGGGCTGGGAGACCTTGGACGAAGATCCTGTGGGAGAAATCGCATGCCGCTCCGACGTCCTCACCGTGCAAGACTCAGTGCTGCCTGCACCAACTTTTTCAAGATGGTGCTTAAAATGGCTTGGGAAAAGGCCTTGCTTGTTGGTCTTCCATGCGTCCTGGAGGAGAAGGTTCTTCTATGGGACAATCCTTCGAACAGTCCACCGCTCCCTGGCCATGGTTGCACGCTGACTCCTCTAGAGTTGCCGACGTTGAGAGGTAGTCGGATTTTGTCCGATGAGCAGGTCAGTAATGGAGTTGATCATGTAGTACTTAGCTATTCCATTTCCATCCCATAATTTCTCCGCTGCCCACCATCTTATATATAGGTCTGGGTTGGTGCCAATGAAGATTGGCTTGCATACCTCCGGCCGGATACCACCATCATTTTGCACAACATCCACAACAGTGCGGCCGTTCCGGTAGACCCCTTCTCCACCATGGGGATCGGACTTCCGGACTGGCTGGGCTTGAATACGTATGATGATGCCTACATGAGATTGAAGAAGATAGCAATTGCGAACACACCGACAAAGCGACGCGGCTACGACAATTACTATCTCAATGCGGTGTTCGACATAAGGATTGCCATCAATGCAAGAGGCAGTAACAACAGAGGCTGGCGCATGTTGGCGGCGGCAGATTTGTACCCCAACACGTTCGAAGACGCCGTGCACCATCTAGGCCGCATCTTCGCGGTGACAAGGCAGGGGACTTATTTCATCTGGTTACCATCCTACAGTACGAGAGATTACAAACAGAATGCACAAACCATCATTTGCATCCCTAACGGTACTCCATTATTTTGCAGGGACCATTCATCCTGCGATCAAAATAAGATCGCCGATCCTGGATGTGCATTTGCATCCGCGATTCGGTCTAACCTGGAACCTTGTAGCTGACTTTGGCATATTGGGATCAACTATCTTAGCAGTCGTTACCCATGGTACCACTAATGTGCAACATGGTCACACAATCTACCACGATCAGACCGTCACCATCTACCCAGGTATTCCATTTTTTAACCCTCTTGCTTTCTCTTTCATTGTTGTACTAGTACTCTACTTACGTACTAGTAGGAGTACTTTTTACCTTGGAGGACACGTATAGCTAGCTAGGCCCTTGAAGACCTGAACCCACTAGCTGCCACCATTTTTGTTTTTCCATGTCTTACTATCTCATCCATGTAGCCAAGAGTGTCTATATATAATAAGCTGGTTATTTTACTTCCTCTATACCGGAGTAGTACTATTTGCTGCACAGTATTACTGACTGCCATATTTGAGCACAACATTATTATGCATGGACCTTGACTATGTACGTCACCATGTGTCCAGATCTGAGATGCCGCGTGTACCAGATGAACGGCGCCGAGTTCGACCCCCGTGATGCTACGTGGGTGCCGAGGAACACTCTTGGAGAGTACTCTCTTTTCATTGGGGACAGCTACCCCATTGCGAAGTGGATGCCACCTTCCGTGCACGACACGGAAGGCCTGCCGTTCATGAAGCTTGGCTGTGTCTTCAGTGCGCACCGCCGGATGAATGACATGCTGGGACACGCTATCCCTGATTTATGCCGCTTCAACTTGGATGAGTCTCCATCGTGTGGAACCGGACTAGAAAGCTGCGACAATGATTCCCGTTGCCCACCGCTATGGATCGTTCCATCCATGAAGAACACCTGGGACCGAAACCTGGAGGAGGACATGTAGCCCATCTATAACGTGTAAGTGGAGTACAGTAAATTGTGAATGGTAGCGCTGTGAATATATGTAGACTAGTCGTGCACCAATTATCACATGAATTGGAGATGAACTTGTGTGGCATACTGGCATTTGTCCTTTAGAATTTATTAGTAGTAAATATATTATGTGTACGTGCAACTTGTGTGGTTGTTGCACGGGCTCCAACATGCTCTTTGAGAAAAAAAGGTGGCACAGGTTTGGATATACGTGACGTGGCGGCATCATACAGTAGCATCATTCGCTATAGTTGTATAACACTCCTACTAGGACGACAACTCCTATAAAACCTTGCGCTTGGCTCTTTGCCTCTCCGGGAGGTTCAACAGTTCGTACTCATGTGAACCTTGCACTTGGCTCTTCGCCTCTTCGGAAGGTCCAACAATGATCATACTACACTGATTAACTGCTGCACGTCCACCGCGAGGGCGAGGGCGAGGGAGAGGGAGAGGCAGAGGGCGATGTAGTCAACACCCTCTCCTCGTCATGCGAACCACCACACGCACGGGCGACGGAGAGGCGTAGTAAGCAAGCATCTCCTCGTTCGGCGAGTTGACGGGACACATTAAAGCAGTACTAGTACTAGTCCATACTGCGTCCTTTCCGGTTAATATGGCTTAATTTGAAACGAGAAAAATACACTGGCGGTCAACGTATGTAACAATACGCTCTTTACGGTCACTATATATAGTTTTGCGGTGATTATATGATCACTAGCTCATCGTAAAGCACCGTATTGCACCCTACTGACCAGCCACATACTCGACGTGGCACTTTGTTGACTGGTTAAATTGTCACCTGGTTTCTGGGTCCCACCTGTCAGTTGGCAGAGCAAAGAAATCAGCTAAAAAACAAAGAGTGTAGTACATCTACACTTCTAATGCATTTAGCCTTTAATCCAAATCGATATTGATTGACTAATGCACCAACTTGTGCTCTAGGTATAGGCTACATGTCTATCCTTAATTACAGCATGCAACGACCTTCATTTAATCTTCTTCTCTCAATGGTCGCATGCACACATAAGTCTGGTACTTCTGGGCGTTAATTATGCCCTGGTCAATGTGCAAATATCTAAATGTACAGTCTTTCGCGGACGTAGGGAGTAGGTTGAGCACTTGAGGGTGAGCGTGTGTGTTGCGTCGTGTGCTGTGTGCCGCATGGGTGCGTGAGTGTTGCGTGCGTCCATGTGTACGTGTGAGTGTTGCATGTTGCATGCGTGCATGCATGCATGGGGCTTACTCCCTCCCAGTGACATGTTCATATATCAAGCTTCCTATGTTCCCTCCGTATGGTGATACTCCCTTTGTTCCCAAATACAGAGTAAAATCCTCCCTCTGTTCCCAAATACGGAGTAAAATCCTCCCTCTGTTCCCAAATACGGAGTATTTGTCTTTCTAGAGATTTCAACAAGTGACTACGTACGGAGCAAAATGAGTGAAGTGAGCATAGAGGCATAGGGATAATGTAGAAAGGAAGTCTTCGCGATCCATTATTCCCCATCTCGGTCAGAGAGAACTATTCAACTAGTCTTCACAGTGAAGTGACAATATACGCTACAACAGATGGGACACTTAATTAATAAGCTGAACCAGCGTGTTGGTATTACTAAATCAGCCTTACCCAGTACTGCCATCATGTTTGCCTGTAGAGCACACTTCTGTCCTCCATTAACTGACATATGGGCCCTCTTGTGGTAGACACATATGTCATCGCTGTAACTATTTACACTCTGAAGGACGTTATATCCTGGTAGTAGTAGTAGAATTGAGATTTAATGCACTTTCTTCCCCGTCTTCCACTCTTCTTCCTCCTCTCTTCGCCATCGTCGGCCGCACACCATTCCCCCCCGCTCCCTGCTCGCCCGCCCACGCTATCTTCCTTGGTAGCTCGCGCGTACTGATAACCCACAAGTATAGGGGATCAATTGTAGCCTCTTTCGATAAGTAAGAGTGTCGAACCCAACGAGGAGCTAAAGGTAGAACAAATATTCCCTCAAGTTCTATCGACCACCGATACAACTCTACGCACACTTAATATTCGCTTTACCTAGAACAAGTATGAAACTAGAAGTACTTTGTAGGTGTTGTTGGATAGGTTTGCAGGATAATAAAGAGCACGTAAAAAAAGTAGGGGCTGTTTAGATAAAGAAGCAATAAAGTTAGTATAGCGAGTGTGGAAAAGTGGTGGTAGGAGTTGCGAAATTGTCCCTAAGCAATTGACTACTTTACTAGACCGATAGCAAGTTTTATGTGGGAGAGGCCACTGCTAGCATGTCATCAACTTGGAACTTATGATTGGAACTATTAGCAAGCATCCGCAACTACTAACGTTCATTAAGGTAAAACCCAACCATAGCATTAAGATATATTGGTCCCCCTTCAATCCCATATGCATCAATTTCTATGCTAGGTTGAAGCTTCTGTCACTCTTGCCCTCCAATACATAGTCCTATCAACATACAACTAACCCTATGGTGTGATCCACGCGTGCGCTCATATGATGGGCACCAAAGGACAGCAACATAACCACAAGCAAATTAAATCAACCATAGGAATTCATCAACCACCGACAGGACAATGAAAATCTACTCAAACATCATAGGATGGCAACACATCATTGGACAATAATATGAAGCATAAAGCACCATGTTCAAGTAGAGGGTACAACGGGTTGCGGGAGAGTGAACCGCTGTAGATAGAGGGGGGAAGGTGATGGAGATGTTGGTGAAGATGGCGAAGGTGTTGGTGTAGATTGCGGTGATGATGATGTCCCCCAGCGGCGTTCCGGCGCCACCAGAAGCAAGGGGAAGAGAGCCCCCCTTCTTCGTCTTCTTCTTCCTTGACCTTTTCCCTAGGTGGGAGAAGGGTTTCCCCTCTGGTCCATGGTCTCCATGGAGTGGGAGCGGCGAGAGCCCCTCCGAGATTGGATCTGTCTCTCTCTGTTTCCGCGTTCTCAGATTCTGCCCTTTCACCGTTTTTTATATTCCTAGAGATCCGTAACTCCGATTGGGCTAAAATTTTAACACAATCTCTATTCGGATATTATCTTTCTTGCGGCGAAAGAAGGGCATCAACTGCCTTACGGGGTGGCCACGAGGGCCCATGGCGCGCCTGACCCCCTGGGGCACGCCCCCTGCCTCGTGGCCCCCTCGGGCATCGTCTCGCGTTGATTCTTCTTTGCAAAAATCACATATATTCCAAAAAAATCTCCGTCAGTTTTTATCCCGTTTGGACTCCGTTTGATATGGATTTACTGCGAAACAAAAAACATGCAACAAACAGGAACTGGCACTGGGCACTGGATCAATATGTTAGTCCCAAAAATAGTATAAAAAGTTTCCAAAAGTATATAAAAGTTGTATAATATTGGCATGGAACAATCAAAAATTATAGATACGACGGAGACGTATCACATACCATATCCCCCCGCTCATTGCTCGGCCACACAAGGAGAAGCTTCTTCGCTCGCCCGCCCGAATCCACTTCCCCGCTGGCTCGCAGGCACCGAAAGATGTTATGAAAATGCCAACTACGTACACTAAAACATGTATTCGACAATACTGCAGGTATCACACTGAGTGGCCTAAGAAATCATTTCTTCCAGCGCAATTTCAGGGCATTCAAAAGGGGCACGTGGACGCGTCGCAAGATACAGTCGGAGTGCGGCATGCACGCGATGTGACACAACACTGGCAATACCTTGCCGGTGGTGGTCAACGGCCGGCAGACGGGCAGTAAAAAGGTTCTGGTGCTGCACACCAACAAGAACTTCTACCAGCAGAGGACCAACTGAGTGATACACCAGTACCATCTCGGGGACCTGGAGCAAGAGAAGGAGCGGGAGCTGGTCCTCTGCAAGATTGTCTACCAGACGAACACTAGGGCCAGGAGTAAAAATATTATAAGTTAGTTTGGTATTGGTACTTGTACTATCTTGTCGTACGCAAGTTGGTATTGTTGTTAATGATCTTTTGGTATGAACTTGGCATTTGCTTCCAACCATCATGCCGAGGGTCGACGTGGATATAAAGCTGAATCATTTGTTTCGAAACGAATTTTCAGGCACCTGATTTTTATTTGATAGGTAGTATAAGCACCTGCCGTTCGAGTTCCCAGTTCTCCAAAATTTTTGAAACAAGTGCATGCTGTTATTATCACGATGAAAAAACAATATCCCTGCTGCATCCTAGTTATTAGTCTGCCTGTACTGATGGAATCTATCATCGTGTAATTGTTCTATCTCATCTCATCTTTACCTTAAGAATAGGACTGCCTGTTCATTATTACAAATTTAGAATATATAGTATGTCTATAACCACATCACTGCTATATGTTCCTCTCATTTCCTAGATTTTTATGACCACACATGTTATTGCTAGAGTTGATATGAGAACAGTTGGTATCTAATGATTGTTAGAATACATATTATGAGTATAACCTAATGATTGCTATATGTTACTCTCATTTAGATATCAAGGGCTGAGATTAAAGATATAAACGTTACATACAAATAATGTTAGGTAGAAACAATTGAACATGACACGTACAAAAATAATTTTTCAAGCATAATCAAAAGCGGATATTGCATGCAGCAATAAGTACGACCGGCCCCCCAATGCAATACATACTAAGACTGTTCAAAGAAGGAAAGAAAAACATACACAGACTCTTCCATGAAAAATAACAGAAAAAAAAAGATTCGTGATTGCCAAGCAAAGCCCAAAAAAGAAAAAAAAAGATTTATGATTGGTCGGAAAGCCCAGAACAGTCCCAATCCATATCCTAGCCGGCCGTCGTCAAGACAGCCTCGCAACTCCCATGCATGTCCTGGGGCGCCACCATGGACACAGCACGCTTTGATTCAGTGTACGCATCACATCGGCAGCCTCAGGTTGCACAACGTCTCAGAGTCCTCTCGCATGCGGCGGCCGCCGCCGCGGACGACGCTGACGCTGTTAAGTACACCTAGATGCCGTCTGCGGGTCAATCAATCATCTACCATGCGCTATGCGTCAACAACTTCATGTTTCAAACTCGCCTCATGCATGCATCCCGATCAGCATGGAGATAGTTAGAGGATGGATGGAAGACTTGCCTTGCAATGAGCAGCCACAAGATCGATCAAAGCAAGAGCTAACTAGGTATGTATTTTTTATGAGATGGTATAAGATAGATTGGAGACTTGCCTTGCAATCAGTAGGAACAAGATCGATCACAGCCACAGCTAGCTAGGTGTACCCACTTTTATTTTTTATTTCAAATATCTAGGTGCGTACTGGAACATAATATGTATATTTTTTTAACACAACTATTTCAGTATAATGCAACATAGTCTATATAATTTTTGAACATCTAAACATCAGCATTGTGAGACAAATAGCCGTGTATAGATGATGTCTTGACAAGCCTATAAACTTTTATAACTTACTTAACTATGTCTTGACGTACACCCTCATAAGAAAAATACATGTTGGAATTTTGCTAGTAGGCCTTTGGCCCAAAGCCCAACTAAAATTCTGAAATTCTCTTGGCCCATTCATGCACACATGTGAGTGGAGTGAGTGAGGCTAAAGTTTAGTCCCACCGCGGAAGTTGAGAAAGAGTTGCACCTCTTTATAAGGTGAGCTCTTCTACCACTTGTATAAGCATGAGAAGAGGAGACCTACACGCGCGCTCCTCCTCCTCGCTCGCCTCGCCACGCCACGCCTCGCCTCGCCTCGTCACGACGTGCCGCGGGTTGCAGGATTGAGCCGAGGACAGAGCTATGCACATTGTCTATATTTTTGCTGCATGGGAAAATTAATGAGTCATTAATTAATAATTAACGGACGCGTTAATTACTGAATCGTTTCCGATTCTTTTGGATCGTGACGACTCGGACCTGGGGTTTACTCCCACGACCTACCCACCCTAGCCGCCGCCGCTTCGTATGGTTTCTCACCACCGTTCCAGATCATTGCGCCGCCAAGCAAGTCTTATCCATCCCTCCTTCCGGCGTGCTCATATTTCCAACAATCCAAAAACCTGATTATAGGCAATTTACTCCGAGTGGTTTTGCTGCGCATCTGAAGCCGCCTGCCTTTAAGGGGGCACAATATAAGAGGTGGCGCACGAGAGCAGTCTACTGGTTTCAGACCATGGGCTGCTATGATGCCACCAAGGGCAAGCCTAAGGGCGATCTTAATCCAGCACAGCTGGAAGCTTTTGAGAAGATCGATACCCTCTTTAAAGGCGCTCTTCTAAGTGTTCTTGATGACTCCATTGTGGACCCCGACAGCGAGTTGTACGTCATGGAGCAATTCTATGACTACAAGATGACTGATGAGCGCCCTGTTGTACAGCAGGCTCATGAGATACAGTCGCTCACAAAAGAACTTGAGTACTTCAAGTGTGTGTTGCCGGACAAATTTGTTGCCGGAGGCATCATTGCCAAGCTTCCACCTTCGTGGAACAATTTTGCTACTTCCCTGAAACACAAGAGACAGGAGTTTTCCGTTGCGGATCTTATTGGTACTCTTGATGTTGAAGAGAAGGCGAGAGCAAAGGACACACGTGCTCGAGTTGCTGAGGGAGGTTCTAGTGCCCACATGGTACAGAATAAGAACTCCCAGCCCAACAAGTTCAAAAACAATAAGAACAAAACTCAGGGCAAAGGCAAGTTTGATAGAAAGAACAAGCCATCACATTCTACCAACTTCAAGAAGAATTCTCATAAGAAGGGGAAGGGACTTTGCCATGTCTGCGGTGATCCTAATCACTGGGCTCCGAAGTGTCCTAACCGCTTTGAGGAGCGCGAACATGAGAAGAGCGGCAAGTCCGCTAATGTTGTCATCGATGATACTGATATGAAGGAATCAGGGCATGGTATTTTTCCTACCATCCTTTCAGTATTTCAATCCCCTGATTGGTTAATTGACACCGGTGCCAATGTACATATTTGTGATGACGCCTTCATGTTTTCTTCTTACCAGGCAACAGGGACTTCACCCGTGCTGATGGGGAACGGGTCACATGCCATCGTTCGAGGTGTTGGTACGGTCGATCTGAAGTTTACTTGGGGGAAGACTGTGCGTCTGAAGAACGTTCATCATGTGCCGTCCATCAATAAAAATCTCGTTAGCGGTTCCCGTTTATGTCGAGATGGTTTTAAGTTGGTTTTCGAATCCAATAAAGTTGTAATTTCTAAGTGTGGACAATTTGTTGGAAAAGGCTATGAGTGCGGAGGCTTGTTCCGCCTATCTTTGTCAGATATTTGCACTAAAGTTATTAATAATGTTTGCCACAATAATGAGTCTGATATTTGGTATTCACGACTCTGTCATATTAACTTTGGTTGCATGACGCGGTTAGCCAATATGAATTTAATTCCGAAAATCTCTACTGTCAAAGGCTCCAAGTGCTAAGTATGTGTGCAAGCTAAGCAACCTCGCAAGTCCCATAAGACTGCAGAGGCCAGAGACTTGGCGCCACTAGAGCTTATACATTCTGATCTTTGTGAGATGAATGGCGTGTTGACAAAAGGTGGAAAGAGATACTTCATGATGTTGATTGATGACTCCACTAGATATTGTTATGTGTATCTTCTGAAATCAAAAGATGAGGCTTTGACTTTCTTTGAAAAACTATAAAGCTGAGGCAGTGAACCAACTTGATCAAAAAATTAAACGGCTTAGGTCCGATCATGGTGGAGAGTATTTTTCCAATGAATTTGATCTGTTTTGTGCGGAACATGGTATAATCCATGAGAGGACGCCTCCCTACTCACCCCAGTCAAATGGGGTAGCCGAAAGAAAGAACCAAACTCTAACTGATATGGTTAACACCATGTTGGACACTTCGGGTCTATCCAAGGAATGGTGGGGGAGGCGCTAATGACTGCGTGTCATGTCCTAAACCGAGTTCCCACAAAGCATAAGACCATGACTCCATTTGAGGAATGGGAAAGGAAAAGGTTGAAACTCTCTTACCTATGTACTTGGGGTTGTTTGGCGAAAGTCAATATACCAATTCCCAAGAAGCGCAAGCTTGGACCAAAAACCGTGGATTGTGTTCTTCTGGGCTATGCTTTTCATAGCATCGGCTATAGATTTTTGATAATAAAATCTGAGGTATCCGACATGCATGTTGGTATGATTATGGAATCGAATGATGCAACTTTCTTTGAGGACATATTGATCGATGGTGACAAGTGCGTGTACTATCGCTATGGTGGGGGCGAAGGAGTTATTCTTTGTCTGTATGTCGATGACATATTGATCTTTGGAACCAAACTTGATTTAATCAAGGAGGTTAAGGATTTCTTATCTCGCTGTTTTGAGATGAAGGATCTAGGAGTAGCTGATGTTATCTTAAACATCAAGCTGTTGAGAGATGAGAATGGTGGGATCACACTGCTTCAGTCTCATTATGTGGAAAAGGTGTTGAGTCGTTTTGGGTATAGCGACTGCACGCCTTCTCCAACTCCATATGATGCTAGTGTGTTGCTTCGAAAGAATCGACGGATTGCTAGAGATCAACTGAGGTATTCTCAGATCATTGGCTCGCTTATGTATTTGGTGAGTGCCACGAGGCCTGACATCTCTTTTGCTGTGAGCAAGCTGAGTCGGTTTGTGTCAAAACCGGGAGATGATCATTGGCATGCGCTTGAGAGAGTTATGCGCTATTTGAAAGGCACCGCGAGCTATGGGATTCACTACACCGGGTATCCAAGGGTACTGGAGGGTTATAGTGACTCAAACTGGATATCTGATGCTGATGAGATTAAGGCCACAAGTGGTTATGTTTTTACACTTGGTGGTGGCACTGATTCCTGGAAGTGTTGCAAGTAGACCATCTTAATGAGGTCAACTATGGAAGCAGAACTCACAGCATTAGACACTGCCACTGTTGAAGCAGAGTGGCTTTGTGAACTCTTGATGGACTTACCCATGGTTGAAAAACCAATACCCCCTATCCTGATGAACTGTGATAATCAAACTGTGATCGTCAAGATAAACAGTTCTAAGGACAATATGAAGTCCTCAAGGCATGTGAAGAGGAGACTAAAATCTATCAGAAAATTAAGGAACTCCGGAGTTATTACGTTGGATTATATCCAAACGTCGAAAAACTTGGTAGATCCCTTCACAAAGGGTCTATCACGTAATGTGATAGATAATGCATCGATGGAGATGGGTTTGAGACCCACCGCATGAGTTGTCCATAGTGGTAACCCACTCTATGTGATCGGAGATCCCGTGAAGTAGAAGTGGGAGACAAACTGTTGGTCAGATGGGAGGAGAGTACCCCTATATTAATTATCCCACTCCGTGAAGATGCAATACTCTCCTGATCTGCATGGCAGGTTGATACTTATCTTAATGTGTTCCAAGTGGCTTATTCGGGTAAGCAGAGATGTTGTCCTGCAGAACATCTTTTGAGGAACACACCTATATGAATTTGACTGTTAACGTTGCAGTCTGTGAGAATTGGGTGTTCTCTAATAAATTCATGAAAGGCCCTGGAGTATGACGTATACGCTCCACCCGCGGGGAAGCCTTGATGCAGCCCAGTATCGGTCAAGAATTTGTGTGAAACTAGTGTTGGGGAACGTAGTAATTTCAAAAATTTTCCTACGCACACGCAAGATCATGGTGATGCATAGCAACGAGAGGGGAGAGTATGATCTACGTACCCTTGTAAATCGACAACGGAAGCGTTTGGTTGATGTAGTCGTACGTCTCCACGGCCCGACCGATCAAGCACCGAAACTACGACACCTCCGAGCTCTAGCACACGTTTAGCTCGATGACGATCCCCGGACTCCGATCCAGCAAAGTGTCGGGGAAGAGTTCTGTTAGCACGACGGCGTGGTGACGATCTTGATGCACTACCATCGCAGGGCTTCGCCTAAGCACCGCTACAATATTATCGAGGACTATGGTGGAAGGGGGCACCGCACACGGCTAAAAATATGATCACGTGGATCAACTTGTGTGTCTATTGGGTGCCCCCTGCCCCTGTATATAAAGGAGTGGAGGAGGGGAGGGCCGGACCTCTCTATGGCGCGCCCTAGGGGAGTCCTACTCCCACCGGGAGTAGGATTCCCCCTTTCCTAGTCCAACTAGAAGTCCTTCCATGTAGTAGGAGTAGGAGACAAGGAAGGGGAAGAGGGAAGAGAAGGAAGGAGGGGGCGCAGCCCCTCCCCTAGTCCAATTCGGACTAGGCCTTGGGGGGCCGCATGGCCTGCCTCTCCCTCTCTCCTAAATCCCAATAAGGCCCATATACTTCTTCTCCCGTATTCCCGTAACTCCCTGGTACTCCGAAAAATACCCGAACCACTCAAATCATTATTTTTCCTGAACATTACTTCAAACAGTACTGATGCATGTTCGTCGGTGGCGCCGGTGATGAGCGGGTTGGCCGCCGCTCTACCGGATGGGCCAGACGCCGCGCTGGCCTATGCATGGGTTGGCAGGCTGGCCCGAGCGTGACTCACGAGCGAGCAAGCCACCGCGCTGGCCTTCGCTCGAGCCAGATGGCTGGCCTTAGCGCAGCACCGCGCGAGCAAGCCGCCGCGCCGCCATGCCAATCTAGCTAGCTAACCTTGCAGACAAGCAGCTGGACGGAGCTATCTTGGCTAGCTAGCGGCCGCAAGCGCCGGACGGAGCTGGCATATGGGCTGCCGCAAGATGGGCTCCACACCACCGCCGGTTTTGACCTCGCCTTTTGCCGGCGGCGGTAGCTGCGTCCCATGGCTGAGGATGACTAGGTGGACGGGCGGAGGTAGGAGGTCACTCGGGGATTTTTGTGCAGACTGATATGTAGGTCCCACAAGTCATAATGCCCGGTCGAATAGAAGGCGTTGACTTAATGGACGACATGGGCCCTGTTTGGATACTCTAAGTCAGAGGTTACATTCTAACCCTGAACTAACTCTAACCAAAGTGGTGTTTGGATGTCAGGGTTAGATTGACAACAAATGTATCCAAACAGGGCCATGGGTTGAAACGTGCCTACAACGACACTTTGTAGAGTAGTCGTTTCTTGGTAGGGCTGGTTGGTAAGAGCATGTACAATGGTTGATAAGGTAGTCTTATCTTAAGTCTACCACGTATGCAAGTGGTAGTAGTTTCTTGGCATTATTAGTAGTTTCTTGCATTATTAGGGGTTTCTTGTAAGCAAGAATGTACTACTAGCGACAAAAGGCGATTTTAGGTTGCGTTGTACTTCAATGAGTACTACTAGTGGTCGCGGGAGTGTATACCTCGTCTTGTGGGTTCGATCCCGGCCGAACGCACGGCGGCCTTTTTTTAAAATAGTAACTTCGCTGTGAGCCAATATTTTATACGGGTAGTTTGAGTTTTGAAGTCAAACGGACGTGCGGCACCACAATCTGGGTGCACTGGATAGCCTAGCCACGTGAACGGGTTTTCCTTCCCAGCATCTCGTGGCTCGCCTACTCGCCTTAGCCGCACCTCGCTTGCAGCTTCCTCATCAACTAGTAGCATATTTAAACTAGCGTCTCCCAATAAGCCCGAGGAGCCGGAAAAGCCTGGCGGGGCATTGAGAACTGTGCAATATGGCTCTGTACGTAAATTGCTCTACTACTACTCTGTAGCTTGTGGTGTTGCACGCATGGACTTCACTCCATTATCGGCTCTACTATAAAAGAAATTCCTCTTGACGTGTTTTTTAAAACGGAGGCAAAAGCTTTGCTTCATCTCATTCATAAAGAACTACTAACAAAGTTCGACGAGATCCATTACACCTCCACAAATGGAAGAGAAAAGCCTAGTCTCGCTGTATCAAATAACTCAAATATTCTACCCCCGCAGTAACCATCGCTAATAAACAGGCTGCTAGTGTGTGCGTGAGAGGGGCGGCTGAGTAGGCCAGCTACGTGAGAGGAGCGGCTGAATAGAGCACCGAGAGTACCCACTAGGCCACTATGCAGGTGTACTTTCCCTGCATTGATAGTACATCGATGGTTCTAGAGAACAGTATGTAGTACCCTCCACTTCCAACTGTAGCTCCTTGGCCCTGAGATTCAAGAGTTCAAAACTGGTGCACTATACTAGAAGTACAGTACATCGCACTACTAGTTGAGAAAGTAGTACTAGTACTGCTACAGTACAAGTACGTACTCCTCCGTCACATAATGTAAGACGTTTTTTTGACACTAGTTGGCGTGTACAAAAAATAGCAAAAACATACCCAAAATTTCTTAATCCACGCCAAAAACTACTAGCTAGTGCCAAAAATTTCTTACGAGTGCTATTATTTGCAGTATAATGCAATCCCATAACATCCCATAATGCTAGTACTAGTAGTAAATAATAGCCTCACTCCTTCGCTAAGGCTAGCCATAGTGGGGGTAACATAACCGGTAACATGCACTTGGGACTAGCAAACATGCTTATGTGGCACACAATTAAATAAGAGAGAGAGAGGGTTATAGTAACATAGGTAGATACCGTATCATATTAAATGCTATGCTACTTTGTGTCATGCATGGCAATAAATATGGTAATCTATGATACTACTTTATAATACTATGCACTATGAAGCTAGTATCATATACTAGTATCATATGCATGATACTAGTATATGTTACCCCCACTATGTGTAGCCTAAGGAACGATCTACAGTTGGAAGGGACGAGGCCCTGCGGTTACTACGCTCTTATCACCTCCTCGCCAGTTCCCCTCCCCCCAATGAGAAGGCAGTTCGTCGCTGCTCCCATATGGATTCGCCAGGTGGTTCTCCTCCTCGTTGGGGCTGGGAGACCTTGGACGAAGATCCTGTGGGAGAAATCGCATGCCGCTCCGACGTCCTCACCGTGCAAGACTCAGTGCTGCCTGCACCAACTTTTTCAAGATGGTGCTTAAAATGGCTTGGGAAAAGGCCTTGCTTGTTGGTCTTCCATGCGTCCTGGAGGAGAAGGTTCTTCTATGGGACAATCCTTCGAACAGTCCACCGCTCCCTGGCCATGGTTGCACGCTGACTCCTCTAGAGTTTCCGACGTTGAGAGGTAGTCGGATTTTGTCCGATGAGCAGGTCAGTAATGGAGTTGATCATGTAGTACTTAGCTATTCCATTTCCATCCCATAATTTCTCCGCTGCCCACCATCTTATATATAGGTCTGGGTTGGTGCCAATGAAGATTGGCTTGCATACCTCCGGCCGGATACCACCATCATTTTGCACAACATCCACAACAGTGCGGCCGTTCCGGTAAACCCCTTCTCCACCATGGGGATCGGACTTCCGGACTGGCTGGGCTTGAATACGTATGATGATGCCTACATGAGATTGAAGAAGATAGCAATTGCGAACACACCGACAAAGCGACGCGGCTACGACAATTACTATCTCAATGCGGTGTTCGACATAAGGATTGCCATCAATGCAAGAGGCAGTAACAACAGAGGCTGGCGCATGTTGGCGGCGGCAGATTTGTACCCCAACACGTTCGAAGACGCCGTGCACCATCTAGGCCGCATCTTCGCGGTGACAAGGCAGGGGACTTATTTCATCTGGTTACCATCCTACAGTACGAGAGATTACAAACAGAATGCACAAACCATCATTTGCATCCCTAACGGTACTCCATTATTTTGCAGGGACCATTCATCCTGCGATCAAAATAAGATCGCCGATCCTGGATGTGCATTTGCATCCGCGATTCGGTCTAACCTGGAACCTTGTAGCTGACTTTGGCATATTGGGATCAACTATCTTAGCAGTCGTTACCCATGGTACCACTAATGTGCAACATGGTCACACAATCTACCACGATCAGACCGTCACCATCTACCCAGGTATTCCATTTTTTAACCCTCTTGCTTTCTCTTTCATTGTTGTACTAGTACTCTACTTACGTACTAGTAGGAGTACTTTTTACCTTGGAGGACGCGTATAGCTAGCTAGGCCCTTGAAGACCCGAACCCACTAGCTGCCACCATTTTTGTTTTTCCATGTCTTACTATCTCATCCATGTAGCCAAGAGTGTCTATATATAATAAGCTGGTTATTTTACTTCCTCTATACCGGAGTAGTACTATTTGCTGCACAGTATTACTGACTGCCATATTTGAGCACAACATTATTATGCATGGACCTTGACTATGTACGTCACCATGTGTCCAGATCTGAGATGCCGCGTGTACCAGATGAACGGCGCCGAGTTCGACCCCCGTGATGCTACGTGGGTGCCGAGGAACACTCTTGGAGAGTACTCTCTTTTCATTGGGGACAGCTACCCCATTGCGAAGTGGATGCCACCTTCCGTGCATGACAGGGAAGGCCTGCCGTTCATGAAGCTTGGCTGTGTCTTCAGTGCGCACCGCCGGATGAATGACATGCTGGGACACGCTATCCCTGATTTATGCCGCTTCAACTTGGATGAGTCTCCATCGTGTGGAACCGGACTAGAAAGCTGCGACAATGATTCCCGTTGCCCACCGCTATGGATCGTTCCATCCATGAAGAACACCTGGGACCGGAACCTGGAGGAGGACATGTAGCCCATCTATAACGTGTAAGTGGAGTACAGTAAATTGTGAACGGTAGCGCTGTGAATATATGTAGACTAGTCGTGCACCAATTATCACATGAATTGGAGATGAACTTGTGTGGCATACTGGCATTTGTCCTTTAGAATTTATTAGTAGTAAATATGTTATGTGTACGTGCAACTTGTGTGGTTGTTGCACGGGCTCCAACATGCGCTTTGAGAAAAAAAGGTGGCACAGGTTTGGATATACGTGACGTGGCGGCATCATACAGTAGCATCATTCGCTATAGTTGTATTACACTCCTACTAGGACGACAACTCCTATAAAACCTTGCGCTTGGCTCTTTGCCTCTCCGGGAGGTTCAACAGTTCGTACTCATGTGAACCTTGCACTTGGCTCTTCGCCTCTTCGGAAGGTCCAACAATGATCATACTACACTGATTAACTGCTGCACGTCCACCGCGAGGGCGAGGGCGAGGGAGAGGGAGAGGCAGAGGGCGCTGTAGTCAACACCCTCTCCTCGTCATGCGAACCACCACACGCACGGGCGACGGAGAGGCGTAGTAAGCAAGCATCTCCTCGTTCGGCGAGTTGACGGGACACATTAAAGCAGTACTAGTACTAGTCCATACTGCGTCCTTTCTGGTTAATATGGCTTAATTTGAAACAAGAAAAATACACTGGCGGTCAACGTATGTAACAATACGCTCTTTACGGTCACTATATATAGTTTTGCGGTGATTATATGATCACTAGCTCATCGTAAAGCACCGTATGGCACCCTACTGACCAGCCACATACTCGACGTGGCACTTTGTTGACTGGTTAAATTGTCACCTGGTTTCTGGGTCCCACCTGTCAGTTGGCAGAGCAAAGAAATCAGCTAAAAAACAAAGAGTGTAGTACATCTACACTTCCAATGCATTTAGCCTTTAATCCAAATCGATATTGATTGACTAATGCACCAACTTGTGCTCTAGGTATAGGCTACATGTCTATCCTTAATTACATCATGCAACGACCTTCATTTAGTCTTCTTCTCTCAATGGTCGCATGCACACATAAGTCTGGTACTTCTGGGCGTTAATTATGCCCTGGTCAATGTGCAAATATCTAAATGTACAGTCTTTCGCGGACGTAGGGAGTAGGTTGAGCACTTGAGCGTGAGCGTGTGTGTTGCGTCGTGTGCTGTGTGCCGCATGGGTGCGTGAGTGTTGCGTGCGTCCATGTGTACGTGTGAGTGTTGCATGTTGCATGCATGCATGCATGCATGGGGCTTACTCCCTCCCAGTGACATGTTCATATTTCAAGCTTCCTATGTTCCCTCCGTATGGTGATACTCCCTTTGTTCCCAAATACAGAGTAAAATCCTCCCTCTGTTCCCAAATACGGAGTAAAATCCTCCCTCTGTTCCCAAATACGGAGTATTTGTCTTTCTGGAGATTTCAACAAGTGACTACGTACGGAGCAAAATGAGTGAAGTGAGCGTAGAGGCATAGGGATAATGTAGAAAGGAAGTCTTCGCGATCCATTATTCCCCATCTCGGTCAGAGAGAACTATTCAACTAGTCTTCACAGTGAAGTGACAATACACGCTGCAACAGATGGGACACTTAATTAATAAGCTGAACCAGCGTGTTGGTATTACTAAATCAGCCTTACCCAGTACTGCCATCATGTTTGCCTGTAGAGCACACTTCTGTCCTCCATTAACTGACATATGGGCCCTCTTGTGGTAGACACATATGTCATCGCTGTAACTATTTACACTCTGAAGGACGTTATATCCTGGTAGTAGTAGTAGAATTGAGATTTAATGCACTTTCTTCCCCGTCTTCCACTCTTCTTCCTCCTCTCTTCGCCATCGTCGGCCGCACACCATTCCCCCCCGCTCCCTGCTCGCCCGCCCACGCTATCTTCCTTGGTAGCTCGCGCGTACTGATAACCCACAAGTATAGGGGATCAATTGTAGCCTCTTTCGATAAGTAAGAGTGTCGAACCCAACGAGGAGCTAAAGATAGAACAAATATTCCCTCAAGTTCTATCGACCACCGATACAACTCTACGCACACTTAATATTCGCTTTACCTAGAACAAGTATGAAACTAGAAGTACTTTGTAGGTGTTGTTGGATAGGTTTGCAGGATAATAAAGAGCACGTAAAAAAGTAGGGGCTGTTTAGATAAAGAAGCAATAAAGTTAGTATAGCGAGTGTGGAAAAGTGGTGGTAGGAGTTGCGAAATTGTCCCTAAGCAATTGACTACTTTACTAGACTGATAGCAAGTTTTATGTGGGAGAGGCCACTGCTAGCATGTCATCAACTTGGAACTTATGATTGGAACTATTAGCAAGCATCCGCAACTACTAACGTTCATTAAGGTAAAACCCAACCATAGCATTAAGATATATTGGTCCCCCTTCAATCCCATATGCATCAATTTCTATGCTAGGTTGAAGCTTCTGTCACTCTTGCCCTCCAATACATAGTCCTATCAACATACAACTAACCCTATGGTGTGATCCACGCATGCGCTCATATGATGGGCACCAAAGGACAGCAACATAACCACAAGCAAATTAAATCAACCATAGGAATTCATCAACCACCGACAGGACAATGAAAATCTACTCAAACATCATAGGATGGCAACACATCATTGGACAATAATATGAAGCATAAAGCACCATGTTCAAGTAGAGGGTACAACGGGTTGCGGGAGAGTGAACCGCTGTAGATAGAGGGGGGAAGGTGATGGAGATGTTGGTGAAGATGGCGAAGGTGTTGGTGTAGATTGCGGTGATGATGATGTCCCCCAGCGGCGTTCCGGCGCCACCAGAAGCAAGGGGAAGAGAGCCCCCCTTCTTCGTCTTCTTCTTCCTTGACCTTTTCCCTAGGTGGGAGAAGGGTTTCCCCTCTGGTCCATGGTCTCCATGGAGTGGGAGCGGCGAGAGCCCCTCCGAGATTGGATCTGTCTCTCTCTGTTTCCGCGTTCTCAGATTCTGCCCTTTCACCGTTTCTTATATTCCTAGAGATCCGTAACTCCGATTGGGCTAAAATTTTAACACAATCTCTATTCGGATATTATCTTTCTTGCGGCGAAAGAAGGGCATCAACTGCCTTACGGGGTGGCCACGAGGGCCCATGGCGCGCCTGACCCCCTGGGGCACGCCCCCTGCCTCGTGGCCCCCTCGGGCATCGTCTCGCGTTGATTCTTCTTTGCAAAAATCACATATATTCCAAAAAAATCTCCGTCAGTTTTTATCCCGTTTGGACTCCGTTTGATATGGATTTACTGCGAAACAAAAAACATGCAACAAACAGGAACTGGCACTGGGCACTGGATCAATATGTTAGTCCCAAAAATAGTATAAAAAGTTTCCAAAAGTATATAAAAGTTGTATAATATTGGCATGGAACAATCAAAAATTATAGATACGACGGAGACGTATCACATACCATATCCCCCCGCTCATTGCTCGGCCACACAAGGAGAAGCTTCTTCGCTCGCCCGCCCGAATCCACTTCCCCGCTGGCTCGCAGGCACCGAAAGATGTTATGAAAATGCCAACTACGTACACTAAATCATGTATTCGACAATACTGCAGGTATCACATTGAGTGGCCTAAGAAATCATTTCTTCCGGCGCAATTTCAGGACATTCAAAAGGGGCACGTGGACGCGTCGCAAGATACAGTCGGAGTGCGGCATGCACGCGATGTGACACAACACTGGCAATACCTTGCCGGTGGTGGTCAACGGCCGGCAGACGGGCAGTAAAAAGGTTCTGGTGCTGCACACCAACAAGAACTTCTACCAGCAGAGGACCAACTGAGTGATACACCAGTACCATCTCGGGGACCTGGAGCAAGAGAAGGAGCGGGAGCTGGTCCTCTGCAAGATTGTCTACCAGACGAACACTAGGGCCAGGAGTAAAAAGATTATAAGTTAGTTTGGTATTGGTACTTGTACTATCTTGTCGTACGCAAGTTGGTATTGTTGTTAATGATCTTTTGGTATGAACTTGGCATTTGCTTCCAACCATCATGCCGAGGGTCGACGTGGATATAAAGCTGAATCATTTGTTTCGAAACGAATTTTCAGGCACCTGATTTTTATTTGATAGGTAGTATAAGCACCTGCCGTTCGAGTTCCCAGTTCTCCAAAATTTTCGAAACAAGTGCATGCTGTTATTATCACGATGAAAAAACAATATCCCTGCTGCATCCTAGTTATTAGTCTGCCTATACTGATGGAATCTATCATCGTGTAATTGTTCTATCTCATCTCATCTTTACCTTAAGAATAGGACTGCCTGTTCATTATTACAAATTTAGAATATATAGTATGTCTATAACCACATCATTGCTATATGTTCCTCTCATTTCCTAGATTTTTATGACCACATATGTTATTGCTAGAGTTGATATGAGAACAGTTGGTATCTAATGATTGTTAGAATACATATTATGAGTATAACCTAATGATTGCTATATGTTACTCTCATTTAGATATCAAGGGCTGAGATTAAAGATATAAACGTTACATACAAATAATGTTAGGTAGAAACAATTGAACATGACATGTACAAAAATAATTTTTCAAGCATAATCAAAAGCGGATATTGCATGCAGCAATAAGTACGACCGGCCCCCCAATGCAATACATACTAAGACTGTTCAAAGAAGGAAAGAAAAACATACACAGACTCTTCCATGAAAAATAACAGAAAAAAAAAGATTCGTGATTGCCAAGCAAAGCCCAAAAAAGAAAAAAAAAGATTTATGATTGGTCGGAAAGCCCAGAACAGTCCCAATCCATATCCTAGCCGACCGTCGTCAAGACAGCCTCGCAACTCCCATGCATGTCCTGGGGCGCCACCATGGACACAGCACGCTTTGATTCAGTGTACGCATCACATCGGCAGCCTCAGGTTGCACAACGTCTCAGAGTCCTCTCGCATGCGGCGGCCGCCGCCGCGGACGACGCTGACGCTGTTAAGTACACCTAGATGCCGTCTGCGGGTCAATCAATCATCTACCATGCGCTATGCGTCAACAACTTCATGTTTCAAACTCGCCTCATGCATGCATCCCGATCAGCATGGAGATAGTTAGAGGATGGATGGAAGACTTGCCTTGCAATGAGCAGCCACAAGATCGATCAAAGCAAGAGCTAACTAGGTATGTATTTTTTATGAGATGGTATAAGATGGATTGGAGACTTGCCTTGCAATCAGTAGGAACAAGATCGATCACAGCCACAGCTAGCTAGGTGTACCCACTTTTATTTTTTATTTCTAATATCTAGGTGCGTACTGGAACATAATATGTATATTTTTTTAACACAACTATTTCAGTATAATGCAACATAGTCTATATAATTTTTTAACATCTAAACATCAGCATTGTGAGACAAATAGCCGTGTATAGATGATGTCTTGACAAGCCTATAAACTTTTATAACTTACTTAACTATGTCTTGACGTACACCCTCATAAGAAAAATACATGTTGGAATTTTGCTAGTAGGCCTTTGGCCCAAAGCCCAACTAAAATTCTGAAATTCTCTTGGCCCATTGATGCACACATGTGAGTGGAGTGAGTGAGGCTAAAGTTTAGTCCCACCGCGGAAGTTGAGAAAGAGTTGCACCTCTTTATAAGGTGAGCTCTTCTACCACTTGTATAAGCATGAGAAGAGGAGACCTACACGCGCGCTCCTCCTCCTCGCTCGCCTCGCCACGCCACGCCTCGCCTCGCCTCGTCACGACGTGCCGCGGGTTGCGGGATTGAGCCGAGGACAGAGCTATGCACATTGTCTATATTTTTGCTGCATGGGAAAATTAATGAGTCATTAATTAATAATTAACGGACGCGTTAATTACTGAATCGTTTCCGATTCTTTTGGATCGTGACGACTCGGACGTGGGGTTTACTCCCACGACCTACCCACCCTAGCCGCCGCCGCTTCGTATGGTTTCTCACCACCGTTCCAGATCATTGCGCCGCCAAGCAAGTCTTATCCATCCCTCCTTCCGGCGTGCTCATATTTCCAACAATCCAAAAACCTGATTATAGGCAATTTACTCCGAGTGGTTTTGCTGCGCATCTGAAGCCGCCTGCCTTTAAGGGGGCGCAATATAAGAGGTGGCGCACGAGAGCAGTCTACTGGTTTCAGACCATGGGCTGCTATGATGCCACCAAGGGCAAGCCTAAGGGCGATCTTAATCCAGCACAGCTGGAAGCTTTTGAGAAGATCGATACCCTCTTTAAAGGCGCTCTTCTAAGTGTTCTTGATGACTCCATTGTGGACCCCGACAGCGAGTTGTACGTCATGGAGCAATTCTATGACTACAAGATGACTGATGAGCGCCCTGTTGTACAGCAGGCTCATGAGATACAGTCGCTCGCAAAAGAACTTGAGTACTTCAAGTGTGTGTTGCCGGACAAATTTGTTGCCGGAGGCATCATTGCCAAGCTTCCACCTTCGTGGAACAATTTTGCTACTTCCCTGAAACACAAGAGACAGGAGTTTTCCGTTGCGGATCTTATTGGTACTCTTGATGTTGAAGAGAAGGCGAGAGCAAAGGAGGGAGGTTCTAGTGCCCACATGGTACAGAATAAGAACTCCCAGCCCAACAAGTTCAAAAACAATAAGAACAAAACTCAGGGCAAAGGCAAGTTTGATAGAAAGAACAAGCCATCACATTCTACCAACTTCAAGAAGAATTCTCATAAGAAGGGGAAGGGACTTTGCCATGTCTGCGGTGATCCTAATCACTGGGCTCCGAAGTGTCCTAACCGCTTTGAGGAGCGCGAACATGAGAAGAGCGGCAAGTCCGCTAATGTTGTCATCGATGATACTGATATGAAGGAATCAGGGCATGGTATTTTTCCTACCATCCTTTCAGTATTTCAATCCCTTGATTGGTTAATTGACACCGGTGCCAATGTACATATTTGTGATGACGCCTTCATGTTTTCTTCTTACCAGGCAACAGGGACTTCACCCGTGCTGATGGGGAACGGGTCACATGCCATCGTTCGAGGTGTTGGTACGGTCGATCTGAAGTTTACTTGGGGGAAGACTGTGCGTCTGAAGAACGTTCATCATGTGCCGTCCATCAATAAAAATCTCGTTAGCGGTTCCCGTTTATGTCGAGATGGTTTTAAGTTGGTTTTCGAATCCAATAAAGTTGTAATTTCTAAGTGTGGACAATTTGTTGGAAAAGGCTATGAGTGCGGAGGCTTGTTCCGCCTATCTTTGTCAGATATTTGCACTAAAGTTATTAATAATGTTTGCCACAATAATGAGTCTGATATTTGGTATTCACGACTCTGTCATATTAACTTTGGTTGCATGACGCGGTTAGCCAATATGAATTTAATTCCGAAAATCTCTACTGTCAAAGGCTCCAAGTGCTAAGTATGTGTGCAAGCTAAGCAACCTCGCAAGTCCCATAAGACTGCAGAGGCCAGAGACTTGGCGCCACTAGAGCTTATACATTCTGATCTTTGTGAGATGAATGGCATGTTGACAAAAGGTGGAAAGAGATACTTCATGATGTTGATTGATGACTCCACTAGATATTGTTATGTGTATCTTCTGAAATCAAAAGATGAGGCTTTGACTTTCTTTGAAAAACTATAAAGCTGAGGCAGTGAACCAACTTGATCAAAAAATTAAACGGCTTAGGTCCGATCATGGTGGAGAGTATTTTTCCAATGAATTTGATCTGTTTTGTGCGGAACATGGTATAATCCATGAGAGGACGCCTCCCTACTCACCCCAGTCAAATGGGGTAGCCGAAAGAAAGAACCAAACTCTAACTGATATGGTTAACACCATGTTGGACACTTCGGGTCTATCCAAGGAATGGTGGGGGAGGCGCTAATGACTGCGTGTCATGTCCTAAACCGAGTTCCCACAAAGCATAAGACCATGACTCCATTTGAGGAATGGGAAAGGAAAAGGTTGAAACTCTCTTACCTATGTACTTGGGGTTGTTTGGCGAAAGTCAATATACCAATTCCCAAGAAGCGCAAGCTTGGACCAAAAACCGTGGATTGTGTTCTTCTGGGCTATGCTTTTCATAGCATCGGCTATAGATTTTTGATAATAAAATCTGAGGTATCCGACATGCATGTTGGTATGATTATGGAATCGAATGATGCAACTTTCTTTGAGGACATATTTCCTATGAAGGATATGTTGAGTTCATCAAATCAGGAGATACCTACTCCATCTAGTGAGGAATTCACTGTAATTCCTGAACCCACCATTGCGATGGAACACGTTGAGAATCCTGTTGAGGGTAACAATGGAACTCCTATGAGGAGTAAGAGACAGAGGACTGCAAAGTCTTTTGGTGATGATTTCATTGTGTACCTCGTGGATGACACACCCAGGACTATTTCAGAAGCCTATGCATCTCCTGATGCTGACTACTGGAAGGAAGCTGTACGTAGCGAGATGGATTCCATCTTAGCTAACGGTACCTGGGAGATCACTGACCGTCCTTATGGGTGCAAACCTGTAGGATGTAAGTGGGTGTTCAAGAAGAAGCTTAGACCTGATGGTACGATTGAAAAGTACAAGGCACGGCTTGTGGCCAAGGGTTATACCCAGAAAGAAGGTGAAGACTTCTTTGATACTTACTCACCTGTGGCTAGACTGACCACAATTCGGGTGCTACTATCACTGGCTGCCTCACATGGTCTTCTCATTCATCAAATGGACGTTAAGACGGCTTTCCTCAATGGAGAGTTGAAGGAGGAAATTTACATGGATCAGCCAGATGGTTTTGTAGTACATGGTCAGGAAGAAAAGGTGTGCAAGTTATTAAAGTCTTTATATGGCCTTAAACAAGCTCCTAAGGAGTGGCATGAGAAGTTCGAAAGAACATTAACTGCTGCCGGCTTTGTAGTAAACGATGGTGACAAGTGCGTGTACTATCGCTATGGTGGGGGCGAAGGAGTTATTCTTTGTCTGTATGTCGATGACATATTGATCTTTGGAACCAAACTTGATTTAATCAAGGAGGTTAAGGATTTCTTATCTCGCTGTTTTGAGATGAAGGATCTAGGAGTAGCTGATGTTATCTTAAACATCAAGCTGTTGAGAGATGAGAATGGTGGGATCACACTGCTTCAGTCTCATTATGTGGAAAAGGTGTTGAGTCGTTTTGGGTATAGCGACTGCACGCCTTCTCCAACTCCATATGATGCTAGTGTGTTGCTTCGAAAGAATCGACGGATTGCTAGAGATCAATTGAGGTATTCTCAGATTATTGGCTCGCTTATGTATTTGGCGAGTGCCACGAGGCCTGACATCTCTTTTGCTGTGAGCAAGCTGAGTCGGTTTGTGTCAAAACCGGGAGATGATCATTGGCATGCGCTTGAGAGAGTTATGCGCTATTTTAAAGGCACCGTGAGCTATGGGATTCACTACACCGGGTATCCAAGGGTACTGGAGGGTTATAGTGACTCAAACTGGATATCTGATGCTGATGAGATTAAGGCCACAAGTGGTTATGTTTTTACACTTGGTGGTGGCACTGATTCCTGGAAGTGTTGCAAGCAGACCATCTTAATGAGGTCAACTATGGAAGCAGAACTCACAGCATTAGACACTGCCACTGTTGAAGCAGAGTGGCTTTGTGAACTCTTGATGGACTTACCCATGGTTGAAAAACCAATACCCCCTATCCTGATGAACTGTGATAATCAAACTGTGATCGTCAAGATAAACAGTTCTAAGGACAATATGAAGTCCTCAAGGCATGTGAAGAGGAGACTAAAATCTATCAGAAAATTAAGGAACTCCTGAGTTATTACGTTGGATTATATCCAAACATCGAAAAACTTGGCAGATCCCTTCACAAAGAGTCTATCACGTAATGTGATAGATAATGCATCGATGGAGATGGGTTTGAGACCCACCGCATGAGTTGTCCATAGTGGTAACCCACTCTATGTGATCGCAGATCCCGTGAAGTAGAAGTGGGAGACAAACTGTTGGTCAGATGGGAGGAGAGTACCCCTATATTAATTATCCCACTCCGTGAAGATGCAATACTCTCCTGATCTGCATGGCAGGTTGATACTTATCTTAATGTGTTCCAAGTGGCTTATTCGGGTAAGCAGAGATGTTGTCCTGCAGAACATCTTTTGAGGAACACACCTATATGAATTTGACTGTTAACGTCGCAGTCTGTGAGAATTGGGTGTTCTCTAATAAATTCATGAAAGGCCCTGGAGTATGACGTATACGCTCCACCCGCGGGGAAGCCTTGATGCAGCCCAGTATCGGTCAAGAATTTGTGTGAAACTAGTGTTGGGGAACGTAGTAATTTCAAAAAATTTCCTACGCACACGCAAGATCATGGTGATGCAGAGCAACGAGAGGGGAGAGTATGATCTACGTACCCTTGTATATCGACAACGGAAGCGTTTGGTTGATGTAGTCGTACGTCTCCACGGCCCGACCGATCAAGCACCGAAACTACGACACCTCCGAGCTCTAGCACACGTTTAGCTCGATGACGATCCCCGGACTCCGATCCAGCAAAGTGTCGGGGAAGAGTTCCGTTAGCACGACGGCGTGGTGACGATCTTGATGCACTACCATCGCAGGGCTTCGCCTAAGCACCGCTACAATATCATCGAGGACTATGGTGGAAGGGGGCACCGCACACGGCTAAAAATATGATCACGTAGATCAACTTGTGTGTCTATTGGGTGCCCCTTGCCCCTGTATATAAAGGAGTGGAGGAGGGGAGGGCCGGACCTCTCTATGGCGCGCCCTAGGGGAGTCCTACTCCCACCGGGAGTAGGATTCCCCCGTTCCTAGTCCAACTAGAAGTCCTTCCATGTAGTAGGAGTAGGAGACAAGGAAGGGGAAGAGGGAAGAGAAGGAAGGAGGGGGCGCAACCCCTCCCCTAGTCCAATTCGGACTAGGCCTTGGGGGGGCGCATGGCCTGCCTCTCCCTCTCTCCTAAATCCCAATAAGGCCCATATACTTCTTCTCCCGTATTCCCGTAACTCCCCGGTACTCCGAAAAATACCCGAACCACTCGGAACCTTTCCGATTTCCGAATATAGTCGTCCAATATATCGATCTTTACGTCTCGACCATTTCGAGACTCCTCGTCATGTCCCAAATATCATCCGGGACTCCAAACTCCTTCGGTACATCAAAACTCATAAACTCATAATATAACTGTCATCGAAACCTTAAGCGTGCGGACCCTACGGGTTCGAGAACAATGTAGACATGACCGAGACATGTCTCCGGTCAATAACCAATAGCGGAACCTGGATGCTCATATTGGCTCCCACATATTCTACGAAGATTTTTATCGGTCAGACCGCATAACAACATACGTTGTTCCCTTTGTCATCGGTATGTTACTTGCCCGAGATTCGATCGTCGGTATCTCAATACCTAGTTCAATCTCGTTACCGGCAAGTCTCTTTACTCGTTTCGTAATACATCATCTCGCAACTAACTCATTAGTTGCAATGCTTGCAAGGCTTATGTGATGTGCATTACCGAGAGGGCCCAGAGATACCTCTCCGGCAATCGGAGTGACAAATCCTAATCTCGAAATACGCCAACCCAACATGTACCTTTGGAGACACCTATAGAGCTCCTTTATAATCACCCAGTTATGCTGTGACGTTTGGTAGCACACAAAGTGTTCCTCTGGCAAACGGGAGTTGCATAATCTCATAGTCATAGGAACATGTATTAGTCATGAAGAAAACAATAGCAACATACTAAACGATCGGGTGCTAAGCTAATGGAATGGGTCATGTCAATCACATCATTCTCCTAATGATGTGATCCCGTTAATCAAATAACAATTCTTTTGTTTATGGTTAGGAAACATAACCATCTTCGATTAACGAGCTAGTCAAGTAGAGGCATACTAGTGACACTCTGTTTGTCTATGTATTCACACATGTATTATGTTTCTGGTTAATACAATTCTAGCATGAATAATAAACATTTATCATGATATAAGGAAATAAATAATAACTTTATTATTGCCTCTAGGGCATATTTCCTTCAGTCTCCCACTTGCACTAGAGTCAATAATCTAGTTCACATCGCCATGTGATTCAACACTAAGAGTTGACATCACCATGTGATTAACACCCATAGTTCACATCGTCATGTGACCTATACCCAAAGGGTTTACTAGAGTCAATAATCTAGTTCACATCATTTATGTGATTAATACCCAAAGAGTACTAAGGTGTGATCATGTTTTGCTTGTGAGATAATTTTAGTCAACGGGTCTGTCACATACAGATCCGTAAGTATTTTGCGAATTCTATGTCTACAATGCTCTGCACGGAGCTACTCTAGCTAATTGCTCCCACTTTCAATATGTATCTAGATCGAGACTTAGAGTCATCCAGATCTGTGTCAAAACTTGCATCGACGTAACTTTTTACGACGAACCTTTTGTCACCTCCATAATCGAGAAATATTTCCTTATTCCACTAAGGATAATTTTGACCAATGTCCAGTGATCTACTCTTAGATCACTATTGTACTCCCTTGCTTAACACAGTGTAGGGTATACAATAGATCTGGTACACATCATGGCATACTTTATAGAACCTATGGCTGAGGCATAGGGAATGACTTTCATTCTCTTTCTATCTTCTGCCGTGGTCGGGCTTTGAGTCTTACTCAATTTCATACCTTGTAACACAGCCAAGAATCTTTCTTTGACTGTTCCATTTTTGAACTACTTCAAAATATTGTCAAGGTATGTACTCATTGAAAAAAACTTATCAAGCGTCTTGATCTATCTCTATAGATTTTGATGCTTAATATGTAAGCAGCTTCACCGAGGTCTTTTTTTTGAAAAACTTCTTTCAAAACACTCCTTTATGCTTTGCAGAATAATTCTACATTATTTCCGATCAACAATATGTCATTCACATATACTTATCAGAAATGCTGTAGTGCTCGCACTCACTTTCTTGTAAATACGCGCTTCACCGCAGGTCTGTATAAAACTATATGCTTTGATCAACTTATCAAAGCATATATTCCAACTCCGAGATGCTTGCACCAGTCCATAGATGGATTGCTGGAGCTTGCATATTTAGTTAACACCTTTAGGATCGACAAAACCTTCTAGTTGCATCGTATACAACTCTTCTTTAATAAATCCATTAAGGAATTAAGTTTTGTTTATCCATTTGCCAGATTTCATAAAATGCGGCAATTGCTAACATGATTCGGACAGACTTAAGCATAGATACGAGTGAGAAACTCTCATCGTAGTCAACACTTTGAACTTGTCGAAAACCTTTTGTGACAATTCTAGCTTTGTAGATAGTAACACTACTATCAGCATCTGTCTTCCTCTTGAAGATCCATTTATTTTCTATGGCTTGCCGATCATTGGACAAGTCAATCAAAGTCCATACTTTGTTCTCATACATGGATCTCATCTCAGATTTCATGGCCTCAAGCCATTTCACGGAATCTGGGCTCATCATCGCTTCCTCATAATTCGTAGGCTTGTCATGGTCAAGTAACATGACCTCCAGAACTGGATTACCGTACCACTCTGGTGCGGATCTCACTTTGGTTTACCTACGAGGTTCGGTAGTAACTTGATCTGAAGTTACATGATCATCATCATTAGCTTCCTCACTAATCGGTCTAGTAGTCACAGGAACAGATTTCTGTGATGAACTACTTTCCAATAAGGGAGTAGGTACAGTTACCTCATCAAGTTCTACTTTCCTCCCACTCACTTCTTTCGAGAGAAACTCCTTCTCTAGAAAGGATCCATTCTCAGCAAAGAATATCTTGCCTTCGGATCTGTGATAGAAGGTGTACCCAACAATTTCTTTTGGGTATCCTATGAAGACGCACTTCTCCGATTTGGGTTTGAGCTTATCAGGTTGAAACATTTTCACATAAGCATTGCAACCTCAAACTTTAAGAAATGACAACTTTGGTTTCTTGCCAAACCACAGTTCACATTGTGTCGTCTCAATGGACTTAGATGGTGACTTAGATGGTGCCCTTTTAAACGTGAATGCAGCTGTCTTTAATGCATAACCCCAAAACGATATTGGTAGATCGGTAAGAGACGTCATAGATCGCACCATATCTAATAAAGTACGGTTATGACGTTCGGACACACCATTATGCTGTGGTGTTCCAGGTGGCGTGAGTAGTGAAACTATTTCACATTGTTTTAACTGAAGGCCAAACTCGTAACTCAAATATTTTACCTCTGCGATCATATCGTAGAAACTTTTTTTTTCTTGTTACGATGATTCTCCACTTCACTCTGAAATTCTTTGAACTTTTCAAATATTTCAGACTTGTGTTTCATTAAGTAGATATACCCATATATGCTCAAATCATCTGTGAAGGTCAGAAAATAATGATACCCGCCGCGAGCCTTAACACTCATCGGATCTCATACATCAGTATGTATTATTTCCAATAAGTCAGTTGCTCGCTCCATAGTTCCGGAGAACGGCGTTTTAGTCATCTTGCCCATGAGGCATGGTTCGCAAGCATCAACTGATTCATAATCAAGTGATTCCAAAAACCCATTAGCATGGAGTTTCTTCATGCGCTTTACACCAATATGACCTAAACGACAGTGCCACAAATAAGTTGCACTATCATTATTAACTTTGCATCTTTTGGTTTCAATATTATGATTATGTGTATCACTACGGTCGAGATCCAACGAACTATTTTCATTGGGTGTGTAACCATATAAGGTTTTATTCATGTAAACAGAACAACAATTTATTCTCTTACTTAAATTAATAACTGTATTACAATAAACATGATCAAATCATATTCATGCTCAACGCAAACACCAAATAACACTTATTCAGGTTCAAAACTAATCCCGAAAGTATGGGGAGTGTGCGATGATGATCATATCAATCTTGGAACCACTTCCAACACACATCATCACTTCACCCTTAACTAGTCTCTGTTTATTCTGCAACTCCCGTTTCGAGTTACTAATCTTAGCAACTGAACTAGTATCAAATACCGAGGGGTTGCTATAAACACTAGTAAAGTACACATCAATAACATGTATATCAAATATACTTATGTTCACTTTGCCATCCTTCTTATCCGCCAATCACTTGGGGTAGTTCCGCTTCCAGTGACCAGTCCCTTTGCAGTAGAAGCACTTAGTCTCAGGCTTAGGACCAGACTTGGGCTTCTTCACTTGAGCAGTAACTTGCTTGCTGTTCTTCTTGAAGTTCCCCTTCTTCCCTCTGCCCTTTTCTTGAAACTAGTGGTCTTGTCTACCATCAACACTTGATGTTTTTCTCGATTTCTACCTTCGTCAATTTCAGCATTACGAAGAGCTTGGGAATCGTTTCCGTTATCCCTTGCATATCATAGTTCATCACGAAGTTCTACTAACTTGGTGATGGTGACTAGAGAATTCTGTTAATCACTATTTTATCTGGAAGATTAACTCCCACTTGATTCAAGCAATTGTAGTACCCAGACAATCTGAGCACATGCTCACTAGTTGAGCGATTCTCCTCCATCTTTTAGCTATAGAACTTGTTGGAAACTTCATATCTCTCAACTCGGGTATTTTCTTGAAATATTAACTTCAACTCCTGGAACATCTCATATGTTCCATGATGTTCAAAACGTCTTTGAAGTCCCGATTCTAAGCCGTTAAGCATGGTGCACTAAAGTATCAAGTAGTCATCATATTGAGCTAGCCAAATGTTCATAACGTTTGCATCTGCTCCTGCAATAGGTCTGTCACCTAGCGGTGCATCAAGGACATAATTCTTCTGCGCAACAATGAGGATAAACCTCAGATCATGGATCCAATCCGCATCATTGCTACTAACATTTTTCAACACAATTTTCTCTAGGAACATATCAAAATAAAAACAGGGAAGCAACAACGCGAGCTATTGATCTACAACATAATTTGCAAAATACTACCAGGACTAAGTTCATGATAAATTTAAGTTCAATTAATCATATTACTCAAGAACTCCCACTTAGATAGACATCCCTCTAATCATCTAAGTGATCACGTGATCCAAATCAACTAAACCATAACCGATCATCACGTGAAATGGAGTAGTTTTCAATGGTGAACATCGCTATGTTGATCATATCTACTATATGATTCATGCTCGACCTTTCGGTCTCCGTGTTCCGAGGCCATATCTGTATATGCTAGGCTCGTCAAGTTTAATCTGAGTATTCTGCGTGTGCAAAAACTGGCTTGCACCCGTTGTAGATGGACGTAGAGCTTATCACACCCGATCATCACGTGGTGTCTGGGCACGACGAACTTTGGCAATGGTGCATACTCAGGGAGAACACTTTTATCTTGAAATTTAGTGAGAGATCATCTTATAATGCTACCGTCAATCAAAGCAAGATAAGATGCATAAAAGATAAACATCACATGCAATCAATATAAGTGATATGATATGGCCATCATCATCTTGTGCTTGTGATCTCCATCCTTGAAGCACCGTCGTGATCACCATCGTCACCGGCGCGACACCTTGATCTCCATCGTAGCATCGTTGTCGTCTCGCCAATCTTATGCTTCTACGACTATCGCTACCGCTTAGTGATAAAGTAAAGCATTACAGGGTGATTGCATTGCATACAATAAAGCGACAACCATATGGCTCCTGCCAGTTGCCGATAACTCGGTTACAAAACATGATCATCTCATACAATAAAATTTAGCATCATGTTTTGACCATATCACATCACAACATGCCCTGCAAAAACAAGTTAGACGTCCTCTACTTTGTTGTTGCAAGTTTTACGTGGCTGCTATGGTCTTAAGCAAGAACCAATCTTACCTACGCATCAAAACCACAACGATAGTTTGTCAAGTTGGTGCTGTTTTAACCTTCGCAAGGACCAGGCGTAGCCACACTCGGTTTAACTAAAGTTGGAGAAACTGTCACCCGCAAGCCACCTATGTGCAAAGCACGTCGGGAGAACCGGTCTCGCGTAAGCGTACGCGTAATGTCGGTCCGGGCCGCTTCGTCCAACAATACCGCCGAACCAGAGTATGACATGCTGGTAAGCAGTATGACTTATATCGCCCACAAATCACTTGTGTTCTAATCGTGCATATAACATCAACATATAAAACCTAGGCTCGGATGCCACTGTTGGGGAACGTAGTAATTTCAAAAAATTTCCTACGCACACGCAAGATCATGGTGATGCATAGCAATGAGAGGGGGAGAGTGTGATCTACGTACCCTTGTAAATCGACAACAGAAGCGTTTGGTTGATGTATTCGTACGTCTCCACGGCCCGACCGATCAAGCACCAAAACTACGACACCTCCGAGTTCTAGCACACGTTCAGCTCGATGACGATCCCCGGACTCCGATCCAGCAAAGTGTCGGGGAAGAGTTCCGTCAGCACGACGGCGTGGTGACGATCTTGATGCACTACCGTTGCAGGGCTTCGCCTAAGCACCGCTATAATATTATCGAGGACTATGGTGGAAGGGGGCACCGCACACGGCTAAGAATATGATCACGTGGATCAACTTGTGTGTCTATGGGGTGCCCCTTGCCCCCGTATATAAAGGAGTGGAGAAGGGAAGGGCCGGCCCTCTCTATGGCGCGCCCTAGAGGAGTCCTACTCCCACCGGGAGTAGGATTCCCCCTTTCCTAGTCCAACTAGGAGTCCTTCCATGTAGTAGGAGTAGGAGACAAGGAAGGGGAAGAGGGAAGAGAAGGAAGGAGGGGGCGCAGCCCCTCCCCTAGTCCAATTCGGACTAGGCCTTGGGGGGGCGCACGACCTACCTCTCCCTCTCTCCTAAAGCCCAATAAGGCCCATATACTTCTTCTCCCGTATTCCCGTAACTCCCCGGTACTCCGAAAAATACCCAAACCACTCAGAACCTTTCCGATGTCCGAATATAGTCGTCCAATATATCGATCTTTACGTCTCGACCATTTTGAGACTCCTCGTCATGTCCCCAATCTCATCCGGGACTCCGAACTCCTTCGGTACATCAAAACTCATAAACTCATAATATAACTGTCATCGAAACCTTAAGCGTGCGGACCCTACGGGTTCGAGAACAATGTAGACATGACCGAGACACGTCTCCGGTCAATAACCAATAGCGGAACCTGGATGCTCATATTGGCTCCCACATATTCTACGAAGATCTTTATCGGTCAGACCGCATAACAACATACGTTGTTCCCTTTGTCATCGGTATGTTACTTGCCCGAGATTCGATCGTCGGTATCTCAATACCTAGTTCAATCTCGTTACCGGCAAGTCTCTTTACTCGTTTCGTAATACATCATCTCGCAACTAACTCATTAGTTGCAATGCTTGCAAGGCTTATGTGATGTGCATTACCGAGAGGGCCCAGAGATACCTCTCCGGCAATCGGAGTGACAAATCCTAATCTCGAAATACGCCAACCCAACATGTACCTTTGGAGACACCTATAGAGCTCCTTTATAATCACCCAGTTATGTTGTGACGTTTGGTAGCACACAAAGTGTTCCTCTGGCAAACGGGAGTTGCATAATCTCATAGTCATAGGAACATGTATTAGTCATGAAGAAAGCAATAGCAACATACTAAACGATCGGGTGCTAAGCTAATGGAATGGGTCATGTCAATCACATCATTCTCCTAATGATGTGATCCCGTTAGTCAAATAACAATTATTTTGTTTATGGTTAGGAAACATAACCATCTTCGATTAACGAGCTAGTCAAGTAGAGGCATACTAGTGACACTCTGTTTGTCTATGTATTCACACATGTATTATGTTTCTGGTTAATACAATTCTAGCATGAATAATAAACATTTATCATGATATAAGGAAATAAATAATAACTTTATTATTGCCTCTAGGGCATATTTCCTTCAACTAGTTTCACAGAAAACTTGTAGTTCAAGGCATAGTCCACTATTCAAGTTCTGATCTAGTGTAGCATAAATTTCTAAGTGGAAGTTCAACTTCACAGTCTCCACTAAGCACCGATATATAAAACAATGTTTTGAAACTAAATGATGAGATGTGCCAATGAGACTTTGTGGGGGATTGTTGGAATTTTGCTAGTAGGCCTTTGGCTCAAAGCCCAACTAAAATTCTGAAATTCTCTTGGCCCATTCATGCACACATGTGAGTGGAGTGAGTAAGGCTAAAGTTTAGTCCCACCCCGGAAGTTGAGAGAGAGTTGCACCTCTTTATAAGGTGAGCTCTTCTACCACTTGTATGAGCATGAGAAGTAGAGACCTACTCGCTCGCCTCGCCACGCCACGCCTCGTCATGACGCGCCGCGGGTTGCGGGATTGAGCCGAGCCGAGGACAGAGGTATGCACGTTGTCTATATTTTTGCTGCATGGGAAAATTAATGAGTCATTAATTAATAATTAACGGACGCGTTAATTACTAAACCGTTTCCTATTCTTTTGGATCGTGACGACTCGGACGTGGGGTTTACTCCCACGACCTACCCAGTCCGCACTATATAGTCAGGCAGACGTCTACCCTAGCCGTTGCCGCTTCGTATGGTTTCTCACCACCGTTCCAGATCATTGCGCCGCCAAGCAAGTCTTCTCCATCCCTCCTTCCGGCGTGCACCGTGAGAAGGGACAGCAGGCCTCCGGAACCCCGCCTCTCGTGATCCTGTACGGGAGAGGGGTGATCAGGTTTTTGGGGAGCGCACTCGCGCGACTGCTGGCAGCGACGACTTCGCAAACGACGATTCTTCCCCGACTTCAGCAACCTCGTCCTTGACGACATGGGCGACAACGTCAACGCCGGCGGTGCTGCACCTGCTGCACCGTATGTGATTCTATCCATCCTGTTCAAGATCGTGGTAGAATTCATGCTTCTAGTATGTGCCCTAGATGTGATATGTTCATCTGCTATGCTAGTTCGCATGATTAGTTTAATCTCTGCTGCTGTGGTCATGATTTATCTTCGGTTTATTCGGATTAAATCTCGTAGTAATTTGCTCATATGTCCAACAATACATGGGAATCACATTTATTTTGCTGGCATGAATAGGATTATATCTAGATACGTGAACTATCATTCATGTCAGGTGCGTCTATTGTTTAATCTATACCCCTCACTCTTATTATTCCCTAGCACTGATTTTTTTAGTATCTCCATGTCTAGCACTTCTTTGTCCTTTCCCAATAAAAGAGACACTTATTTGTCCTAGTTTATGGAATTGCTATAAATACTAGAAATTACCAATTTAGAATTGATATAGGTTCCACATAAATCAATAAAGTGAACTGAATTCTGAGATTTTTTTATAGGAACGAGCATATTGAAAAATCAACCTGAAATTAAAATATCAAACTAAAATAAGGTTAGTGAGAGAGGACGGCCCAAGTAGTATGAATATGTCGCCCATATTTATTAGACTTCGGTATTAATCTGAGAAATGATCAGTACAATGGTCAAAAAATGATCAGTACAATGGTCAACTAAGTCACGAGCAGCAGGTAGGAGTAAATGTCATATTTCGTACGTACAAACATTTTGAGCTTTTAAGATAAAATGTTCCTGAAAATCATGAGAAAAAAGCACATATCCGTCTCGCAAACTACTAAAGAAAGGAGTGTTCATATAGCAAGCTATGGCGGCATGATACTCCCGGCAGCAACAGAGCATGATATTGTATATGATGGCAGACTTACTTTTTCTTTAGAGAAATGTCAGGAACTTACTTGATTTTCTGTTCTTTCTAATTCAGTCCGGGCATGCACCAAGGAAATCATTAGGACTTTGTTTTATAACTGGATGTGATGATCACATATTGACGAGGACAGTATCTTAAAGTGGAATCGCATCAATTTTAACATATCATGATCTTTAAAACAGTTTATTTGCACATTTCGGCTTTTTGAAGATTTCTCCAAAATAATGCATGGAATAAAACATACATCACCAGCAAGGAGAGTATGTTACTACCTACCTACTGGCGTTGGTTTAATGCAACTGTCATGTTTTTTTTATCTTTATAATTAACTGGATGTGACGATAAAGTACTGACAAGGAAAGTATTGACAAAATATGGAAGTCATAAATAGAAATCTAGCCGCGCAAATGCGCGGGTCACACTGCTAGTTATAACAATGCATGTTATTGCTTAGAGTTGATATGATAACTGTAGTAAGTGCTATGGTAGAATATGAGTAGGCCCTGTCATATCTGTTTTCCTCTCATTGTTACATGATGTTTGAACCATGATATATTGCTAGAATATGAAAGCCATTGGCTTATTTTTTTAACTTGGGGGTATGATTATGACCACGACATTGCAATTCTTTGTCTATGATATGTGTCACTGTTATAATAACCTTAATTCCACACATACTCTGAATATGATTGTTTATTTTTGTCCTTTTGGTCTCCAATTTGAATTGTTGCAGCAGACGCAAATGCGATGGCCTTCATGATTCCAGGACCTGGAATAATACCAGCCGATGGGTGGTGGTTTATCGCTCGTTCAGCTGACGGTGGTCATTTGATGCTCATTTGCATGTACCAAATTGACCAAACCATTTCATCAAACCACATGCAGTACAATGCATGGGGCGTTCATGACATTATTGGCTATGGCTGCTTCGTGTTCAAGAAAGATCCCAGCTCCGTTGGTCCAGGCGTATTCAATTGGAGACGGGTTTACAGCCTCGGCAACCACTCCATGTTCCTGGGGCTCAATTATCCGATCATCCAACCAATCATCGATCATATCACCGGCGACGATTACCGTGCTATGCAACTTCCATTCGCCAGGGGGGACTGTGTTTACACATCATACCATGGGTTTCATGAATCACCATATCCAGAGATCCTTCGACACAGCTTGTTGCCAGATAATCTTCAGTGTGTGAAAGACATCAAGCTTCCATGCGATGGATGACTTTTGCAAACCCGACATGCGGTGATGTGGTTCATGCCAATAGCAAATATGCACAACTTGATTCGTACTGATATGTAGACTGAGCCATGTATTCTGCTGCTGTAGCACGACCCTCTTTTGTTGGATATTATGTACTGTTGTTAGTTTGAAGCACTCCGCTGGTTTGAAGGATAGATACCTTTCTGGATCAAGTGCATCCTAACTCACCTGCGCAGGATGTACTGATAATGATGATGGAGATGCTGTGCAGTATATATATATATATATATATATATATATATATATATATATATATATATATATATATATATATATATATATATATATATATATATATATATATATATATATAGGCTTCAAGTGTGTACTTGTTAGTTAAACCTATAGTTAAAATGTGACACTAAATATGACTAGTAAGTAGTGCAGTAGCAGTACTAGTATAGGTCGGTTAAATTATTCATCATGTCCACACATTGAGTTGACGTGACAACACGCTGTGCGTGAGGTGACACAAGAATCCTGGCGGCGTGTTCGGGTATTCTGGACTTCAGATTTGGAGTACCACTTATCTGTCAAAATCTTTCATCATTCACTTAAAATAGTCGATTGATCATACATTGAGTACCATATAACTGGAATTAACCCATGCATGTCGAAGAAGGATTGGCCGATGCTGCCGGCTGGCGTCAAGTTCGATCCCACGGATCAGGAGCTGATCGAGCACCTTGAGGCCAAAGTGAGTGCTGATAGCCTGAGATCTCACCCTCTCATCGATTTGTTCATACCAACCATCGACAGCGAGCACGGCATATGCTACACCCATCCCGAGAAACTTCCAGTTAAGACGCCGATTGGTCGTCTTCTTGCACAAACATATTCCTTTGTTTATAGCTCTATTTTTCTTTTTAGACGCAGACCTGGTGAAACAATTACAATTTGACAGTTAATAAAAAGTGAAACAAGTGACTGCAACATGCCAAAGATGTTATGAAAATGCCAACTACGTACACTAAAACCTGTATTCGACAATACTGCAGGTATCACACTGAGTGGCCTAAGCAAGCATTTCTTCCAGCGCAATTTTAGGGCGTTCAAAAGGGGCACGTGGACGCGTCGCAAGATACAGCCGGAGTGCGGCATGCACGCGATGTGACACAACACTGGCAATACCTTGCCGGTGATGGTCAACGGCCGGCAGACGGGCAGTAAAAAGGTTCTGGTGCTGCACACCAACAAGAACTTCGACTAGCAGAGGACCAACTGGGTGATGCACCAGTACCACCTCGGGGACCTAGAGCAAGAGAAGGAGCGGGAGCTGATCCTCTGCAAGATTGTCTACCAGACGAACACTAGGGCCAAGAGTAAAAAGATTATAAGTTAGTTTGGTATTGGTACTTGTACTACCTTGTCGTACGCAAGTTGGTATTGTTGTTAACGATCTTTTGGTATGAACTTGGCATTTGCTTCCAACCATCGTGCCGAGGGTCGACGTGGATATAAAGGTGAATCATTTGTTTCGAAACGAATTTTCAGGCACCTGATTTTTATTTGATAGGTAGCATAAGCACCTGCCGTTCGAGTTTCCAGTTCTCCAAAATTTTCGAAACAAGTGCATGCTCTTATTATCACGATGAAAAACTAATATCCTTGTTGCATCCCAGTTATTAGTCTGTACTTGCAGAATTCTCTAGTTTATTGAGCACGTATATTGTTTTTTTAGGTCGAGCAAGTTTCAACTAGGCTGTAGACCGCCCAGGCTTGGTTTTGTTTTTAACAGGCCCAATCCATGACGACAACGGGGCACAAAGTTCCAGCAGGTATCTACTGGCGTCTCGCCCGCCAGTGTTAGTTATATTTTGTCTTACAACATCCGCAGGCATTTTTTTACTGAATCAAATACACAGCCTAGTTCTATTTTCCTCTTGAAACGCATGTCCTACATCCGTTTTCTAATCTCTATCTATAGTTTTAATAGTTCATATACACGTATCATTATATTGAAAATACATAAAATTTCCTTTTCATATTTACATCCTTATTTTTGTTGTTGTTTTCCCTCCTAGCTCTTATTTTTTACCACTGGTTTCCCCTTAAACCAACTCAATTGTCCCACGTCTTATTTGCTTACAAAAACAAAACGTTTTTTTGGCAAATCAATCAGTTCTTAAAAAAATATTTATCATTTTGGGATTACAAAAGTTCGGACTCCACCGAAATGCAAAATAAGGTTGAACTTTTCGACCGTTGTCCTGGGCAGAAAATGGGCTGTAATAAATTACTTAAGAATTAGCAAATGGGCTTTAAATTATTAAAAAATAGCAAATGGGCTCTATGTTGTCTGCCACGGATTTGGAGGCTGACTTGTGGGCCGACCAAGTTCATGCGTACACAAGGTTTACCAAAAAAGAAAGTTAGTTAACAATCGACTCTACCAACGTCAGACCGTTAGATGTCAATCTAACGACAATCGTGCTTCTTCAGTCTCTGATCTTCCTGCCCCAGCCGCCCAAACCAGTGCCATCGGAACCGCCTGCCCCGCCTCCCGTGGCCGGCTGTGCTGCCGGGCAGGCCTCATGGCCCCATCATATACTCGCATCCCTAGCATGTCTTTCCCTCTACTCACCCACACCTCCTGTTATTTTCCGGCGACGGCAGCCGAACCAGTCAACCCTCGTACTCTCCACCGCGTGGGCAGCCATTGTCGTGTCTTCCCTCGCTCTGTGTCGTTCCCTTCGTAGGCGTCGCTGCCGTCCACCGCCCTGGTGCTATCGGCACGGCGTGGTCTACATGGTCTATGAACGACATCCATCGGAAGTGGACTGTACGTGGAGAGGCTGACAGCTGGGTCCACGGCCGCACACAAGGAAATGCCTCCTTATTACAGGCAAAATAATGATTCCTCCACCTGACATCTGGGACCCGCCGGAAGGGCCTCTGTATTTCACGAAAAAAATGTTCCCTCCGCTGACAAGTCGGGCCCACCAACTATATCTTTGCACGCAAGGAAGTGCCTCCTTATTGCGCACAAAAAATGAATACCCCCTGCCAGCTGGGAACCACCACAGTGGGAGGCTGACTTGTGGGCCTACTAAGTTGACGGGGATGGAGGGCTTTGTCAACTTAGTTAATATGAACGATGTCCATCCAATGGCCTTAGTGCTTCTTCAACCTCTGGTCTTCTTGCTCCAGCCGCCCAAAGCAGTGCCGGTCGTGCCGCCTGCTCCTGCCTCCCGTGGCCGGCTGTGCTACCGCGGAGGCCTGACCGCCCCCATACTACTCCCACCCCTGGCCAGGCCATCCCTCCACTCACCCACACCCCCTGTTATTCTGCGGCGACGACAACCTCACACCGCAGCCGAACCAGTGAACCCTCGTACTCCTCTCCGCTTGGGCATCCACTATCGTGTCTTCCCCGGCTCTGCGTCGTCCCCTTCCTAGGCCTCGCCGTCGTCCACCGCCTTGGTGCTCTCGGCGCGGCGTGGTCATTGTGGTCAACGACCGACTTCCATCGGAAGAGTACTGTACGTGGAGAGGCTGACAGCTGGGTCCATGGCCACATCCCAATTTTTTTGTGATTTGCCAATTAAGTCGCTTTGTCAGGCCTGTTGGGCTGCAAATCTTTCAAGATGAGGAGAGCTTCATTCGGCTGGCCAAGAAAATGGCCTATCAGTAATGAGAAATGGGCTCTACATTTTTAAAACACATCAAATTGGCAATTAGTTTCAAATTTATTTTTTTCATTTTGAGATTTTAAACTGCATTGATTTTATAAGTGGACAATTTGTTGGATTTTATATTGATATACATTTATTTTTAAAATTAGTTTGAATGTGACTGGAAATTTCGGGATTAAAAACAGTTCGGACCGCACCGAAATATGCAAAATTTCGTATAATTTTTTAACCGTGGCCACAATATGGGCTGTAATGCTAACAAAAAGAATATGGGCTCCAAAAAAACCTTAAGAACTAGCAAATGGTCTGTAAATTATTAGAAATAATGGAAGATGGGCTGTATGATGTTTTCCACAGATTTTAGGCTTTCCTAAAAAAAGGTTGACGCACAAGCAGTGACTGTTGCATGTCCATCCAACGACCGCCGTGCTTCTTCAATTTCTGCTCTTCGTGCTCCAGCCGCTCAAACAAACACCGGCGGGACTGCCTGCTCCCTCCTCCCCACGGCCGGCTATGCTGCCCCGCAGGCCTCACCGCCCCACCGTACTCCCATCGCTGGCCTAGCCATCCCTCTACTCACCCACACCTGCTGTTATTCTCCGGCGATGACAGACAAACCAGTAAACCCTCGTACAGTCATACTCCCCTCCGCGTGGGAAACAACTGCCGAGTCTTCCCTGCCTCTGTGTCGTTCCCTTCCTAGACTTCGCCGTCGTCCACCGCCCTGGTGCTCTTCGCACGGCCTGGTCAGCGTGGTCAACGGCCGACATGCATCTAAAGTGGACTGTACGTGGAGAGGCTGACAGCTAGGTCCACAGCCGCATGCAAGGAAATGCCTCCTTATTACGCGCAAAATAATGATTCCTCCACCTGACATCTGGGACCCACCGAAAGGGCCTCTGTATTTCGCGAAAAAAATGTTACTACCGCTCACAGCTTGGACCCACCAGCTATATCTTCGCACGCAAGGAAGTGCCTCCTTATTACGCACAAAAAAAGTGAATACTCCCCCTGCTAGCTGGGACCCAGTATAGTTGCAGGCTGACTTATGGGCCTACTAAGTTGACGGGGATGGAGGGCTTTGTCAACTTAGTAAATATGCACGATTCTAGCTCCAGTGACCGTACGATGTCCATCCAATGGCAGTAGTGCTTCTTCAACCACTGGTCTTCTTGCTCCAGCCGCCCAAACCAGCGCCGGTCGTGCCTCGTGCTCCTGCCTCCCATGGCCGGCCACGATGCGGCCATGGCCTCACCGCCCCCTACTACTCCCACCGCTGGCCAAGCCATCCCTCTACTCACCCACACCCCCTGTTATTCTGCGGCGACGACAGCCTCACACCGCGATGAACCAGTGAACCCTCATACTCCTCTACACGTGGGCATCCACTCCCGCATCTTCCCCGGCTCCGCGTCGTCCCCTTCCTAGGCCTCGCCGTCGTCCACCGCCCTGGTGCTCTCGGCGCGGTGTGGTCAACGTGGTCAAGGAACGGCTTCCATCGGACGTGGACTGTACGTGGAGAGGTTGAAAGCTGGGTCCACGGCCGCAGCAAGGAAGCGCCTCCTTATTACGCAAAAAATAATTATTCCTCCATGTCGGTGTCAAAACCGGCGGATCTCGGGTAGGGGGTCCCGAACTGTGCGTCTAGGCGGATGGTAACAGGAGGCAGGGGACATGAAGTTTTACCCAGGTTCGGGCCCTCTTGATGGAGGTAAAACCCTACGTCCTGCTTGATTAATATTAATGATATGGGGTAGTACAAGAGTAGATCTACCACGAGATTAGAGAGGATAAACCCTAGAAGCTAGCCTATGGTATGATTGTCTATTGTCCTACGGACTAAAACCCTCCAGTTTATATAGACACCGGAGAGGGTTAGGGTTACACAAGGTCGGTTACAAAGGAGGAGATGTACATATCCGTATTGCCTAGCTTGCCTTCCACGCCAAGTAGAGTCCCATCCGGACACGAGATGAAGTCTTCAATCTTGTATCTTCATAGTCCAATAGTCCGGCCAAAGGATATAATCCGGCTGTTCGGAGACCCCCTAATCCAGGACTCCCTCAGTAGCCCCTGAACCAGGCTTTCAATGATGATGAGTCTGGTGCGCAGTATTGTCTTCGGCATTGCAAGGTGGGTTCCTCCTCCGAGTACATCACGGAAGAATTTGAATACAAGGATAGTGTCCGACCCTGTAAAATAAGTTCCACATACCACCGTAGAGAGAATAATACTTCCACAAATCTAATCTGCTGACACGTCTTGGCAACACGACATTATGTCATGGCCCGGTGATTATTCGAACCGTTTCCTTTAACTAGCCTCGCACATAACGCGAGGCAGTTTTTTGACACGTCTTGTCAAAGCAGAGATCGTGTCCCCTTATCACGGGATTCTCATCAATACGGGCGTGGGTAACCCAACCACGCCATCGATTACAGTGCTTGGGGGATAAGCGAGTTTTACCAGGCTAGTGGGGGCGCATAGTTTCGGCCGCCCATATAAAAGGACAAGGATTCACCTTTTCATCCACGCCTTCTTCCTCCTTCGCTCATCCACTTTCGCACACTCGAGCTCCAGCGCCCAAGTCCGCATTTCCCACCTCGACCTTCTCCAATCATGTCCGGAGTGGGAGGCAGGTGGATGGTTTCCTCCGTCATGGAGGGACACATCAAGAAGCTGAGGAGAGCCGGATACCTGCCCGACGACATCGCGCACCGGCTCCCAGATGTGGGGCAACTCATCCCCACCCCCAGGCCCCATGAGAGGGTAGTGTTCCTTACCCACTTCCTCCACGGACTGGGATTCCCTCTCCACCCATTCGTCCAGGGGCTCATGTTCTACTACGGCATAAATTTCCACGATCTGGCCCCGAACTTCATCCTCAACATCTCGGCGTTTATCGTCGTTTGCGAGGCCTTCCTCCGCATCAAGCCCCACTTCGGCTTATGGCTGAAGACCGTCAACGTCAAGACGAAGGTAGTGAGCGGCTGTCAGGCAGAGTGCGGAGGTGCCATGGTGGGCAAGATGCCCAACGTCACATGGCTCGAGGGCTCCTTCGTGGAGACCATAAAGGGGTGGCAATCGGGGTGGTTCTACATCACCGAGCCGCGCGACCCTAAATGGGCAGCAGCCCCCGAGTTCCGATCTGGCTTCCCCACGCGGCTCACCTCCTGGCAAGAGAAGGGCCTGTCCTGGGGTAGTTCGGGAGAGCTGACCGGACTCCAAACATGTATTCAAAACATGGTGAACCAGAAGCCCAAACTTGTCAACGTGGTCCAGGTCATGCTCATCCGCCGGATCCTCCCGTGACAACAACGGGCTTTCAACTTGTGGGAGTTCGACCCGGCCCAGCGCCGAACTCTGAACAGGCTCTTCAACACAACTCACAAAGATGCCTGGAAGGTGCTATTCAAGAGCGCCGAGGTTCCCCCTCCCATTATCGAGGACCATGGATTCTGCGCGAAGCGCCAAGCCAGCGTGGTAAGTTGTTTTACCTCTCACAGGATACTTGTTTTCCATAGTTTGACTCTATGCGGGATCTAAGCTCCCATACCTTTGACATGACTGGTAGGAGACGGCCGGACAGATCGACTGTCCGGCTCCTTTGCCCGAAGGCCCAGTAGACGCTCTCCTAGCGAAGATGCTGACTCCGGCTCCTTATACGGTGCCGGAGAAGACCAAGAAGGCCAAGGGAACCTGAAAGAGTTCCCGACGCCAGGCGTCATCGGACTCACCGTCCGATGACTCCGCGGCACACTCCTCCCCCGAAGACGAGGAGGAAGAAGAAGATGCCCCCCTTCAGTTGGGGGAGACAAGAAAAGGAAGGCCGCCCCAACTGGGGAGGCCCGAGGGTCCAAGAAGGGAAGGACTCTCCTTCCGGACAGTTCCACCACCGCCGCCAAAGGCGAAGACGAGTGGTTACCCAGGGCCAAGCCCCTGGGGAGGTCGTAAGTATTTGGATACCAGAGCAACTCATAGTATCCTTTTGCGCACTACTTCCCCTAACGCCGAATATGATTATGTAGGCCGCCACAAGTCCGTATCGATGTATCATCGGACGGCTCCCTGGGCTCATTGGATATGGATAGCGATCCACTTCCGACTGCCACATCCCCTTGCCCTGCGGACGACGCCGAGGTATTGTGTCAAGGGGCACCGGGTCGAGGGGAGACAGTCCTGGAGGCGCCTCAAGGCGAACTTCCGGACTCCGGGAGCAAAGGGGACAAGGCCGCTGAAGGCTCCGAGTTCGGCCCTCAGACGAACACCGCGCCGGATCCTCCAGTGGTTCCGGACTCGGGCAGGCGGCCTCCTTCCAAGAGGGGCAAGACGCCTGTGCCGGTGACCTCATCCAGAGGCGCCGGACAATCTGCTGGAAATGCTTTGCAGCGCTTCCATCGACGAGGAACAACGTACTATTATGAGTGCAGTGGTCCAGAAGGTTCAGTCCGCCAAGAGCAGACTGACTGAAGCCTGTGCCAGCCTTCTAACAGGCTTTGAGGTAAGTGTTTAAAATATAGGAAAAATATTACCGCATAGACAGTAGCTCGTGATGCTTTGTTCGGTGTTCACAAAGAAAAGCCGAACAGAGGATCAAATAATATCGCAGGAGCCTAATATAAGTATGTCAATATGCGTATGCAGGCTTCGCTGCTAGCCTCAGCCGCACTGACTGCGGAGGTCGCCACACTGAAGCAGGACCTCGAGGGGTCCAAGAAAGAGCTCGGCCTTGCCAAGAGGCAGCTCGAGGAGAACAAGGGTAAGTAATACCATGTCTATGGATATGCATATATAAAAGAAGACGCGATTGCAAAATGACAGGATCATCATATATTTGCCAGGGGCCACGACCGAAGTGGCGACCCTAAAGCAAGCGCTGTCCAAGGCCGAAGATAAAGCGGCCAAGGAGCGCACCGAGTGGGAAAGGCAAGAGGCTCGGGTGGGCGAGGTACAGCAAGAGCTCCAGGCTCTCGTGACGAAGCACGAGGCGGTTGGAGCTTGACTCGAAGACGCGAGAGTCTAAGCTTGCCGCGGCCATCGAGAGAGCAAAGAGTGCCAAGGACGAAGCCCAAAAGGCCCTTTAGGAGATTGACGCGATGAAGAAAATAGCGGCGGGTAAGGCATTCTATATGCAAAGCAAGCATGTGAAAGTAAATTACCTATTACTTACTCGAATCCGGAGCTCTCCAGGAGCATTCGCAGATTTGCCCCGCAGCGTGTTGGATGCCGCACAGTTTTACCAGGCTGAGGAGAGAAGCTCAACGGAGAAGCTTTTCTGGTCTCAGTATACTGGGATCGAACACCCGGTGCCTATGAGCGACCAGCTGAAGCAGCTGGTCGAGCTACACGAGGCGGCCGAACAGGCCATGAAGGGCTTTATAGTCCGGCTGTGGCCTGGCGACGCCCTTTCGAACAGCTACTTCGGCCTGGTGAGGCGGCTTGTAGATGCCTGCCCACGGCTGGAAGTCGTCAAGCAGGCCGTTTGCATCGAAGGTGCACGTCGGGCTTTCGCCCGTGTGAAGGTGCAGTGGGCCAAGCTAGACGCCGTGAAGCTGATCAAGGAGGGACCGCCGCAGGGCAAGGAGCATCGCACCCCCGAAATTTATTATGAGGGTGTCCTGAAGGGTGCCCGTCTTGTAGCGGACGAATGTTCAAAGGATGTAATATTTGAGTAAACTTGCTCGTGTGATTCTGTATGATGAAAACTTGTGTCATATGCGCTATGCAACACTTGTTTGAATTTAAAATATTACCTTCTATTTGGCTGTTTATCCAATCTGAGAGATGGCTAGTCCTCGGCTTCTGCCCCCATGCCGCGAGTGCTGGGGTGTTCGGGATAAACCTGAGCACTCTTGTTCCCATTTTTGGGTCCTTCGAGGGAGGTGCTCAGCACGGCGAACAAGGCAACCGGACTAATAATGCTTTATCACTCTCACTTAGCCATAGAATTCTATAATTTTAAATTTCGACGAAGCCCCTAGTATTTGGAAGGCCGAATTCGGGGCGCGATACACGCCTTTAAGACGGACAGGACCGACTCCTCGCTCTAAGCGGCATAAGTCTTTAGGGACTCGAAACCTCGCCGAACAGCGACCAGTCTCTCGCCTTATCATGACAGTCAGTTTTAGCTTTCTCTACTGAGGTGCTTAGCCCAGCAGAACCGGGGCACAATCGTAGTAGTTCTCCTAGTGCTACCTTAGCCGATACAACGGAACGTAAGGTACCAAAACATAGGAGCCGGGCCAACCCAACATTTGACCACAGACATGATTCGGAGCTGATGCATATAATTCTATAAGTTCGGGGTGCCACACTTGTGAAAGTGTTCGGACTTCTCACACCATATTGTGGGGTACTTAAGCCCCTGGTGTATTGGCCGTACCAAAGTGTACGGTTGCAAGGCGTCATTAATGAACACACATATATAAAAAAAGAGAATGCAATAATAGTCTTAATGCTATGCATTGTTTATTCAAAAAGGTGCGTTTAAAGCAGAATGATACAGATAGTGCGATAAGCAAAAAGTAGGACTATGTCCCTTCCAAGGGCAAGCTGAGGAATAGTATTAAAGAAAATATTTCACTCGTTGTCGTAATCCACCTGGGAGTTCCGTGGTGTGACGTAGCTTTATGACTCCTTGGTTGCTGCATCATGTGTTCGGCAATCATGCTGCCGGACAGGGTTTCCAGAGATTAAAGTCCTGAAGAGAAAAATAACAAAGCGGGAAGCCCCTAGTGCGGTTTAGGCCGCGTCTTGGAGCGTGCCGTAGTTGTGCCCCCCTCCCCACCTGTGCCCATGGTATTTTTAATGTGTAATTATGTACGCGTGGCAAGAATTTCGCCGTTTGGCTTGGGCCGGGGTGGGGGCCGCATTGCTACGCGAGCTCAGACCATGCCGGGCGGTCTAGTTGCCGATTACTCCGAGCGCGTTTGAAGGTGTCCGGGTCTTGAAACGCCGAACTGGTGGATTGCCTTGAGAGGCTGCTTTGCGCTTCTGCTGCGAGGGCCGCAGTGTGCTCCTCCGTGCAGAGAGAGCGCTCTGTGTTTCCGTTAACTGTGATGACCCCCCGGGGTCCTGGCATCTTGAGCTTGAGGTATGCATAATGCGGTACCGCATTGAATCTCGCAAATGCGGTTCGCCCGAGCAGTGCATGATAGCCACTGCGGAACGGGACTATATTGAAGATTAATTCTTCGCTTCGGAAGTTATCCGGGGATCCGAAGACCACTTCCAGTGTAATTGAGCCTGTGCAATGGGCCTCTACACCTGGAATGACGCCTTTAAAGGTCGTTTTTGTGGGTTTGATCATTGAGGGGTCTATACCCGTTTTTGTGGGTTTGATCCTGGTAAAGCAGGTTCAGGCTGCTGCCGCCATCCATAAGGACTCGAGTGAGGTGAAATCCGTCAATGATTGGGTCTAAGACCAGTGCGGCGAATCCGCTATGACAGATACTAGTGGGGTGGTCCCTGTGATCGAAGGTGATCGGGCAGGAGGACCATGGGTTGAACTTTGGGGCGACTGGCTCCAATGCATATATGTCCCTGAGCGCACGCTTCCGCTCCCTCTTGGGGATGTGGGTTGCGTATATCATGTTCACCGTCCGCACTTGTGGGGGAACCTCTTATGTCCTCCGGTGTTCGGCTGCCGGGGCTCCTCTTCGTCATCGCTGTGTGACCCGTTACCTTTATCTTCGGCAATTAACTTGCCGGCCTGCTTGAACACCCAGCATTCCCTGTTGGTGTGGTTGGCTGGCTTGTCAGGGGTACCATGTATTTGACACAAGCGATCGAGTATGTGGTCCAAACTGGACGGGCCCGGAGTGCTACTTTTAAATGCCTTTTTCCGCTAACCGGGTTTAGAGCCTTTGAATCCGGCATTGACTGCCATATCCTTAGTATTATCGCTGTTAATGCGGCGCTTATGTTTGTTGCGACGTGACCTACTATTGCCGTCCTTGGTATCCGAAGTACCATGGTTTTTTGATATGTTGTTACTGCGAGCCAGCCAGCTGTCTTCTCCCGCACAAAAGTGGGTCATGAGTGTCGTGAGGGCTTCCATAGATTTCGGCTTTTCCTGTCCAAGGTGCCGGGCAAGCCACTCGTCGCGGATGTTATGCTTGAAGGCTGCTAGGGCCTCTGCATCCGGACAGTCGACGATTTGATTTTTCTTTGTTAGGAACCGTGTCCAGAATTGCCTGGCCGATTCTTCTGGCTGCTGAATTATGTGGCTCAAGTCATCGGCGTCTGGTGGTCGCACATAAGTGCCCTGAAAGTTGTCGAGGAATGCGGCTTCCAGATCTTCCCAACAGCTAATGGACTCTGCTGGCAAGCTGTTAAGCCAATTCCACGCTGGTCCTTTGAGCTTTAGTGGGAGGTATTTGATGGCGTGTAAGTCATCACCGCGAGTCTATTGTGCCGTCGTATGATTCAATATTTACGGGTTTGAAACCCTCTGGGATTTGATGACCATTACTTCGTCTATGAAGCCTAGGGGGTGTGCAGCGCCTCTGTATTGGGCTATATCGCGACGCAGCTCGAATGGGTCTTGCCCGCTGTGTTCGGCCCCGGCGGATTGACTTTTACTGTATCCGGCGTGACGTTTATCATCTCGCATAGTGGCGAGCCCTCATGATCCGTAGATCGATCTTGCATGTTTTGCTTTGTCCTCCAATACGTCTCGCAGGTCTGGCATATTTCCCCATGCTTTTTTATTTGAATGGCGTCGGGGTGCAGGCTTAGTTTTTGGCTAGAATGCCTCTCTATCGCGGCCACGAGGTGGCCGATCAGCCGCGTCATATGCTTCTTCCTCCAGTCGGGGTAGCAACCTGCATTTTGGGTAACTCTTGGAGGGGCGCTCGGGTTTATATTCCTCGGCTGCGAGGACTTCAGTCCATCTGTCAGCTAGCAGATCTTGATCAGCTTGAAGCTGCTGCTGCTTTTTCTTAAGGCTATTCGCCGTGGCTATAAGCCAGCGCTTGAAGTGCTCTTGTTCGACGGGATCCTCTGGCACGGCGAATTCGTCATCGCCGGGGCTTGCCTCGTCTTCGGAGGGGGGCATGTAATTATCATCCTTCGCTTCTCCATCTGCCGCTCTCTCAGGAGGGCTGGCTCCTCCATCCTCCTGCTCTAGATCTTGCTGGAGGGGATTGTTGTTATCTTCGGCACTATCTAGAGTGTTATTATCTCCTGTGCCGGTTTCACCACTTTTGCTTTGGCAGGACTTAGAGCGGCGGCGCTGACGTTGGCGCTTGGGTTGCTTCTTGGAGGGGTCATCCACCGCTGTCTCGTTGCCATTGCCTTCTTTGGGTGTGTCCACCATGTATATATCGTATGATGAGGTGGCTGTCCAGTGCCCTGTGGGCAGTGGTTCATCTTCGTCTCCCGCATCGTCGTCCATACCGTCGATGTCTTCGGAGTCAATGTCGAGCATGTTGGTTAATTCATCGACAGTGGCTACTAAGTGGGTGGTGGGCGGGCCGCGAATTTCTTCATCGTCCGCATCCCAATCCTCCCAGACATAGTTCAGCCAGGGTCCTCCTAACAAGGAGAGAGACCTTAACGAGTTCAGTATGTCGCCAAAGGGCGAGTGCTGAAAAATATCTGCGGAGGTAAACTCCATGATCGGAGCCCAATCGGATTCACTAGGAACGGGCGCAGGCGGTTCGGAGTCCATGGCCGGAGAGAGATCCGGTAGTTTGTCAACATGGCTCTTGTGCAGAGTAAGGTCGATGTTCGGCTCGATCACCGATGAGGGTAAGGCCTCCGTGGTGGGGTCCATCCACCCGTCCATGGACGGTGCAACTGGCTCCAAATTGAGGGTTGGAGCGGCTGCCGGTGCGATCTCCTGATTACTGTCGGATGGTAGAGCTAAATCGTACTCATCATGACCGTGTGACACACAAGGCAGAGGCTCGAATCCGTTGAAGATCAAGTCTCCGTGGATATCGGCCGTGTAGCTTAAGCTTCCAAACCTGACCTGATGGCCAGGGGCGTAGCTTTCAATCTCCTCAAGATGGCCAAGCAAATTGGCCCGCAGTGCAAAGCCGCCGAATGCAAAAATTTGTCCAGGGAGAAAAGTCTCACCCTGGACTGCATCGCTAACGATGATAGAAGGAGCCATCAAGCCTAACGGCGACAACACAGAGGAGCTCTCAATGAAAGCACCAATGTCGGTGTCAAAACCGGCGGATCTCGGGTAGGGGGTCCTAAACTGTGCGTCTAGGCGGATGGTAACATGAGGTAGGGGACACGAAGTTTTATCCAGGTTCGGGCCCTCTTGATGGAGGTAAAACCCTACGTCCTACTTGATTAATATTGATGATATGGGTAGTACAAGAGTAGATCTACCACGAGATCAGAGAGGCTAAACCCTAGAAGCTAGCCTATGGTATGATTGTCTATTGTCCTACGGACTAAAACCCTCCAGTTTATATAGACATCGGAGAGGGTTAGGGTTACATAAGGTCGGTCACAAAGGAGGAGATGTACATATCCGTATTGCCTAGCTTGCCTTCCACGCCAAGTAGAGTCCCATCCGGACATGAGACGAAGTCTTCAATCTTGTATCTTCATAGTCCAATAGTCTGGCCAAAGGATGTAATCCGGCTGTCCGGAGACCCCCTAATCCAGGACTCCCTGACTCCACCTGACAGCGGGGACCCACCGGACGGGCCACTCTATTTCATGAAAAAAAATGTTCCCCCTGACTGCTGGGACCCACCAGCTACATCTTCGCTTGCAAGGAAGTGCGTCCGGGCAAAAAAAATGATTCGACCCCTGACTGCTTGGACCCACCAGCTACATCTTCGCAGGCAAGGAAGTTCCTGACAGTCAGGACCCACCTGGTCGAAGCATATGTAGCGTTGTCATTCTGGTCGCGAACGTGTATGTACATACTGGTCGATGTAGAGGCGCGCACGTGTCGTAGTAGAGGCGCGCACGTAGCATGTACACGTACATACAGAGGCAAGTGTGCAAGAAAGAAAATACGACCACATACGTACATATGAGCAGGGTCTCGAACGCTTACTCGCGCATACGTACAGCCAGGGCTCGTGTACATGGCTGGGTCGGAATGGAGAAACTGCGTCGCCGTCGTGTTCATGGGGAGCCAACCGGCTGGGTCGGAACGGAATGCGTCGCCGTGTTCATTGGGAGGCTTGGACGGAACAATCGATGGAAACGAGGCCTGGCGTACCACAAAACGGAGGAAACGGCCTTGTGTTCGACCCGCCACGGTCGAAACGGGATCCTATTCACCGGGAGGGGTCTGACGTACCGCAAAACAGAGGAAACGGACCTCCTACGGTCGAAACGGGGTCCTGTTGATCGGGAGGGGTGTGGCGTACCGCAAAACGGAGGAAACAGACTTGTGTTGGATCGCTACGGTCGAAATGGGGGTCATGTTCGTCGGGAGGGGTGTGGCGTACCGCAAAACGGGACTCCACGGGATACTGTTCATCTCCACCACCGACCCCCTCCAGCCTCCATGGGTTACTGTTCTTCCACCGTTGACCTCCTCCAGCCTCCACCTGCGACTGTTCATCCACGGGCACCTGCTCATCCAGCCTCCACCGCGCGCTACTCCATCGGCTACTGTTCAACCAGCCCTCTCCATGGGCTCTTGTTCAACCACCCCTACACGGGCTACTGTTCATCCAACCCTCCATGGGGTGGTCCTGTTCATCCAGCCCTCCAGGGGGTCCTGTTCATCCAGCCCCAACCGGCTCGATCGATCGGGGTCCTGTTCATCGAGAGGCAACACCACGGGGTCCTGTTCATCCACCCCCACTGGGAACTGTTTATCCAAACCCCCCAGCAACACTCACTGTTCATCCAAAGGCAACACCACAGGGTCCTGTTCATCCACCCCCACCGGGAACTGTTCATCCAAACCCCCCAGCAAAGCTCATTGTTCATTCAGATGCAGCATCGATCGACTTCAGTTAGCAACAGTAGCGAAGGAATCGCTCGATCAGGTTTAGTTAACAGCCATCAATCGATCGCTCGGGTTCAGTAACGCGTAGCCTGCAGTGCAATCGCTCGGGTTCAGTAACGCGTAGCCTGCAGTGCAATCGCTCGGGTTCAGTTAGAGCCCAACGCCTCGCACCCACGGCGTGCGTGTATGAGAGAGAAATGCGCATCGCTCGGCCCCGACCACCCACCGTAACCGGGAACACCCCGATATTTTCCTCGCCTCGCTTCTACCACAGTTTTTTCGGTCATGGACGGCCCAAAGAATGTCATCCAGTTGCGTCTCCGGCCCGCCCAGGAAGAAAAGCCCATTTTCTGTCATGATTTTTTGTCATGGAAGTAGGACCCCACCACATCTATGATGATACCGTGTTTTGTCACAATTATCTTCATAGAAGTGTCATAAGTATGATAGAAATTTTTTTCGTTCGGCCCAAAATGTCATGGATGTGTCTTTTTTTGTAGTGCCCCCTCCACCATAATCCACCTCGGTCATATTGTAGCGGTGCTTAGGCGAAGCCCTGCGACGACAGCTTCATCAAGATCATAACCACGCCGTCATGCTGACGAAACTCTCCCTCGAGCTCTACTGGATCGTGAGTTCGCAGGACGTCACCGAGCTGAACGTGTGTTGAACGCGGAGGTGCCATACGTTCGGTACTGAGGATCGGTCGATCGTGAAGACGTATGACTACATCAACCGTGTTGTCATAACGGTTCTGCTTAACGGTCTACGAGGGTACATGGACTACACTCTCCCCTCTCGTTGCTATGCATCACCATGATCTTGCCTGTGCGTAGGAATTTTTTGAAATTACCACGTTCCCCAACACGATCTACATGGGCGACTTGGCCTTCATTATCAACAACCATGATGATCTCCTCATGTGCCCGCCGTCTATCCAACAGAGCGCGTCGGCATCTCCATCAACAATGGTGGCATCTTTACCACCAGCTTCTGGTACATCGTGCCCATCCGGGCTCCGGAATACTAGAGGCACACATCAGCAAGCCACCCTTGAGCGCTTACATGACTGGATCAGCCAGGAGACCGATGGTCGGTCTACACGACGTCCTCACCGCAGCTGGTGACACTTAGAATAAAAATAAGGCATGAGTATGAGGACTTGATTGTTAGAACCATATATTTGCGAACGGGACCATTTTGATATTAATTTGTGCTCTAGAAATCATCCATTCATGTGTGGTTGCAATCTATCAAAGTAAGGGGATGTGTCCAAATTATGTCTTGACCGGCGCTCGTCCTGCATCAAGAGTCGGTTGTTCAGCCGAAGGCCTTATCCGTCATGTGGGGTTGCCTCTGTAATTAAGGTAAAATTAGACTAAAGTGTTGGGCATTTAATGACCGCACCTCTTGTATCCCAAGATATGATCCGTGTTACCATACAAAACCTTTCTATCACTGGTGTTTAGAATATAACTTCACAGTCTCCCTGCCCTTAACTTCTCCGTGGCTCGATCTCCGTGATCCTGGGTACTCGCAGGGATGAAGAACACGGACGAGACAAGTGACGATGACGAAGCAATTTTATTTCACACATATGAGACATTAATTCAAAGTACTTCTGTCGATCCCTCCAACAAATACATAAGGTTGTAGAGCTATGCCTCCACCCACGACCTTACCGAATTACCCACACATGGCGATCATATCGCAAGAAGAAAGCATTGAAGAACACATCAAGAGGAATGATCTGATTGATAGTATGTCTTACAATAGTTGTCATATACGGTACACGATTACAAGGTGTGGATAACTTAGATGAATGCTTAGAAGGTGCTGATGAAGATGGCTATGAGATGGAGATGAGAAATAGCGGTGGCTAGGGTTTCTGGATACTGTGGATGCCGAAGATGGAGGTCTCGACGATTTTCTGTTGCCCTTCTCAACCTAATGGCGGTGGCTGGGGTTTCAAGAAGAAATCATCCATGAGAAAGCTTACTCCTGCAAGTGTTGACCAACGGACAATTCTCTTCATGCCTTGTTCGTAACATCAAATTTCTCAACCTAATGGCATCTGTCAAGGATCTCTAAAGCCGAGGAATTAAACTTGTGTTTTTGTCATGTGTTCAGTATACATGGTTATTTTTGTAGGATAATTTCACTTTTGATGATCTCATGATAAAGCGACCTTGGAATCAGAAGGTGAGCTAAAAAGCATCTTGTTGTTTATTGTTGTTGCCAATTTTCCAGTATGTGTATCTATAGCATAAAAAAGGAAGCAAGTATATACCATGATTATAATGTCCTACTGATGTGCTTATGGTATCGATGAAACAACTCGAATGCATTTCTTTTTACTAATCTATTTACTTGGGATCTTTTTTTATTTCGTTTGATATTCAACATTAAAGTTTGCTTTCTATCTTTTCTGATTCATAAATAATGGTCATGTCAATGGAGATGATGAATACACTCCTATAGTTGGACATAAAACCCATCAAACATCTGGCCAAACCCGTTTCTGAAGCAGACCCAAAAATTTCACCACTCATTTTGGAAGCTGCCTAAAGAAAAAGCAGCACCGCTGAAACATGACTTAAAGATAGCAATAAAAGTCCTCTGTTTCATTAATTAGTTCACATAATCAAATTATTCAATTGACATCTGTGAGGAATTATTATAAACATAATTTGGATGCATCATATTGAAAGTGGAATAGGGGCAGCGTCGTCGATCCTTTGTAATGGCCATAGGGACTGCTGGAAGGCACTGCGGTTAGCGAGAATCTGCTCAGCTATTTCGCTATTGGCATGCAGGCATTCATGAATTCCGAGTACGCCACAACTGGGGTTGAGGGATGTAGGAGCGATCGACGATGAGGTGGCCCCGTCTAAGGGTGGTCAGTATGTGTAATGCTATTTGATTTAATGTGATGCCATTTTAGACTTATGCAACCAAATCCATCACAAAGAGCACATGATAAAGAAAGTTTATATAATGGAAGAGGAAATCCACCTGCCGAGAGCATGATGAAGTAGACCACTCTACTTTTAAAACTGGGAACTTTGATTGGAAATGAATAGCACTACAAGATGTAGATCAATATTTCAGGGTGGGGGGGGTGAGGGAGTCCTGGACTAAGGGGTCCTCGGACGTCTGGCCTGTTATCTATGGGATGGACTGATGGGCTGTGAAGACATGAAGACCAAATACTACACCATGTCCGGATTGGACTCTACTTGGCGTGGAAGGCAAGCTTGGCGACCGAAGATTCCTTTTTATGTAACCGACTCCATGTAAACCCTAGATCTCCTCGGTGTCTATATAAACCGAAGGGGATAGTCCGGAAAGGACACCACATATACTCATTACCATATTCATAGGCTAGACTTCTAGGGTTTAGCCATTACGATCTCGTGGTAGATCAACTCTTGTAATAATCATATTCATCAAGATCAATCAAGCAGGAAGTAGGGTATTACCTCCATAGAGAGGGCCCGAACCTGGGTAAACATCGTGTCCCCTGTCTCCTGTTACCATCGATCCTAGACGCACAGTTCGGGACCCCCTAACTGAGATCCGCCAGTTTTGACACCGACATTGGTGCTTTCATTGAGAGTTCCATTGTGCCATCGACAAAAGGCTCGATGGACCCTTCAATCATCGATAATGACGGCATCCAAAGAGGAACCTTCCTCCCCGGACAGATCCTCGTATTCAGCGGCTTCGTACTACGGGCCAGCTCGCTTGGCCATCTGGAGCAGGTCGACAGCTATGCCCCCGGCCATCAGGTCGGATTCGGAAGCTTGAACTATGCCGCGAATGTCCGTGGAGATTTGATCTTCGAAGGACTTGAGCCCGCGGCGATCGCTCCCCCTCATCTCGATGAACATGACTTAAATCTGTCATCGGATCACACCCATGAGATGGTTCCTGCGGCTGCAACGACCTTAGAGCCAAAGCAGACCGAGCCATCCGGGGCCTCAGAGTCCACGGCGTTGGAGCCGCACATGGACTCGACGCCCTGCGATATTCGCTTTAGCGGAACTTCAGACTCGTCTCCGGCAACAAGTTCTGGACTGTGTACACCCACGGACACCGAGCTAGATCGGTTATCGATCTTCGAGTTTAGCATTGCTGACGTCTTCCAGCACTCGCCTTGGGGTGACGTGCTAAAATCTTTAAAGAATTTGTCCTTGGAAAAGGACTCACAGCCGAACTATGTCCGGTTCGAGCTAGAGACAGATGATGAGGAATTTTGCTTCCCACCCGCCACCCACTTCATAGCCATCGTCGATGACTTAACCAACGTGCTTGACTAGGACGACGATGCCAACAAGGAGCAAGGCCAAGACCCGCCATTTACGGGACACTAGACGGCCACCTCTTCATACAACATGTACATGGTTGATACACCTAAAGGATCTGGCGACAACGAAGAAGAGCCGGATACAAACAAAACCTCCGAGACACAGTCCAAGCGTCGGCGGCCCAAACACTGCCCAAAGCCCTGCCGCTCAAAGGACGACAACACTGGCACCGGAGAAAATAGTACTACGGGCGACGCTGAATACAGTGAAGACCCCGCCGGGGCTGCATCCAAACAGGAACATGACAGCAGGCAAGAGAACACTGACGAACAGGCCATAGAAGATGACCCGGAGGATGATAGTTACCATCCACCCTCCGAGGAGGATACAAACCTCGGCAACGAATACTTCATCGTGCCCGAGGATCCTCTCGAGCAGGAACGCTTTAAGCTTCAGCTCATAGCCGCTGCAAGGAGCCTGAAAAAGAAACAACAACAACAGCTTCAAGCTAAACAAGACCTGCTCGTCGACAGATGGACTGATGTCCTGACAGCCGAGGAATATGGCCTCAACCGCCCAGCCAAGAGCTACCCGAAAGGCAGACTGCTACCTCAATTCGATGAGGAGGTGCCGGAGCACATATCTCCCTCGCGTAATGCGGACCGACCACCACGTGGTCAGGACAGGGCGGCCAAACGGCCACCCCGCGGTCGGGATAAAGCGGCAACTCAGGCCGAACAGTAGACCGCCCCACCACCCCACCATAATAAAGACGGAAAAGTCCAGAGTCACACGTATGACCTCCAACAGAACCTGGATAGTAGAGCGGGACACACAAGATCGATCTACGGATCACGAGGACGTGCCTCGAGGAGCGACGACGGCTACGTATTCGGACGTGACAAACCTAACCACGCTCGAGCCGAGTGCCGCAGACGGACTCCTTCAGAGGTCTGCCATGATGCGGCCCGATACAGAGGCGCCGCACACCCGCTCTGCTTCACAGATGAATTATTGGATCATGAATTCTCCGAAGGGTTCAAGCCCATCAATATCGAATCATACGATGGCACAACCGATCCTGCAGTATGGATTGAGGATTTCATCCTCCACATCCACATGGCCCGAGGAAACGACCTCCACGCCATCAAATACCTCCCATTAAAGCTCAAAGGACTAACTCGGCACTGGTTAAATAGCCTGCCTGAGAACTCCATCGGCAGCTGGGAAGACTTGGAAGAGGCTTTCCTCAAGAACTTCCAAGGAACTTCTTTCCATCCACCAGACGCCGATGACCTAAGCCACATAGTCCAACAACCTGGAGAATCAGCCAGAAAATTCTGGACTAGGTTCCTAACCAAGAAGAACCAGATCGTTGACTGTCCAGATGCCGAGGCCCTAGAAGCCTTCAAGCACATCATCCGTGACGAATGGCTAGCACACCACCTCGGACAAGAAAAACCAAAGTCAATGGCAGCCCTTACGGCACTCATGACCCGCTTTTGCGCAGGCGGGGACAGCAGGCTGGCTCGTAGCAAAAACATAGCCAGCAAGGCAGGCCCCACCGAGGCCAAGAACAGCACCGGCAAGCTCCGGCGCAATAAACACAAACGCCGAAGCAATGGCGACAACACCGAGGACACCGCAGTCAACGCCGGATTCAGTGGCTCCAAGTCCGGCTAACGGAAGAAGCCCTATAAAAGAAACAATGAAGGACCTTCCAGCCTGGATCGCATACTCGACCGTCCATGCCAAATTCACGGCACCCCGGATAAGCAAGCCAATCATACCAACAGGGATTGTTGGGTCCTCAAGCAGGTTGGCAAGTTAAATACCGAAAACAAAGAAAAGGGATCACAAAGTGAGGACGATGATGAAGAGTCTCGGCAGCCGAACACCGGGGGACAGAAGAAATCCACCCGAAGTCGAAACAGTGAATACGATATACGCCACGCACATCCCTAGAAAGGAGCGCAAACAAGCATTACGGGACGTCTACGCGGTAGAGCCAGTCGCCCCCAAGTTCAATCCAGGGTCATCATTTCCGATCACCTTCGATCAACGAAATCATCCGACTAGTATCCGCCATGGCGGTTCGGTCGCACTGGTCCTTGACCCAATCATCGACGGATTCCACCTCACACGAGTCCTGATGGATGGTGGAAGCAGCCTCAATCTTCTGTACCAAGTGTAAGTGCATCTAGTGCCACCCCTAGTTGGTTTTGGAGTATTGATGACAAACCTGGTTGAGGGACTAATGTGTTTGTAAGAATTGCAGGATAACACAGGTAGAAGTCCCTCATTGATTCGGTTTTCCTACCAGAGATGACCCCTAAAAATGTATGAAGACATTGAAGTCAAATGTGGGATGTGAAGACATTCACATTGAAGACTATGACAAGAGAAGACATCGTGTGAAGACTATGGAGCGCGAAGACTTAGTTGTTTCATCGTTCTTTTTCTTCTTCGTTGAGTCATAGGAACCACCGTACTGTTAAGTGGGGTCCAAGTGAACCAGTCAGAATGACTGAAGTGATGCTTAACCAAAATCCTATGTCTTCGAGCGAAGACTATGAGAGCAAATCTTATCCAGAGTTGGATAAGTCAGCTTTGCTTGTAGCCCAAGTAAAGTTGTCGTGTGTGTTTGAAATTTGACCGTTGGAACACGTGTCAGTTCCTTAGTGACCCAGGGCCATTTCGAACAAATCAGGTCGGGTTGCCTAGTGGCTATAAATAGCCCACCCCCCTACAACCATAAAATGGTTGGCTACTCAAAGTTAGAATACGGCTTTTGTTGTTTGAGAGCAACCCACCTCGAAGCCTTTGAGAGAGAATTCCTTGCGAGGATAAATCCCTAAACACCCAGAGCCAAAGAGTGTTAGGCATCACTAAAGTCTTCATGTCTGTGTGATTTGAAGACTTATTACACTTGAGGACTGTGAATCCTCCAACCGGTTAGGCGTCGCGTTCTGAGCATCCAAGAGTCATTGTGGATTGCCAGTGAGCGAAGTCTGTGAAGGTTTGGAAGTCTGCCTTGAAGACTTACTAGATTGATTGGGTGAGGACTGGGTGTCCTTAGCTCAATGGGAATAAGGTGAAGACACGGTCTTCTGAGTTGAATCTCAGCCTCCCTAACCAGACGTACCGTTGTCACAACAACTGGAACTGGTCCAACAAATCATTGCCTTCAACGAGTCACTTGTTCTATCCTTCCCATCTCTTTATTTACAGTTGGTCCTTGTGAAGTCATTGTCTGTTTGCATTATCTTTTGTCTTCACTGAGTGACTGCTTGTTCTGATTGGCTTCATACTATCTTCCTACCTGATCTATACTGCCTAGCTGCCATTAGTCGTTGTGCTTTCACTTCATTGAATACTTGACTATGGCTTGCTTTGTGTAGTCTACCTTCCGCTGCATGGTAATAAGTTTATTTCTATCGTTTGTCTTCGAAACTCCCATGTTTTGAAGACTTTCTTAAAAATCGCCTATTCACCCCCCTCTAGTCGATCACTATCACTTTCAATTGGTATCAGAGCGAGGTACTCCCTTGTTCTGTGTGATTCGGTTTAACCACCTAGAGTTTTAGCTATGTCGACTGCATGGATAATTAAAGTCTCCGCTGCGTGCCCAGTCTTCGATGGAACTGAATATCCCTACTGGAAGAATAAGATGCGCATGCATCTTGAAGCCATTCATGTCGACCTCTGGTATGTCGTCAAGAATGGCGTTCCCAAGGCTGGTGAAGGTGTCACCGCTGCCGATGTCAAGAAGTTCGTTCAACTGGACTCCACTGCCAAGATCATCATCTGTGGTCATCTGACCAAAGGACAGTATGGCCATGTGAGTGCTTTGGAAACATCTAAGCTAGTCTGGGACTGGCTCTCCAAGGTTAATGAAGGCGTCTCAACCCAGAGAGATCAAAGAATCAGTGTCCTTCGCAACCTCTTCAACCGGTTCAAGAGAAACGACAATGAGAATGTTCAGCTCACGTTTTATCGACTCACTGACATCACAAATGAACTTCAAGCCCTTGGCGCTACTGAGATCACCAAGCATGAAGTCGTCAAGACACTCCTGAGATCACTTGACAGCTTGTTTGACACCCTAGCCCTAATGATTCAAGAACATCCTGACTTCAAGACACTTGACGGTGTCCTGGACTAGGGGGTACTCAACACGTCATCTCCCGATTTGATAGATTGGGCCGAGGACCCCCGTGCCTGTATACTCATGGGCCAGTTCGGACAACTGCCGTGTACAAGGAAGATTCCACAAGACTTGGCGATCAAGACAAGGACTTCTCCCCACCGGCGTATTTGGCTAGGACTCTTGTTAACCTAGGCCTCTGGTGCATTATATAAACCAGGGCCAGGCTAGTCGATAGATCATATATACATACAATCATACCATAGGCTAGCTTCTAGGGTTTAGCCTCTACGATCTCGTGGTAGATCAACTCTTGTACTACCCATATCATCAATATTAATCAAGTAGGACGTAGGGTTTTACCTCCATCAAGAGGGCCTGAACCTGGGTAAAACTTCGTGTCCCCTGCCTCCTGTTACCATCGATCCTAGACGCACAGTTCGGGACTCCCTACCCGAGATCCGCCGGTTTTGACACCGACATTGGTGCTTTCATTGAGAGTTCCACTGTGTGATCGACAAAAGGATCGATGGCTCGCTTGCAAATCAACTGCGACTTCGGCATCTTCGTCACCAATTCGATTGGTAACCTTGGTTCGACCAAGAACCGCGCCCCGTGTTCAGATCACCATGTTCGGACGAGGGCCTTCATCAAGACCAACTCCGATCTCTATCAAGATCATGGAGGAATCGTCCATGGAGCTCGGGGGCTCAACGTCAACATTGCCCTTGGGCGACCGTGCTGTTTTTCCGGACAGCGAATGCGTATCCGCCGCCACTGCCTCCTCGAGTGTCGCTTTAACGATCGCTTCGGTGAAATTGTGCGGAATCTAGTCTACAACAACCTTGGAAAATTTCGTCGAATTTCGATGGAGGAATCTCTGGCTATCTATGATATACCGAAGCCCTGTCAAGTACGGACGGGAATCTGGACGAGTTTAGGGCGTGGTGTCCAGCTTCTAGCTCGGACGTCCTTTGAAAGATCCAACCGTTGATCGCCTGCAGAATTCCTATATCTACCGCCTCTCAAAATTTCAGCTCGATCTGACTGTCCAAACTCCGGAAACCTTCCAATTAGTGCATCACTTTTCGGATCTGTTTTCTGCACGAAAACGAATCCGACCCGAGTTCGTCTTTTTTATGAACAGGATTTCGGACATCCCTTTTGAAGGAAGTTTTGTATGGGGTATTGTGTTTTGTTCCCGAACACATCCCACTAACTTTAAGATCTTTTGAACATGATCTTCAACATCATGTTGGTATCAAACTAGTCCGGCAATATTGCTCCACGGCTGCCGACCTACGCTAGACACGTCGTCACTTTGTTGAGCCGAGCTCAACTTCTTCGGATCATCATCTCGGCAAGTCGAACAAGAGTATGGCATCGCGAAGGATAAATCATCACCAACATCGCTGCCCCACAGATTACACAGAGCGGGCATACCGGCATCGCCGCACTGTCACTTCATCAAGCCGGCATCGACCACGTCACGACCTGCATCGGCAGGGCCGCACTATTGCTTCTTCAAGCTAGTATCCATCATGCCAACCTACTTCGACTCATCGGCTGACATCGAGGCTTCGACATCTCGGCTAGACCGAGGGCTTCGCCATCTCTTCATCAACCTACTCTGGACACTTTGGTGTCACTAGTCGACCAGCTCCGTCACGTTAGCTGGATCGAGGGCTTTGCCTCGGCGAGCCAACCTTTACCAGCATTGCTATGCCGTTGTTTTATCGCCCATCAGGCAATGGATGTACAGATCGAGTCCCAATTTTGGGAATCACCTTCCTTCAAATTGCTACAACAAACAAACCAGGTGCTATCAATCCCAGTACTTTTGCTTGTTTGGGTTCATTTTTTCCAAGGAATTATTACTCTGGTTTGTCCATCATATGTACACAGGTCTATCAAATGATGGCCGCATTAACGACGGTCGCGTGGTGGTTCGGTCAGTCTCCGTACATAGTCCGGCAAACGCCGCATCCGGAACTCGGACCGACTTGTGAATTCAGGCTTTGTCACGCCTTTACCGCATCACGCCGACGCCCTGCATCGAGTTTGACTTCAGCGCCAGGCCATATTTCTTTTATTACTCACTTTCCATAAATTATTTATTATGCAATGATTTTTTTAATTATCATTATTACTATTATATCCCGTTTGCACTATTTTTTATGCACAGGAAAATGATCCGGGGACTTCGGCGTCACTCTGCCGGTCTGCATTGACCGTGCTATGTCACCACTTCAGTGTGTCGAGCTCTTCGCTCCGCCACCTCGGGACCAGCTTGGGGGATGGAACCTTGCCCCACATCAGGCTCGGACCGCGTCATCAATACTGAACACATTAACCAGCTAAGTCGCTTTCATGCTCAAAGCTTTAATTTCTAACTTGTGTTTGGTTCGACCAAGCATTATACTTTTTTGGAAAAAAGTTGCTTGTAAAAAATTTCCTTGTCCAAACTTTGTTTGTGACGCATAAATTTAAATACCCAATTCATTTGGGGGCTTCCTTCATGAAGCTTTTCCTGTTGCATATGATTATACTTGTACGGCTTCGTTCCTTGTTCGTGTATTACGCCACAATATGCACCATATTGATTTAAGAGCTTTGCAAGCTGGGTTGCCTCGCTCCTGTGTTTACCCCTACGTTCCCGATTGTTCGGCTAGGGAGTAAAGGCAGCACCTCTGCGATTGTCACGATCGGGTCGCCCGAGCCGGACCTCAGACTGGGTGAAGCCGAAAGCTAGCGCTCTTATAGTTTTCAATGATGGTCGGCACACAACGGAACTCATGAGTACAAAAAATCTATTGCACAAGTCTCATAATAACAATGAGCACCGAAGAAAGGTATCGGCGGGGGTACTATTTTCTTTGAAGATGCTTCTTACACTTCGCGGTAATATAGCATAAGTTCCCTGAGCGCGCTTTGTTTGTTACAGCCTTATGGCCTGATTGCCTGGTTATTGGAAACACCGTCGATATTCTCGACAGATGGAGTACATAACACTTTTCGGTCCTTGACCGAAGAGGGAGAAGTCGACGGTCGGTTAAGACGCGTTTAAAGTTCGGTTGAACATAGATATGATATAAGTACTTCGGTACATGCAATCATTCTTTTACCCAAGTCATTTGGGGGGCTCTTAAGTTTATTTGAGCCGTTTTACAATAAGTGTTCTTATTCTTAGTCGTTGCAAAGTTTTATTATTATTATTATTATTTATCACTCCTTTTTTTGACACAAGTGTGTGGTCACTAGCCGGGGAGCCTAATTTCTCTCTCAAGGCCGCTAGAGTTTAGTTTGCTAAACTGGCCTAATGAGAAGTACTCCGCCCTCGGGATAGGAGGTTGAAGCCGTAGGCTAACCCGCTTGAAGTCTTGAGATAGGATGTGTCATATTAAAGCACGACAGAAGCACTCCTTTTTTCTAGGACCAATTTTCGGATTGGCACCGAACACTTGATCTTGTTCGGACGTCAAGTTTTTACTGACGTTTGTTTTGGTTTTCCAAGCTTATGGCAGTTTTAAACTATTCGTGTGTTTCCAGCACAAGTCTCACAGTGCAATGCCGGACACCTTTATATATTAGGCAAAAACATTCTCGGATCTCACTATATATGCATTGGTTTCGAATTGTGTCTTCGGTCAATAGTTGGGTTGCCCGGCTCCAGTGCTTGCCTCCTACGTTCCGCTTTGCTCGACTAGGTTTGCAAAGGGAGAACCACTGCGATTGTGCTTCCAGCTCACATGGTTAAGCACCTCAGTGGACAAAGCCGAAAACTGACTGTCACAATAAGCGTAAACTGGTCAGCAATCCGATGACGGTGTTAAATGACTAGCCATTCATAACATTGGCCGAAGTGTTTACGGCTTGACCTCGACTGTCGCCGAACACTACCGGGGGCTATTAACTGGCCTCCCAAACTAAATCCTCAATATTTTGCTCTTACATTAGAGCTGAGGTTTCATGATCATGCTTAGCATGACAACCCAAAGAAAGGAACCGATAGCGGGACTATTTTCTTAGGAAGACATTTCTTATGTTAAACAGTAATATAACATATCTCTCTGCGTAGCTTTGTTTATAAAACCGTATGGCCAGATTGCCTTGTTTGTCGTAAATCTTTGCCCTCATAAAGGATTTAAAAAGTAGGACAAACACTCCCCGGCTTCTGGCCGAGGAGGTTGAAGCCGGTGGTCGGTTAACAAAGTTTTGTACAATGCGGATCCGAGCATTAATGACATAAAGTACTTGGATACATAGAGTCATTACACATAATTTGTGATTTTACTATGGATATCGATCCTTAATTCGGCCACCCATGCCCGCATTAAGGCTCGGGGGCTACTGGGCTTCGGGCTTATTATTTACAAATATTAAAGGGGCACATCGATCCCCTGATCTGGTGTTGCCACCCGACCAGTGTCTCGGGGGCTACTGCATTGCTTGTTCAATGCAGAAAATTTTAAGTGCAATACAATTGCCGAGGAGATTTTGATCCTTAGGTTGGTCGGCCGCACCCATCCCGAGTCTCGAGGACTGAGCACGCCACTTTTTGTGTCCTGGAGTATTCTGCCGAGCTAGGACTTGATCCTCAGGCCGATTTTGCAAATTAACCTGAGTCTCAGCGGCTACTGGGATCAGCGGTCTTACGTCATCCTTCAAGTGCATCTCAGGTTTTAAACCGATACACACCTTGAGGGCTACTGGCTATATATCTCGGCAGAGAATAAATTGCACCAATAAAAAATATTATCAAAAATCGGCCCATATTCGGGGTGGTGCACCACCTCGGAAGCAGTCCGGCATAAAGCTCAGGCTTTAGTGGCTGGCTCCATAGAGGGCATTTCCGGCATTAAGCTCGGCTAAACTCCTTCAAACTTCTTTGAACCAAGGTGATTTACGACACCTCGGATACAGTCCAGCTTTGGAGCTCGGATACATAGTCCGGCATTGGAGCTCGGATACAGTCCGGTGTTGGAGCTCGGATATATAGTCCGGCGTTGGAGCTCGGATACATTCCAGCGTTAGAGCTGGGAAGCGGTCCAGCGTTGGTGCTCGGCTGCAAAAGATACCTCGAATGCAGTCCGGCGTTGGAGCTCGGACGCAAGAAGACGCTGCCGCCCGGGAACAATTTCAAACCCGAGGTGTGGCATAAAAATAACAAGGCATTGATAAAGGCCGGAAACTTAAAGGGGCTCCTCGGATACCCGATGTATAAACTTGTCGAATTCATTTCGGCGATCCTCAAGATCGAAGATGAGAAGATTTGTTGAACCAGTTTTGAAGACCGACGACCGAAGATGAAGAACAGTTTGGAAGAATCGAGGAGCGTCCCTAACTTGAAGACCGGTTCAGGGGGCTACTGACAGTGTCCTGGACTAGGGGGTACTCAACACATCATCTCTCGATCTGATAGATTGGGCCGAGGACCCCCGTGGCCATATACTCATGGGCCAGTTCGGACAACTGCCGCATACAAGGAAGATTCCACAAGACTTGGCGATCAAGACAAGGACTTCTCCCCACCGGCGTATTCGGCTAGGACTCTTGTTAACCTAGGCCTCTGGTGCATTATATAAACCAGGGCCAGGCTAGTCGGTAGATCATATATACATACAATCATACCATAGGCTAGCTTCTAGGGTTTAGCCTCTACGATCTCGTGCTAGATCAACTCTTGTACTACCCATATCATCAATATTAATCAAGCAGGACGTAGGGTTTTACCTCCATCAAGAGGGCCCGAACCTGGGTAAAACTTCGTGTCCCCTGCCTCCTGTTACCATCGATCCTAGACGCACAGTTCGGGACCCCCTACCCGAGATCCGCCGGTTTTGACACCGACAACACTCGATCTGTCGGACATACTTGAAAGGCTCAACACACATGAGTTTGAGCTTTCTGAGAAAAGAGACATCTACGGTCCCAACTATGGGCGAACTCGTGCCCTGAAGGCAAAAGCTGTCTCCTCATCTAAAGAAGAATCTGACAGCAGTTCTGATGATCCTGAAGACATTGGAAAGGAGCTTGCTATGCTTGTGAAGAAGTTCCAAAATTTCACCAAGAAGAAAGGCTTCAGAAAGTCTTCACGATCAATCTCAAGGAATGATGAAGCTTATGCTCATGACTACAAGAAGAGAACATGCCACAAGTGCAAGAAACCTAGCCACCACATCTCTGAGTGTCCACAGTGGGACAATGAGAACAACAACAAGAAGAAGAGAAAGGAGTATGATTCTGACGACAAGAAGAAGAAGAAGAAATACTCAAAGTCTTCTTCCAAGTCCTCCTCAAAGTCTTCATCACACAAAAAGAGCTCATCTGGCAAGGAAATGGATTCAGAGGAGGAGTCCGCTTCTGAGGAGGCGGAGGTGGAGTCTGAGGAGGAGTCCGATTCTGGCGTTCCAAGTCTGGCTACAGTATACATTGCCAAGTCCATTTTCAACACTGAAGACAATGGCTTCATCGCCGATGCCGATGCAAATGACAAGGACTACTCTGCTCCCACCTACTGCTTCATGGCACGCGGTGCCAAGGTAAACACACGCACTACTCACTATCAAACATCCAGTGAAGATGACTCTGATTGTGGTTCCAAACCCAGCTACAAAACACTTGCTAAAATTGCAACTGAACAACAGAAAGCTATGGAACATATTCAAAACTGTTAGACAAAAGCGATGACCTGTTAGACGCTGAAATGACTCGATCTCAGTCCTTAATTGAAGACATAAAAAATCTTCATGTTAAGTATGAGGAACTTGAAAGTCGTCATGAAACGCTCTCAACAACTCATGAAAAGCTTTCCTATGACTATCTTCAAAGGAAGAAAGATCTTGAGAAATTGAGAGCGGCTCATGAAGATCTTCAAAAGGAAAACGAGTCACTTCGCACCAAACAGATCAGTTCCGCTTAGGAAGGATTTGAACCACCATGTCTTAAATGCATTGAGCGTGACAACGCTACTTCTGTTGCTGGATGTTCTACTGCTGCTACTATTGCGATATCTTCAACTGTTGATGTGGTAACTAACCCCTCTGCTAAGGATACCACTGCTATTGCTGATGAAAATGCTAGGTTGAAGACATTGCTTGAAACAGGGATGTACAAAAGTCTCAAAGGGCATCAGAAACTATGTGATGTCCTCAAAAGGCAGATCCTGAACCGAAACCCTAGGAAAGAGGGTCTTGGGTTCGAAAGGAAAATGAATGCTGATGGATCTTACTGGAAACCTGAGCAGTACCCCGAAACCATATGGGTTGCTGCAAAGGAACCTTCAGTGGATCCATCCACCCTGTCTGGCTTCACTTGTGCTAATCCCACATTGTTATTGATGAATCCTTTCATGCAAACTATAAACTGTTTAAGAATCAGGATGGTGAAGTGTTTGCCAGGTATATTGGTACTAACTACAGGAATGGGCCACCTATGAAGAAAGTCTGGGTGCCGAAAAAATGGTTGGAGAATCTTCCTGTGAACGTCGTCATGACATCACAAGTGAAGAAGACAAACCCCAGACCACAGGCTTCATATGGTCCAAAGGCATCATACAGACAAAGGACTCACCTAAGTCGCATTAACGCAAATGTTTTGCAGGGAAACCATACTCAAGACTATGAATATGAGCGTGTTTCATCAAACCGCCATGTTCATAAGACCAAGAACTACTCTGCTTATTCCTATGAGTACTATTGTCCACCTGCAAGACTATTTGCTAGGGCTCCAAAGCCGAAGTTCTTAGATGCTGCACTTAGACTCATTGCTTCGAAGCCACCCTTGAAGATGTGGGTGGCTAAGAAAGCTTAACTCTCTTTTGCAGGGAAGGGTCTCCAGCCGAAAATCAAATTCGTCTGAAGCTATTGCTGGGGACCTTAAACATCTTGTAGGGCGCAAGATGAAATGACCAAATGGTCTTATTATGTATTTTGTTCCCGAGTCGCTTGCTACTTGCCCTATCAGTCCTAACCTGGATCTAAGCTTTCATAATCCACTTGCTCGTCAAATGTTTATGCTTCACAATTCTCTTCGTGAAGCCTATCCCCCTAACTGCACTATAGGGTATGACACCAGCTGCTTCAGAATGGATTGTTGATAGTGGGTGTACTAATCACATGACTGGCAAGCAAAGTCTTCTCATAGACTCAACGTTATGTCCATCTGACAAGAGTCACATCACATTTGCTGATACTGGTAAAAGCAAGGTATTGGATCTAGGTAGAGTTGCAATCTCAAGGGATCAACACATGGATAAAGTAATGCTTGTTGAATCGCTTGTTGAATCCCTTGGTTTCAACTTAATGTCTGTCTCAATGCTTTGCGATTTAAACATGATTGTGATATTTGGAAAATATCGTTGCCTTGTTCTAATGGAATCTGACAAGTCTCTAGTCTTTGAAGGGTTTCGGAAAGATGATTTGTATGTGGTAGATTTCTCAACAGGACCACAACTTGCCGTATGTCTTCTAGCAAAAGCTTCAGAATGCTGGCTCAGGCATCAGAGGCTAGGGCATGCTGGCATGAGGAACTTGCACATTCTTGCTAAGAAGAAGCATATCATAGGCATCGAAGGCGTCAAGTTCAAGAAGGATCACTTATGTGGTGCCTGTGAAGCTGGAAAGATGACGAGGGCCAAGCATCCCTCGAAGACGATCATGACAACGACTCAACCCTTCGAACTGCTACACATGGACCTCTTTGGTCCCACTCACTACTCAACTCTTACTACTACTACTTGTCTCTATGGTTTCGTCATTGTTGATGATTATTCAAGATATACATGGGTGCATATAATCCTTTACAAGATTGAAGTACAGGATGTCTTCAGACGCTTCACCAATCGAGCCATGAACAACTATGGCGTCATGATCAAGCACATCAGAAGTGACAATGGCACTGAATTCAAGAACACCGGCCTTGACACTTATCTTGATACTTTGGGCATCACTCATGAATTCTCAGCTCCATACACGCCACAGCAAAATGGCATTGTGGAACACAAGAACAGAACACTTATTGAGATGGCCCGGACGATGCTCGTTGAATACAAGACTCCAAGAAAGTTCTGGCCTGAAGCCATTGATACTGCATGCCATATCATCAACCGTGTTTATCTTCACAAGCTTCTGAACAAGACATCCTATGAGCTCCTTACTGGCAAGAAGCCAAATGTCAGTTACTTCAGAGTATTTGGTGCCAGGTGCTAGATCAAGGATCCACATCACACTTCAAAATTTGCACCAAAAGCACATGAAGGTTTTACTCTTGGATATGGAAAGGATTGGCACTCCTACAGAGTCGTCAACCTCTTTCATTATAAAGTGGTTGAAATTGTGGATGTGCGGTTCGATAAGACTAACGGCTCGCAAGAGCACCTGCCAAATGTGCTAGATGAAGTTCCATCTAGTGAATCCATCAAGCTTATGGGAACTGGAGAAATCATACCGTCTGAAGCTTAGCATGAAGAGGAACTCATCATCTCTACACCTGATCAATCTAAAGACAATGCTCAGCCTGAAGACAATCCTTCCAACGATGACAATGCTCAGAATGAGCAAAATCTTCATCCCGCTCATCCACGAGTTGCAAATGAAGTACAGATTGAGAAAATAATTGATAGCATCAATGCACCTGGTCCACTCACTCATTCAAGGGAAGCACAACTAGCAAATTTTTGTGGACACTTCGTATTCGTCTCAATATCTGAACCCAAGAAAGTTGATGAAGCCTTCATGGAACCTGAATGGATTCAAGCTATGCAAGAAGAGCTTCAACAATTTGAGTTGAATAATGTATGGGAACTAGTCAAACGTCCTGATCCTCGTAAGCACAATATCATAGGCACTAAATGGATATATCACAACAAGCAAGATGAGCATGGTCAAGTTGTTAGAAACAAAGCTCGTCTCGTTGCTCAAGGTTACACTCAAATTGAAGGAATTGACTTCGATGAAACATTTGCTCCCATGGCTAGGCTTGAAGCTATACGCATACTGCTGGCCTATGCAAATCATCATAACATTATTCTGTATCAAATGGATGTGAAGAGCGCTTTTCTCAATGGCTAGATTGAAGAAGAAGTGTATGTTGCACAAACGTCTGGCTTTGAAGATCCAAAACATCCTGACATGGTTTACAAGCTCAACAAGGAACTGTATGGCCTTAAACAAGCCCCTCGAGCTTGGTATGACACACTCAAAGACTTCCTGAAGAGCAAAGGCTTCAAACCTGGTTCCATGGATCCGACTCTCTTCATGAAGACATATGATGGTGAACTGTTTGTGTGCCAAATATATGTGGATGACATTATCTTCGGCTGCACCAACCAGAAATGCAGTGATGAGTTTGGATATATGATGCAAGAGCAATATCAGATGTCCATGATGGGTGAGCTGAAGTTCTTCCTTGGTCTTCAAATACGTCAGCAACGCAACGACATCTTCATATCTCAAGAGAAATACCTCAAAGATTGCCTAAAGATGTTTGGAATGCAAGAATGCAAAGGGTACACGACGCCAATGCCAGCTAAACACCATCTAGGCCCCGGCGACAATGGTAAAGAGTTCGATCAAAAGGTATACCGCTCCATGATTGGTTCCTTGCTTTATTTATGTGCATCTAGGCCAGATATCATGCTTAGTGTTTGCATGTGTACCCAATTCCAAGCGTCACCAAAGGAATCACATCACTTAGCTGTGAAGCGAATTCTTCGATATTTGGCTCACACCCCAACACTAGGACTATGCTATCCAAAGGGCTCAGAGTTTGATCTAGTTGGATTCTCGGATGCTGATTATGTTGGTGATAAGGTGGATCACAAGTCTACATCAGGCACATGTCACTTTCTAGGACGATCACTTGTTTGTTGGTCTTCAAAGAAGCAGAACTGTGTATCTCTCCCCACTGCAGAATCTGAATACATTGTTGTTGGATCTTGCTGCGCTCAACTTCTATGGATGAAGCAAACACTCAAAGACTATGGTATTCATCTGAAGCAAGTGCCACTCTACTGCGACAACGAGACCGCCCTCAAGATGGCTAACAACCCAGTTCAGCACTCGAAGACAAAGCACATTGAAATTCGTCATCACTTTCTCAGAGATCTTGTCATGAAAGGAAGATATTGATATCATACACGTCAACACTGAAGAGCAATTGGCAGATATCTTCACAAAGCCCTTGGATGAGAAGAGGTTTTGCAAGTTACGGTGTGAGCTAAATATCTTGGAATCCTCAAATGTCCTGTGATCAGGCACACGTCCTAACACTTAAGCATGTTGATGACTTAGATGTGCAACACACAAAGTAACGTATGTCTTCAATCAATGAAGACTTACATTCTGAGTGTGAATACATTAATGTGGAATTTGACTTCGGAGCACCACGATAATTGTGCGCCGTGTCTGGGTCTAATACCTCCTATACGGTGGGTAACGCCACCACCAAATTCTTCCCTTAGAAGTGTTTTTCACATGGCGTTACATTTGCAAAGTCTTCGCTTTCTGTTTGTCTTCAATGTTAACATGGTCTCATGTTTATCTTCAATTTGGTTTCTGTCCTCTACAACATTCACTTATAGCTATGTCTTCACGTTGAATCTTTTGAACTAAGTGAATGTGATCGGACCCTAACCCCTCCATGCTTCTATCTTAAGTCTATCTATCCAAATCATATGCATTCTTTTGACACAGTCAAAATGTCCTCTCTGCGTCCTTGTCAGCAGAAGACACAGAAACAAACATTAATCTTTTTTCAATGCTAAATCTTTCAACCTGAAACCCGGAGAAGTGGGAACGACCACCCGACAATACAGGCGTGCGTGGGAAATTGGAACAACATCCAATGTGTTGCATGATCGCCACGTGTCCTTCAGATGTGAACCGCCAGGGGCACCTGTGTAATAACACTGTGCCGTCCCTATCCCTATAAATACATGCCTCACCCCAGTCATTATCCTTTCTTCCACTCTTGCACAAACCCTAGCGCCACCGCTAGCCCTCGACGACGCCGGCGACGAAGCACTTAGCTGCCGTGACCTCACTGACGTCGTTCTCACGCCGGCCGCGGACATCGTCTTCTCCGCCGTCGCCGTAGGTGTCCTCCTTCGCCAAGTTAGGGCATGGAAGATCGAACTGCTCGGCCTCCTCTCCCACTCCATCTAGCAATTCCTCGTGTGGTAAATAAAACCTCCTTTTTACAGTCTCTTTGATCCGATAGATTCATCCTTTTCTACCACAAGCAGTTTCTGTTCACACAAGTTGGATCTATTTCATACTGCATCTCATAATATGCCTAGTATGTTCACTTATGCTTCAAAAAGTAGTTAGATTCCTCACTTGTACTTATTCGTGGATTCGTAAAAATCTGGAACCAACTCTCTATCTATGAGTGAATGTGTTCGCACTATGAGGTCAATGTCTTCTAAACTGATTTATCTTCAAAATCTTCTGAGAATGCATATGACCTCTTCCCCTTCCCTCGCACCTTTAATGTTGTCACAGGTACATGTCTGTGGGAGAATCCCTTGGTTCTCATAGTCTGCATTCATTTGCAGAATTCTTACAACATCATATAAATTCTCCTGAAGCCAGTTCTTGTCTGACCAGTAGACGGAAGACTTTGATAGCTTTGAAACCTTTCAGTCTAAACTTCATGGCACTAGAAAAATCTGCAAGGAAGGGTGGCAGACAGCGCCGTGGTAACACCTCAAGAGATCTGCCTCCCGACCTCTATGAGCTGTACAAAATAGATCCGGAGGAGGACTACAATCTGCGGAAAACTCGAATCCAATGGATTCGAAGATATTGGGTAGAACAATGATTCAAGTACAGGTTCGTGACCCAGGAGTATGCTGAGAAGAATGCCATCAAGCGACCGTGGGGAGACATCCTATACAGAAATCTTCAACCCAGGTCCAGAGCTAAAGCCATTGAACAAGGCTTCTATCCCTGCATTGTCCATGGACCAAGCCTGCAGATGCAGACCCATCGTCATTGCTATGGTGTCGTGACGACAATCTGTTCAAGCGCAACCTTCAGTTTGCCAGGAACTCGGCCAAAGAAATCAAGAAGTCGCGGGGATTAGACTTCAACCCAGGTCCCTCTGCTCCTCGTGCCGATGGCTCACGCGAAGCTGAACCCAATCTTGTTGGGACCTTCTACAACCTAGAAGGTCTCATCACTCATATTATGGTTCAAGGAACCGCCATGGATGAACCTGCAGATGACGCTGATTCTGACGAAGCGCCTGCACCACCGAAGCCAAAGAAGCTAAAGAAACCTAAAGCTTCGAAGCCTTCCTCAGCACCAAATGTTTCACGGGCGAAGCCTCTGGCCACTGCACATCCTGAACACAGTGTGCAGTCTGAAGATCTGTCACGCATCTCCAAGCCCTCCAAAGTGAAGATGCCCATGCAACCCACCAGCCAAGCACTGACCCCTGCTACTGTTCTGCGCAATGAGAATGACGCCATTGATCTGTCCAGCGACGACGATCTTGAAAAATGACGCTCTTGAGCAGTTGATCAAGAGCAAGCAAGAGGCAGAAATCGTCAATGACCTTCCTCCCTTTGATGTTGAAATCATCAACACGTTCATTGATGAGTGGTTTGAGAGCCCAAATGTTAGCTTTGATGATCTTCAGCTTCCCATTGGCCTCAGCGTTGCCTTCCACAGAGCCATTGCTGCTGAGCTGACTCTAGCTCAGAAAATTGTTGAGCTGAAGCATAAGATAGATTACGAAAAGGCTCAGTTCAAGAATCATATGGCCAAGCTCAATGTTGAAGATATTCTGAACTTTCAGGTCATGATGCATGAGCTCAAGGAAGCATTCCGAACCAAACATGAAGAAGCCAAAGGTTCTCGTGAGCGCATGAAGGATCTTGCTGCTAAATGTGTTCAGGGATACAATGAAGCTGAAAAGCGCAAGTCTTTGGGGCGACCAGGCATCGACCCCAGAATGGCGGCTGTCGGTGTCAAAACCGGCGGATCTCGGGTAGGAGGTCCAGAACTGTGCGTCTAGGACGGATGGTAACAGGAGGCAAGGGACACGAAGTTTTACCCAGGTTCGGGCCCTGTTGATGGAGGTAAAACCCTACATCCTGCTTGATTAATATAGATGATATGGGTAGTGTTGACACACGAACACGTCACGTGTACCCTTGACGCCGGGGGTGATGCACCGCAGCTCACGTAGAAGGAGACCCGACCGACAGCGCGATACGCAAGACAGTCAGCGGGCCCTTTTGAAGACCCGAAACCCCACACGCCCGGGAGGGACCCCGTCAGGGAGTGTGGCGGCTATGGGCTGCCCTAGGTCGATTCGCTCGCCCCTAGAGCCTCGTGGATCGCTGCCCTCCAATGCGAAGAACGAACGAATAACGAGAAAGAAAGATACAAGGGTAGGGGATAAAGATAGATGAACACAAAAGTGTAATAGATTGATTGGTTCGATTGGTGTTGTTTCAATCGGCCGTCACCCCCAACATATATAAGAGGCAGCTGGACTTCCCGTACAAGCAAAGGATTTATCTAGGCTTTCCTTACAAGAAAATTACATCAATTCACGTTCAAAACCCTAGTCAAATTCGGACTGATTTTATCCGAACTTTCCAAAACTGCTCGGTTTAAACTGGCTGCACCTTGCTGGTCCTTTTTGTGGTGGTAAACGATCTCGGACGGAAACAAGCCCAAAAGCAATCTTGACCATTTCGACGAGACGAACAACTTTCATGTTGAACGTTTTTCGATTTGAGGCCCTTTTCTAGGCCAAAACGGTCACGCAGAACACCTGTTCGCTCGCGCTACCCATCAGACCTATGTCTGGTGGGGCGCGCCACATCTCGCCTCGTGACAGGGCTGCACTCCGATAGCTCTAACTTTTGCATACGAACTCGGATTGGGATGTTTTTTTATATCAAAATCAACCGTTTCGACGAGACGCACAACTTCCGTGTAGAACATTTTTCCATCTGAGATTATATGAATAACCGTTTGAGCCCATCTTCAACTTCTCATCCGATTGACTATCACAGCCTCCAACCCGGCAAGTTTTCCATTCGAGTAAGCTTTCCATACCGGCAAGCTTTCCAAAACTGCAGGTGATGGGATCAAGCTTTCACGCCGATCCTCATATTTGTGCCTTGGGGGTGATCTTGGTTTCTTTGCATGATTAGGCTGATAAGCATTATTCTCTTCACTCTTCTTTTGATATTTCTCCAATAGTTCAGCGAAGGTGATTTTTGATCTTTTACACTTGCGCTTATTTCGGCCTTTGTTTTCTTTTGGTTTGCTTTCATCGATCGTTGGATTTGCTTGCTGCCTCCAGTACTTGGCGTCTCCATTATAGATCCGATGAAATTCTTGCCCTCAAGATTATGTTCATTATGCTCTTCGACAACTTCTTTACTTGAAAGCTTGATCTCATCACCTGCAGTTTTTACCTTCTCTTCAAATGGATCGGCTTGAAGCAGCCAATGCAAAAACTTTCTACCATCGGGACCAATCGGAATAGACTGGTCATCTCTTGGTGTCTCAACAAATTTCAATCGTCCTTTATCAATGGCCGATTTAACTATTTGACGAAACATGTTACAATCCTCAAAATTATGCTTGGAAAAATCATGCAACTTACAATACATTCGTCCCTGGACAGATGGCTCAACATGGTGATCAAGAGTTCTAATATAATTATTCCTCAACAACAAATCAAAGATTTGATCACACATGTTTGAATTAAAGGTAAACCTTTTATTTTCTAGCCGATCTTGCTGTGAGAACGTCTTTGGAATTAAGCAAACGAATGGTTCAGATTTTGCACCACACCATTCGGCTATGCATTGTGTTTTGCACTCTATTTACGATGTCTTTGGGTAAGATATTACACTAGCATCGGTTTTCTCAACATAATTTAACCTTGGCTTTAAATTTCTAAAATGAAAATAGTTAGAACACACATGTCTCAATTGAGACCAAGTGCAAGCCAAGTATGAAATAAGAAAAGCTATCCAAATAGTTATGAACTTTAGATAAAGCAATGGGGAAAGCTTTGGCTGAAGTCACTATCGGTCTTTATAAATGGCGCAATGGGTTGACCGATATGTTCCATAACAATTTTATTGCTAACAAGTAAATTACCCTTCTTCATTGGTCTTTCAAAATTACTTAAGAGGATTTTTCTGATGGATGCACCAACAATAAAGTTTAGACCAAATCTGAAAATAGGTAAATTACTTGCTAAACATACCTCTTCAAATATGTTGGGAGAGCATGATAGTGGTGTGGCTTGAACAATATCTTGCTTCATCTTTGGGTGGCTCCCCAACGCCTCTTCATCATCTTTTTCTTTATTCCATGAATCATTACCTTGAAGATCCTTACCAGCCTAACTTTGTTTGGCTACCTACTCTTGTCCTTGAGGCTTGTCAATTTCTACGGCACGTAACTCATAGGGCAGGAAGTAGGTTCCATTAACTTCAGAAAAATCAAGCACGGTTGTTTTGCTATGCTTGCCATGCCCTTTCTCAATAATGCTTGCCTCTTTGGATTTGATGGATTCGGAATATATGCTACTTGATTCAGCTTTTTCAACCGAAGCACTTTCAAGTTCCAAATCATCCTTCTTTTCATTGATAATACCAATTGGCAAACCTTCTTTTATCTGAGCCAATTCTTTTTCTATTTGTTTCTAACGGCGAGCGGCAAAGTTGGCTTTAAGCTTTTTCTCAATTTCAGCCCACTCCGGATACGATTGCCCCCCAATGCTTTTAGATTTTTTCGGCAATGACACACGGTTGTTGCCGAAATTTTGCAATAGTGGGGGTGTATAATATGATGTAGTACTAGGTGAAGGCATATGCATTGTTGTAAAACCATATTTTTTCTCACCAATTTTATCAATTGGCAAAGATTCATCTTGTTGCAGAACTCCTTTTCATGTTGTTTAAGGCAAAGAGCACTAATCCTCTTATTTTGGGCTAAACTCTTCAATGCAGCCACCACTACCTCATCTTCTACAATATTTGGCACAACCGCTCCCATAAAATTTACATTTATTCGGCTATGATCAGAAAGGTGTGAAGCCGAATTATGAGCATCTACAGTTGTGTATGGTGCCGAAAAATTACTAACATGAGGTGTAGCATATGATGGTTGAGAGTAACTGGCCGAATAACTAGTAGTAGAATGGCCAATTCTCCCATCCATTGGCAAGGTTGGATTGACATATTGCAAATCAGTTGCCGATGAATAAAAAGGTGAAACACTTTCTTGTATGCTATTGGAAATTTTAACATGAGGTGTTTCAAATTGATTAACCAAACCCATCATGTTGTTCATCGGCATATGGATTTGTGCGGTTGCCGATGCATGAGAGTTTGGATACATATGTTGTACGTTGCTAAAATCATAAGAATTTGAAGCATGAAAATTGTTTTGCATCGGCCCTTGCGCATAATTACATGCATGATTGATAAAACTAGGGCTAGCCGATACATTATGCTCATTACGTGATCTAGCAACAACATATGGATTATTTGCATCTACAAAGGGGAATTGGGTATTCATATTACCTTTGTAGATTGCAGCAACTTGATGACGATCTCTTCGTAGCAAGAACGGGCTCGAGACCGTTCAAAGCTTCGCCCCCAGCGGAGTCGCCAAAAAGTGTGTTGACAAACGAACACGTCACGTGTACCCTCGACGCCGGGGGTGATGCACCGCAGCTCACGTCGAAGGAGACCCGACCGACAGCGCGATACGCAAGACAGTCAGCGGGCGCTTTTGAAGACCCGAAACCCCACACGCCCGGCAGGGACCCCGTCAGGGAGTGCGGCGGCTATGGGCTGCCCTAGGTCGATTCGCTTGCCCCTAGAGCCTCGTGGATCGCTGCCCTGCAATGCGAAGAACGAACGAATAACGAGAAAGAAAGATACAAGGGTAGGGGATAAAGATAGATGAACACAAAAGTGTAATAGATTGATTGGTTCGATTGGTCTTGTTTCAATCGGCCGTCACCCCAACATATATAAGAGGCAGCTGGACTTCCTGTACAAGCAAAGGATTTATCTAGGCTTTCCTTACAAGAAAATTACATCAATTCGCTTTCAAAACCCTAGTCAAATTCGGACTAATTTTATCCGAACTTTCCAAAACTGCTCGGTTTAAACTGGCTGCACCTTGCTGGTCCTTTTTGTGGTGGTAAACGATCTCGGATGGAAACGAGCCCAAAAGCAATCTTGACTGTTTCGACGAGACGAACAACTTTCATGTTGAACGTTTTTCGATTTGAGGCCTTTTTCTAGGCCAAAACGGTCACGCAGAACACCTATTCACTCGCACTACCCATCAGACCTATGTCTGGTGGGGCGCGCCACATCTCGCCTCGTGATAGGGCTGCACTCCGATAGCTCTAACTTTTGCATACGAACTCAGATTGGGTCGACTTTTGTAACAAAATAAACCATTTCGACGAGACGCACAACTTCCGTGTAGAACATTTTTCCATCCGAGATTATCTGAATAACCTTTTGAGCCCATCTTCAACTTCTCATCTGATTGACTATCACAGCCTCCAACCCGGCAAGTTTTCCATCCGAGTAAGCTTTCCATACCGGCAATGTTTCTACCCGGCAAGCTTTCACACCGGCAAGGTTTCACTCCGGCAAGGTTTGTACTCCGGCAAGGGTTCCTCCCTGACAAGGTTTCTCCCCCGGCAAGATTTCACACCGGCAAGCTTCCACACCGGCGATCTTTCTGTGCCGGCAAGCTTTCCACGCCGGCAAGCCTTCACACCGGCAAGCTTTCACACCGGCAAGGTTTTCGCCCCGGCATGCTGCTTTATGATCGTGCCACTTTTGAGCGTCAACAGGTAGTACAAGAGTAGATCTACCACGAGATCAGATAAGCTAAACCCTAGAAGCTAGCCTATGGTATGATTGTATGTTATGATTGTTGTCCTACAGACTAAAACCCTTCGGTTTATATAGACACCGGAGAGGGTTAGGGTTACACAAGGTCGGTAACAAAGGAGGAGATATCCATATACGTATTTCCTAGCTTGCCTTCCACGCCAAGTAGAGTCCCATCCGGACACGAGACGAAGTCTTCAATCTTGTATCTTCATAGTCTAACAGTCCGACCAATGGAGATAGTTCGGCTGTCCAGAGACTCCCTAATCCAGGACTCCCTCAGTAGCCCCCGAACCAGGCTTCAATGATGATGAGTCCGACGCGCAGTATTGTCTTCGACATTGCAAGGCGGGTTCCTCTCCAAATTCTGTGTACCTGTCGAAATAATGTCCGGTTTCTTGTGAAGGTTTGTACTCCTTGCATTCTACGCCCAATTAACGGCCACTTTTGATGTGTCGAGCAAATGTGAAGAGCCAGGGTGTTTTCACATTTACCCCCTTAACTGCGTGAATGAGCCGCCTATTTAAAAAGAGGAGGATTCAGATCCAAATCACACCATCCTCCCTTGGCAAGCCTTCATCGGAGCGCACCCGACAGAGATCCATTCCATCATGGCCGGTCGACGCAGCCCCTCCTCTCGGACCCCTAGCTACAAGCTTGGAGATTGGGAGAGAAGTTCCGTCCCGCACAACAAATTAGTGATGCTTCAGTCCAAGGGATTTCTTCCCCCGGTGTATCTGGTCCCGGTTCGAGCCGGGCTTGCCACCTATAATGGCGGAGAGCAAGCGGAGAGCCTTCCCAATCCCTCCAAGGGAGAGCGGATTTGCCTTGTCCCTTATTTGATAAGAGGGCTCGGATTTCCAATTCATCCGTTTCTCCGCGGGCTCCTGGAGTTCTACGGCCTCCAGTTGCACAATCTTACGCCTGCCTCCCTGCTGCATATCACGGGATTCGTAGCCCTTTACGAGTTGTTTTCGGGCTGTGAAGCTCATTTCGCTCTATGGAAGAAGATGTTCTGCCTTGTGCCCCGTTCTCAGAAGGGGTCAATATATCAAGTGGGCGGAGCCGAAGTGTGGCGTGTCGCCGGGACCGGACACCTGTCCGGAACCCCAAAGACGACGTCCGAAGACTGGCCTTTAGAATGGTTTTATATAGAAGACGTCCCCCTCCCGGATCCTATTCGGATCGGCCTTCCTGAGTTCGACAACGCCCCTTTGAAGAAGCGCCAGAGCTGGCGTCCACGGAGCCCCCTGGAGGAAGATGACAGGGACATTCTTTACCTGATGAGCCGGAAAAGTTTTTTAGCTCGATCCGGATTGACCATGATCGAGGTCATGGCCACATGTATCATGCGGGGGGTGCAGCCGCTTCAGTGTAGAGGCCACCCCATGTGGGATTTCAACGGGGAGGATGACGCCACTCGCCACGGCCGCGAAGGGCCGGGATCGGCTGCTGATCTAATAAAGATCTTATCCACCTTGTAAAAGGGAGAAGAGGAGGAATTCCTTCATGTCAACCCGCAGGGCGGTTTTTCTATGTACAACCCTCCGAGCTGGGTAAGCGGAGACTTTTTATCGCCCATCCATTTCGTATTCCCGTAGTTAAGTATTCATTCTAGCGATTTCATCGCAGGAGCTGCGCCAGGCTGTAAAGGAGATAAACAACCCTCCTCCACAACCTGATGACCCTGGATGGTTCCTTGATCCAGCCTCCCAGGAGGATCCGGACATATCTGTGGAGCTGATCGAGGCGGTATTTTAACAATCGAGTAATGACAATGCTTTGGTGGCCATTACGACCGATTACCCTAGGCTAGTTCCAGCCTCACAGGTGACTGAGACCGAAGTCCCAACACTTAAAAAGGGATCCTTCCTTGTTCTTTTTTGATTGCCGTATAACAGCCGTGTTTTGCAAGGGAGGTCCTCGGGGCAGAAGGCCGAGCCTGTGGCAACTAGCCAACAAGGGGCCGTGAGGCCAGGCAGGCTGAAAAGATCCGCAGTCCGGATTGAGGCACCGGCGCAGCGGTACAGCGCGCCGTCTTTGTTGCAAGACATTATTCTCATAGCCATATTAACGCCCATGCCTTCTTTTCAGGAAAAAGAGCGCTCGCCGGACTATACCCGGAGAGGCTACCAATCGCGCCTCCACAAGCCAGGCTCCAAGGCCGAATTCGGAGGCGGAAACGAATACAAGGCGTGCGTCGGGTGCTCCTCCGACAGAGAATGCGGATAAACTGTCTGCCACCCCTTCCGAGGTGGAAAGTGCCATGAACCACAGGCTTCGCCGGACTGTTCTTCGTGACGCTTGTTTCACCCAAGAGGCATTGGATGCCTTCAACTCGGGAGACGCGCACCTCCGTGCCGCTCAAAATGGTATAGCCAGAGCCACGGAGCAGTATGTAAAAGACATACGGGTGAGAGAATTTGATGATTATATATATCAGTAGCCCCTGAGACTTGAAACAGTTAGGATAACTGATTTAAGGATCATTTGTTATGCAGGTTCTTACAGAAAAGAATACTCAACTATCCCAGGAGCTGGAAGAGTGCAAAGCCCAACTTCAGGCCGCACTGGCCACAACAGGGGAGCCCAAAGAGACCCCCTCTGGTAACATATCCTTCGAATGATAAGTATCATATTAGAATGCGGCGTATATGTAGATCTGACGATAAAATTGCAGATGACGCTGGAGTGAATCCGGATAAGCAACAGCTCATACGCCAGCTGAAGGCCGGTGAGAGCATGCTTACGAGGGTGAGGCAGGAGAAGAATGATCTCCTAGATGCCAACACCAAGATGGGCATGGAACTAAAAGATGTTCGGGCCCAACTGTCGGACTCTGTTAAGGAGAATCGGCGGCTTCGACGCGGCATATTTAGTAAGTGCTTGAACGAACTTTGAAAAAGAGTTCGGCGAGGAAGCTGGCTGACAGAGTTATGTCTGTAGGTATGCTAACAGGTCGTCCTGCCGAGGAGATGCCCAGTTCGACGGGTGATCTTCTTCCCGAGCTCTCACAGCTGCATGAACGAGTTCGGCAGGTGATGCAAGGCGTCGTCAGGCCTTGTGGCCATCCGTCTCCATACCCGAAGGCCTTGGAGAGCTTGCAAAAAAGCTGAAGGGAGCACGACGGCGCTTCTGATTATGGAAGATATCGGCCTGCCGTCAGGGCGCCCGGGAAGCCTGGGCAATGGTGAAGACACGGTACACGAAGGCTGACCCGAACCACATGGCCAAAGTCGGACCAGTGGGGCCTGATGGGAAGGAGATCCCTATGAGCTTAGTGTACGGCCAAGTAGAATTGGCCACAAAGTATTCCCAACAGGACTGTAGACTAGACAGCCGATTAGATGGTATTGAAGAGGAGTTCAACCAGTCAAATTGACTATGTATTTTTAAAGTGACATGTATAATGCCTTCTAGCCGGATTGTAGATCGTTTGTCGTGGCGGACCATTTCGCTTCAACCTCGGGACCTGACAGTCCGTAGTGTATCCGAATACCCTCTCGGTTATGTAAGAACCAGGGCATGCGTGGAGACCAGGCGTAGGGGTCATTAGTGCTTTATCAGACAAGTGCCCAACTAGTTATGTTATATTACATGGGTAGTAAGAAACATCTTCCAGGGAGAATAGTTCCGTTAAGGGTTCCTTTCCCTAGGTAAGCATGCCCTAAAGTGCATGTCCGGACTGTGATAAGAAGCACAGAAAAATCATCTGGGGGAATATATGAATAATAAAAGTCATCTTTTGTTCATCAACCGAATATTCCCTTAAGAACGCTAGCTTTCGGCTTCACCCAGTCTGAGGTACACGTCCGACTGACCCGGCAGTAACAATCGCAGAGGTGCTCCCTTATGCCCTAGCCGAATTAACGGGAACGTAGGGCATAAATAGAACAGCCAGGCAACCCAGCTTGGCCAAAACTTAAGTCATATCGATGCATATAATGGTGAAAAAAGGTACATGCGGAAGTATAACACATGTGTTGGGCGTGAGGCCCAGGAAAATAATTAAAGCTTCTGTGAAAGAAGCCCCCAGGTATGAAGAGTGCGGCTAGCGCATCTGTGATGTATGAGTGAGGCACAAGGTGACCCTTGAAGGCCTAGAGAAATAAAAGAAAGGAAGGGAAACAAGACAGATGATGCATATGCAGAAAATGGACAAAGGGAGGGGACTAACATAAAGTCTGGTGCTAGGCGTAGAATCTTCGGAGCCTTGCTGCGTTCCATGGGTTCGGCTCGAGACGACTAGTCGATGCATCCCGTAGTCGGTACGCTCCACCGGTCAGAACTTGGTCGATAATGAAGGGACCTTCCCATTTGGGCTCGAGCTTGTTCTTTTTCTTATCCAGCAGCCGTAGAACTAGTTCGCCAACGTTATAAGTTTTGGCCCGTACTTCTCTGCTTTGGTATCTGCGAGCCTGTTGCTGGTAAAATGCGGAACGGGCTTTGGCTACATTGCGCTCCTCCTCCAAGGTGTCCAGACTGTCCTGCCGATCGAGCTCGGCTTCTCTTTCTTCGTACATGCGCACTCGAGGTGAGTCATGAATTAGGTCGCAGGGCAAGACTGCCTCTGCGCCGTACACCATAAAGAACTATATCCAGTACTACGATTCGCCGTGGTCCGCAGCCCCCAGAGTACAGAGTCGAGCTCCTCTACCCAGTGTGTGTTAGACTCCGTTAAGGAACACACTAATCTGGGTTTAATGCCGCTCATTATAAGACCGTTTGCTCGCTCGACTTGACCATTGGTTTGTGGGTGATAGACTGAAGCATTATCGAGCTTGATGCCCATTTTGCTGCACCAGAGTTTTACTTTGCCGTCTGCACAAAAAATACAGACGGCAAAGGAACCTTTGCCGTCTGTATTTTTACCGCAGAAGGCAAAGTGACCTCTTTGCCATCTGTATTTTTTTAGCAGACGGCAAAATACTCTTTGCCGTCTGTAAAAAATAATGCAGACGGCAAAGAGAAAGCACATCTCGCGGATCGATCCCACGGATCGATGAGGTGGCACGATCGTAGCCGACCGCTAGCACTGCCTCTCCTTGATCTCTCACCGATGCTGTCCCCACCATGTTCTCTCTCTCCCTTATCCTCACTCACGCACTCACGTCCACACCCACCCACGCCTTATCCTCTCACGCACGCACCACGCAAGGGCGGCGGCTGGGCGGCCAGTGCGGGCGTGGACGGGTGAGCGGCGCAGGCCAGCGCTGGACGACGGCGAGTGCAGCGGCAGGCGAGCGCGGTTGGTAGCCGGCGCGGGTGAGGGTGCAGGCGGCTGGCCGGCCAGTGCAGGCGGGGGCGGGCGAGCAGTGCGGGCCAGCGCTGGGCGGCGGCGCGTGCAGCAGTAGGCGAGCGCGGCTGGTAGCCGGCGTGGGTGAGGGTGCGGGCGGCCGACACGGGCCAGCGCGGGCGAGGGCTGCGGCGGGCGGGCGCGGGCCAGTGCGACTTGCATCCGGCATGGGAGAGGGCAGTGGCGTGCGCGGCTGGGCGGCGGCGCGACGAGGAGTGCCGGGCGGCCGCGGGATCTACCTTCTTCCTGCCGCGGGCCCTGCCCTCCTCTGCGCTCGCCCTCGACCTCCTCGTCTATGGCCGAGTTGCAACCATGGTAGGGGAACGGAGCCCTCCACTTCTCCAGCCGGCGTGGATCTCAACCTCCCTGGCGACGCGTGTGCTACAAGGGCTAGTTGCCCAGTTTGTCATTGTAAATTAGAGTGTTTTTTTAGAAGTTGAAATAGAGTAGTTTTTTGATTGATAAGTGAGTGATGATCAATATACTTTGTAAATAGACTAGTTCGATATTGTAAAATCCGTTGTTTAGTCATTGATTCTTATACTGTTGGTTGTGGGTTTTGCCTATGCCTTTGACCAAGAAACATTGACCAAACCCACCGCACCTGAACTGTTGTTCTTTTTTATAAATAATAAAACATCCTTTGCCGTCTTGGGTGAACGAGGCTGACGGCAAAGGCACAGCCTAGCTGACGGCAAAGATGCATTTTTTGCCGTCTGCTATTATTGGGCTTGACGGCAAAGATAGAGTTCGGCTGACGACAAAGTCTTTGCCATCTGCCCGATAAAAAGCTGACGGCAAAGAATTCTTTGCCGACATTCTCTTTGTCATCTGACTTTGCCGTCAGCAAGCTGACGGCAAACTCTTTGCCTTCTGTGATCCACAGACGGCAAATTTCCTGATTCCTATAGTGTATTGCTGCCGGCATGTTAAATGGCCGGATACTTCCCGCACCATCTATACAAGATACGCCTTGACGTATCCAACCAGGTATAATAAAATGGTTCGCAGCCCAGTTCCTGTGGTTTTTGCTTATTCCTTCGTTTTTATTTTCGATCTGCTTATTTGCTGCATCGACACTCTTTTACGTTTAATATTCGCCAGGGGCTACCTATCGCCCCACAATACAGCAGCACAGTCTGTCTTATACATAAGTTCGGCACCCTGAATTTAGCATTATATGCATTGGCTCTGAATCATGTCTTTGGTCAATAGTTGGGTTGCTCGGCTCCTGTGCTTGCTACCCTACGTTCCACTCCATCGGCTAGGGTAGTAAAGGGAGAACTACTGCGATTGTGCCCTGGCTTGGATCGGACGAGCACATCAGTAGAGAAAGCCGAAAACTGACTGTCATGATACAGCGAGAGCCGGTCAGCTACTTGAGGGTTACAAATCGTTGGAGATTTTATCCGCATTATGCGAAAGATCGACACTTCCCGATCAGATGATGACAGCACTCTGGCTCGAACCAGGGGCTGCACCCATGCTTTATTATAAAACTCCTATGGCTAAGTGAGAGCGTTTAAGCCGAATAGTCTGATTACCTTATTCGTTGCGCTAAGCAACTCCTTCAAGGACCATGTAATTTGATCAAGATTGTTTAGATTCCATCCCAAACACCTCTATACTATCTACGTGAGGGCAGAAGCCGATGACTGGCCAACCCTCAGATTACATATAACACGGCTGCACAGGAGGAAACAATCAAAGCATAATAAAATTGCATTAACAAAACATGCTTTGTTTCTCATAATACAAGGCAAAGGCAACATGAATACATTCATTCAAACACAATGTCCTGTGAACATTGTGCTGCCGCAAGGTGAGACCCCTCCAGGACATCCGCAAAATACCGTTCCGGTGTACGGTGCTCCTTGCCCTCCGGTGGCCCCCTGGTCACCTCGACGACGTCCATCTTCGCCCACCACATCTTGCAACGGGAGAAGGCCATGCGTGCACCTTCAATACAGGACGAGCGCTTCATAACGTCCAGCCGAGGACAAGCGTTCACCACCCGCCTCACGAGTCCTAAGTAGCTTCTTGGCATAGCTTCGGCAGGCCATAGCCGGATTATCAAATCCTTAATGGCTAGTTCGGCCACCCTATGCAGCTCCACCAGCTGTTTCAGCTGATCGGTGAAGGACACGGGATGCTCCGGCGCCGCATACTCGACCAGAATAGCCTCTCCGTGGAACCCCCCTCCTTCGGCTCGATAGAACTCCACGACATCGGATACACTGCGTGGCAAATCCGCAAAGGCCCCTGGGGAACTCCAAATTCGAGTTAGTAAACGGTACTACTTCTCCGCATACATGCTTTGCATCTTAAATGCCTTACCCGCCGTGATCTTCTTGGCCTCCTGGATCTCCTGGAGGGCGGCCTGGGCCTCATTCTGGGCAGTCTCCGCGCTTTGACGAGCCTTGGCGAGCTCGGTCCCTCGAACTAACGCATCATGCTCCAAGGCCTCGCATTTTTCACCGCATCCTGGAGCTCCTGCTGGACTTCTTTCACCTGGGCCTCTAGCTTCTTATGGGCGGCCTGCTGCTGGACAACCTTCTCCTCGGCCTCGCCCAGGGACTTCCTTAGGGCCTCGACCTCGGTCGCGGCCTCTACCCATGTAACGATACCGCTGTCACTACACATCGCTTATCCTTTCCCGAATATATAGCAAGTCGTTCCTCACCTTGCTTCTCTTGGAGCCGAACCTTAGTCTCACCGAGCTCGTTCTCGGTCCGCTCCAACTTCTGCTTCAGCTCGAAGACCTCAGCAGTATGCGAGGTTGCGGCCAACAATGACGCCTGTTTATTCGTACATATTCTGTTAGTCTCCTACAATAAGAGGTTGATCCTCTATCCGGTTCTTCTTGCCGAACTCCGGACAGTGTCTCAGGGGCTACTGAATACATGGGGTTTTCCTTTTTCTATGTCACTCACCTCGAAACCCGTCAACAGATTGTTGCATGCTTCGTCTAGTCCACTCTTGGCGGACTGAACCTTCTCGATCACCACACCCATAAGGATGCGGTGCTCATCCACAACGGAGGCGCCTCGTAGCGCCTCCATCAGGTCATCTGGCGCCCCTGGGTGGACAGGGGCGACCGGTGGAATTGGCACACTGATTCCGGAGCCATATGGATCTCCGGAATCGTATCTGCCTGAGGGCCGAACTGAATACGGCCCTCTTCACCGGTCTCCTTGGGGATCTGCTCCCCCATCTGTCTGGCAGCAGAGGTCCCGCCTTGTGGCGCCCCCAGACAATGTACTGGGCTCCTCCCTTCGGAGCGGCCCTCCGTGATAACACTTCGGTGTCGTCCCTGGCCCCCGGGGAGCAAGCCGGTGGTGGCGACATGCTCGCCATCTCCGACGGAGCCAGGGAACCTCCAGATGAGGAACACTGGATAAGGTCACGGGCCGGACTGCAAAAGTATGGATTAACCATGTTAGCATAATAAAAAGAAAGGGCTGGATATGCATGTAAATGGGCCATGTCGCTTACGATGCGGCCTGAGACCTAGTGGGAGGGCGTCGTTCCGGATAACTGTCAACGTCCCACGCGGTGTTGACCGCTGGGGCGCCCTTCCCCTTTTTGGGCGCTTTCGCCTCCAGATGTGCTGGGGCCACCCTCTTCTTCTTCTTCTCCTCGGGAGAAGGGTTGTTTTCCTCCTCCTCCTCCTCCTCTTCCTCGTCATTGTCCTCGGGGACGGAGGAATGGGGCTCGTCGTCTTCGGATGTCGCGTCCGAAGCGCCCTTGCGACGAGGGCCACTCTTGGCCTTCTTCTTGGCCTTCTTCTTCGGCGCCGTATATGGCGCCGGCACCAGCATCCTCGCCAGGTGTGGGATGACCAGTTCCTCGGGCAGTGGCGCCGGACACTGGATCCGCTGCGCCTTCTCCACCCAGTCCTAAACAAGCAATACTAAATCTGAGACATCATCCTCGAAACATTCAAGTTGGGAATACATCAAAAGAAACATACCTCGTTGGTGGGGCATTTACAATTGTGGCCACGGTCTGAGTCCGTGGCCGGTGACTTCTTGTTGCCCTTAAAGAGCAACTTCCAGGCCCCTTCGTGAGAAGTGTCGAAGAGCCTTCTCAGGGTCTGGTGCTTCTTCAAATTGAACTCCCATAAAGGGCGTCTTCGGCGCTGGCACGGAAGAATCCGGCACACCAGCATCACCTAGATAACTTTGACGAGCTTGACGTCCTTGGTCACCATGCTTTGAACGCGCGTGTGCAGCGCTATCAGCTCGTCAGGTGAACACCAGTCCGGACTCTTCTCGACCCAGGAAGTGAGCCGCGTGGGAGCACTAGGGCGGAATTCGGCAGCTGTGGGCCAGGTGGTGCCATGAGGTTCTGTGATATAGAACCACTGCTTCTGCCATTCCTTTACTGTCTCAATAAAGGTGTCTTTGGTCCATGAGACGTTGGATAGCTTGCTCACCATGGCCCCTCTGCACTCCGCGTGCTGTCCTTCCATCACCTTCGGCTTCACATTGAAGACTTTGAGCCACAGCCCGAAGTGGGGATGGACGCGGAGGAAGGCCTCGCACACGATGATGAACGCTGAAATGTTGAGGAAGGAATTCGGGGACAGATCATGGAAATCTATCTCGTAGTAGTACATCAGCCCGTGGATGAAAGGATTGAGTGGAAACCCTAGCCCGCGAAAGAAATGGGGGATGAAGACTACTCTCTCTGTGGGCTCCGGCATGGGGACGACTTGTCCCTCAGCTGGCAGACGATGGACGATCTCCTTTGCCAAATATCTGGCCGCCCGGAGCTCAGTAATGTCCACCTCCTTGACGGAGGAGACCATCCACTTGCCCTGACCACCAGATCCAGACATGGTTGCTTGAGTGGAAAGGAGATGGGAACTTGGGCACTGGAGCTTGTCATCGGAAGGGCGAAGATAGAGAGAAGGCATGAGGAGAGGAAGGGGGAATCCTTATCCCCTTATAAAGGCAGCAGATATTAAACGCCTGCTCACTCGCCTTAGGATTTGCCTGTTCCCTAGGGCTGTATGAACGGCACGGTTGAGTTACCCATGCCTGCATTGATGAGAATCCCGCGATAAGGGGACATGATCTTTGTTTTGACAAGACGTGCCAATAGAAACCGCGTCTCAAAACGTGGGATGGCAGAAGAAAAACTGTTCAAAATTATAACCGGATAGACACGATGTCGTGTTGGAAAGAAGCTGTCAACAGATTGGATTCGTGCAAATATTATATTCTCTCTGCGGTTGTGTATGGTGTGCGTAACAGGTTCGGATGCACTTATTTCGTCTAAAGACTATTCTGGAGTTCGGAAGGAGGGAACCCGCCTTGCAATGCCGAAGACAAATCTGCGTGCCAGACTCCTCGTCATTGAAGCCGAGTTCAGGGGCTACTTAGGGAGTCCTGGACTAAGGGGTCCTCGGCCGTCCGGCCTGTTATCTATGGGCCGGACTGATGGGCTGTGAAGACATGAAGACCGAAGACTACACCATGTCCGGATTGGACTCTACTTGGCGTGGAAGGTAAGCTTGGCGACCGAAGATTCCTTTTTATGTAACTGACTCCATGTAAACCCTAGATCTGCTCGGTGTCTATATAAACCGAAGGGGATACACTAGTAAAAAAAGGGTCAAACGTGAAGCACATTACTGCCGGTTTGTATTTGAGCCAGCACTAATGTATACATTAGTGCCGGTTCCAACGGCTAGCCGGGCCGCTTTCATTAGTACCGGTTTGTGGCGAACCTTTAACACCGGTTCGTGCCACGAACCGGTACTAATGAGAGTGGTGGCAGGATGTTGTCAGACTGGGGCCCCTCCAGCCCCTTTAGTACCGGTTCATGGCACGAACCGGTACTAAAGGTCGTCCTACATAAACCCTTCGTCCACCCGAGCTCGCTCTGTTCTTCCCCTTTCCCCTCTCCTCTCTCTGTTCTTCCCCTCTTCCTCTCGAGCTCATCACACATTTTGCCCAAAATTTGTCAAGATTTGAAGGCCCCCATCCATTCAAATGATCACAAAGGTTAGCAACTTTGTCCTTTCATCTCTCATTGCTAGATTAGCTCTTGCAATGCTTTATATAGTGATTAATTTGTGAGTTTAGTAATTTCGATATATAGTTACTCGTATAATTATCTTACCCGTACGTTGTTTGTTATACATATAGTGCCATGGTTTTGATATCCGTCCCCGTCGGCCCTCGTCCTTGTTATGATTCGGATGTGGTATATATATTCTCTTTTAAAACTAGTTGCATTTCGTGTTTATGACAAATTATGCCCATCAAGTTGACATAGAAATTTTTTCTAGGAGGTATGTGAACCGGAAATTCCAACCGACCCTATTGTCGAGAGGTTAAATTTAGTTGAAAGAGAAAACGAGTACTTGAAAGAAAAATTGAAAAGAATTGAGGGGGAGAAGATGGAATTGGAGTTGCATGTTCCCGATGTCGTCGATGATCACAAGATCAAGATGGAGAAAATGCGCTTGAAGATTAGAAAGATTAGAAAATATGCCATCGATAGTGAGGCTTGGTATCATTATGTTGTTGGATCCATTGTTACCTTAGTTGCGATCTTGATCACATTTGTTGTTGCGTTTAAATGCTTTAGCTAGAGAGTTATTTGTTTGTTGCATTTAAGTGTTGTATGAACTTTATGTATGAACTTGTATTAATTTTGTCTATTCGGTGTTGTGTAATGAAGATGAGCCGGCAATGGATGTACGATGACCGATGCTCTCCCCAGTTCATTGAGGGCGTGCATACTTTTTTGCTTGCGACTGAGGCAAACAAGCGGGCGGATGGTTTTATGCCTTGTCCATGTGCTGGCTGTAAGAATGGTCACAATTACTCTACGTCAAGAACCATTCACGTCCACCTATTGAAGTCCGGTTTCATGCCCCACTATAATGTTTGGACCAAGCATGGAGAAAGAGGGGTTATGATGAAAGACAATGAAGAAGAAGAGGACGACGACAGCTATCCTGGCCATGGGTTCCCTAAATACGATGATACAACAATGGGGGAAGAAGCTGAGCCGGTAATGCGGGAAGAAGCTGAGCGGGCAATGCGGGAAGAAGCTGAAGAAGAGGAATCAGATGAGATCCTTGATGATCTAGGTCGGGACATTGCCGATGCAAAGAGAAACTACGCAAGTGATTTGGAGAAGAAGAAGTTGCCGCGCATGTTAGAGGATCACAAAAAATTGTTGTACCCGAATTGCGTAGGTGACAAGAAAAAGCTGGGCACCACACTGGAATTGCTGCAATGGAAGACAGAGAATGGTGTATCTGACAAGGGATTTGGAAAGTTGCTGGTAATGATAAAGGATATGCTTCCAAAGGACAACAAATTGCCCGAGAGTACGTACGAAGCAAAGAAGGTTGTCTGCCCTCTAGGGTTAGAGATGCAGAAGATACATGCATGCCCTAATGATTGCATCCTCTACCGCGGTGAGTACGAGGATTTGAACGCTTGCCCGGTATGTGGTGCATTGCGCTATAAGATCAGCCGCGATGACCCTGGTGATGTCGAGGGCGAGCGCCCCAGGAAGAAGATTCCTGCCAAGGTGATGTGGTATGCTCCTATAATACCATGGTTGAAACGTTTGTTCCAAAACAAAGAGCATGCCAAGGCGATGCGATGGCACGGAGAAGACCGTAAGAAAGACGGAAAGTTGAGAGTACCCGCTGACGGGTCGTAGTGGAGAAAAATCAAAAGAAAGTACGGGAAGGAGTTTGCAGATGACGCAAGGAGCGTATGGTTTGGTCTAAGCGCAGATGGCATTAATCCTTTTGGGGAGCAGAGCAGCAACCATAGCACCTGGCCTGTGACTCTATGTTTGTATAACCTTCCTCCTTGGTTGTGCATGAAGCGGAAATTCATTATGATGCCAGTGCTCATCCAAGGCCCTAAGCAACCCGGCAACGACATTGATGTGTACCTAAGGCCATTAGTTGAAGAACTCTTACAACTGTGGAATGGAACAGGTGTACGTGCGTGGGATGAGCACATGGAGGAAGACTTTGACCAAAAGGCGTTGCTGTTCGTGACCATCAATGGTTGGCATGCTCTCAGTAACCTTTCAGGACAGACAAACAAGGGATACCGCGCATTCACGCACTGTTTGGACGATACCGACAGTATATATTTGGCTAATTGTAAGAAGAATGTGTACCTGGGACATCGTCGATTTCTTCCGAGCAGGCATCTCGTAAGAAAGAAAGGCAAGCATTTCAAAGGTGAGGTGGATCACCGGACGAAGCCTCACCACCGTACTGGTGCTGATGTACATGATATGGTCAAGGATTTGAAGGTGGTCTTTGGAAAGGGTCCTGGTGGACAACCTGTTCCGAATGACGCTGACGGACGCGCACCCATGTGGAAGAAGAAATCTATATTTTGGGACCTGCCCTATTGGAAAGACCTAGAGGTCCGCTCCGCAATCGACGTGATGCACGTGACGAAGAATCTTTGTGTGACCCTGCTTGGCTTCTTGGGCGTGTATGGGAATACAAAAGATACACCTGAGGCACGAGAGGACCAGCAACGTATGCACGGAAAATACGGCATACATCAGGGTCATGCAAGCTACGCTCTTACCAAAGAAGAGAAGGAAATCTTCTTTGAATGCCTGCTCAGTATTAAGGTACCGTCTGGCTTCTCGTCGAATATAAAGGGAATAATAAACATGGCAGAGAAAAAGTTCCAGAACCTAAAGTCTCATGACTACCACGTGATTATGACGCAACTGCTTCCGGTTGCATTGAGGGGGCTTCTACCGGAAAACGTTCGATTAGCCATTGTGAAGCTATGTGTATTTCTCAATGCAATCTCTCAGAAGGTAATCGATCCAGAAATCATACCAAGCTTAGAGAATGATTTGGTGCAATGTCTTGTCAGTTTCGAGTTGGTGTTCCCACCATCCTTCTTCAACATCATGACGCACGTCCTAGTTCACCTATGCGAAGAGATTAACGTTTTGGGTCCTGTATTTCTACACAATATGTTCCCCTTTGAGAGGTTCATGGGAGTCTTAAAGAAATATGTTCATAACCGTGCTAGGCCAGAAGGAAGCATCTCCAAGGGCCGTCAAAATGAGGAGGTCATTGAGTTTTCTATTGACTTTATTCCTGACCTTAAGCCGATTGGTGTTCCTGAATCGCGGCATAAGGGCAGACTGGATGGAAAAGGCACGCTAGGAGGGGAACAAATAATATGTATGGACGGACATTCTCTCACTGAAGCACACTACACAGTTCTACAGAGTTCTGCCTTGGTGGCTCCGTATATGGATGAACACAAGAATTTTCTACTCTCCAAACACCCGGAGCGGTCTGATGACTGGATTACACGTGAACAAACCAGGAGTTTCGCCAGCTGGTTGCAGACACGTACCATGCATGACACCTCTATTGAAGATGACATGTACTTGTTGTCCCAGTTACCATCTTCGAATATAATGACTTTCAAAGGGTACGAGATAAATGGTAATACATTTTACACGATCGCCCAAGATAAGAAGAGCACCAACCAAAACAGTGGTGTCCGCTTTGATGCAGAAACCAAGACGGGAAAGGAAACATATTATGGTTATATACAGGACATATGGGAACTTGACTATCGACGTGGTTTGAAGGTCCCTTTGTTTCGGTGCAAATGGGTCAATATGACATAAGGCGGGGTAACGGAAGACCTGCAGTACGGAATGACAACAGTGGATCTCAACAATCTTGCGTATGCAGACGAACCATTCGTCCTAGCCAATGATGTGGCACAGGTTTTCTATGTGAAGGACATGTCTACCAAGCCAAGAAAAAGAAAAGATAAGGAAGAGAATGCATCGTACGATGAGCCAAAGCGGTACATAATTCTTTCTGGGAAGAGAAACATCGTGGGAGTGGATGACAAGACAGACAAGTCAGAAGATTATGAAAAGTTTGATGAAATTGCTCCATTCACAGTGAATATTGACCCGAGCATCCCGTTAAATGATGAAGATTTTCCATGGTTACGGTGCAAAGGGACACACGCGAAGAAAAAGTTTCACACCCAAAGATCTGGGATGTGATCGGCTTCACTATCATCACTTTCTTCTGTGTTTCACACCCAGAAGGGAATCTCTGTAATAGTTAGGGTAGTTAATTATGTATTTTGGCATTTGAAACGCGAAGAAATTTTATGTGCAAACAAATTCTTTCATGCCTTTACTGATTTTTAAAGTTAAGTTATTCACAAATTAGTGATTCACACTAATTTCAAATAATTCAAAATTTAAACTATTCAAATTTGAAAACTACGGGCACTAACAGAAAGTTTGTAATTTTTTGTACCTAAAGCAAAAATATTCACAAAGAAACTCTAAATACACAAAAAAACAACTCAAAAATAAATAAAGCAAAAAAAATTAAAAAAAGCCCGCCTACTAGGCCAGAGCGGCCTGCATACGACTAGAAACCCAACCTGTTGTTGGGCCAGGCTGCAGGCCCGCAAAGGCCCAGTAGGCCAACAGGGCAGCACAGAACATGTAGGCCCAGTAGGCCTGCTTTGGAGAGGAGCTCGAGAGAGCTACCGCACGGGGGTTTATAAACCAGTGCGGTCACCCCTCGACTAGCGAGGTGGGACTAAACTTGCGCACCGCACCTGCGCCAGCGCACCCCCTTTAGTACCGGTTCGTGGCACCAACCGGTACTAAAGGGGGGCCTTTAGTACCGGTTGGAGCCACCAACCGGTACTAAAGGTGCCTTCTATATATACAACACTTACGAAAATTTCATTCTCCCTCTGTTTCTTCCTCTGTTTCCCCATTGAAGCACCGCCCGCGCGCCCCGATAGATCGACGCCGTCGTCGTCGCCGCCCCCGTCCCCGTCGCCACCCCCGTCCCCATCGCCGCCCTCGTCTCCGTCGCCGCCCCGGGCCCATCCCCGTCGCACCGTCCCCGCGTCGCCGCCCCCGCATCACGCCCCGGCCCGTCGCCGCCCCCGGCCGTCGCCTCGCCATCGTCGTCGCCCCGCTGTGAGCTCTCCCCCTCTAAGCCCTCTCCCTCGCCCCCGGCGGCCACCATGGGCGCCGCCCCTCCCCGAGCCCATACACACACACACACAAGCATGATGAACACACACACACACACACACGTACATATGTATGAATTAATGCATGTATATATTAGTATATACGTATTTTGTATGTTTAATTAGTTTAGATTTTTTAGATTATTATTTTTTCACTAGTATATATGTATGAATGCATGTTAGATGGATATAATTAGTGTTTAATTAGTATGGAAATTTTTTATATAATGTTGTTTTTCAGTTTTTAATGGATGTATAAAAGTTGTGTTTTCTGTTTTTAGTGTTAGATGCTTAATTAGTATGAAATAGCATATAGAATTTTGACATATGCAATGATAGCATAATTAGTGTTATATAGAAATGTTAGAAATTTTAGTTATAAAAATCCAATCATTGAAAAAATGTTACTTTTTGCGGGCATATAGCTAGTATTTGTTCTCGACGATGCCCGGCCCGCATCCTCGCCGTCGACCCGTCCGCGACGACGTCCGACTGACCCATGTCCGGGACTGGGCTCCGCCGGGCTGGCACTGGGAGGTGCTGCCTGGAGGGGCGCGCCGCTTGATGAGGAACCCGGCCCCGGGTCCCGTCATCGACCCTGATCTCGTTTGGTGGCGTTCGCGTGGGCCAGTTTCTGTGCGGAGGGAGCCGGCCTCGTCGGAGGTGGTACGTCGCCGTGTCAGGGAGGAGGACGAGCACGTCCATCGCTACATGGTTGCGTTAGAGGGTGGCAGGTTCTCCAATACCTGGCAGTTTCTTTAGGGATCTCACTTCAGCTATGATCCTGTGAGGGTTCCTTCTCTTTGGGTGTCCACCGCCCGCACCGTAGGAACCGCGAGTGTCCTAGATTCTTCTGTAGTATTCGATCTTTAATTGTACTATTCAATATTATATATTATTCAAGACGATGTATTCGAGATTATATCTATTATTCGAGACGATGTATTCGAGATTATATCTATTATTCGAGACGATGTATTCGAGATTATATCTATTATTCGAGACGATGTAATTTGAATACTAAATTGTTTTAAATTTCTTTTGGCATAGTTAAATAAAAGCTATGGCGGACAATACCGACAGAGAGGGAGAACAGACCATGTTCGATATAATACGCGGGCCAGATGATGATCAAAATGAAGAAGATTATGACGGCTCCAAATTTCTAGACAACACCGGAGAGGGTGATATGATATTCGATCGCGACGACCGAATTGATGAAGTCATGACCGGCGAGGTATATATATTTATATAAGCAGGCATCTGGTGATCATCACATGTTTTAAATGAGTTGGAGATATATTAACGAATCGATCTTTCTTCTTTCAGCCATTCGGATCGAGCAAATCTTCAGGCAACAGGACGAAACGAGGCCCGAACAAAAAGTTGAAGGAGGGCGTAAAGTATAATATCGAGGCAATCAAACCTAATGGCGAACCATTAGCGCCTAAGAAGATTGCGGACAAGTTCGTTCGTCAGTGCGGAGTTCTTGTGAAGGACCAACTCCCGATCTCCCTTCAAGAATGGAGAGAGCCAGCAAAGCCACGTCCAGATCTTACTTTTGTCGACGACAGACAAAAAAGTCTGCTTTGGGATACTCTCATGGAACATTTCACCCTACCAGATCATTTCACAGAAGCAGATGTGCAGAAAGTCAAGGACGCTGCTCTTAGGAAGATGGCGGTTGCATTCAAGAACCACAAGAATCGTGAATGGGACAAGTACGTCAAGGGAGGAAGGAAGACTCCAGTATTCGAGGGAGCACTAGAGAATCAAAGTGCTCATTGGGACGATTTCGTGAAATTCAAGGATTCAGAATTAGCTAAGGAACGGTCGAGAATAAACAAGAAGAATGCCGAAAAAAGGGATAAGTTCCATAAGCTGGGGCCAGGTGGCTACGCGGTGGCAATGCCTAAGTGGGATAAGTCTGAGAAAGAGATGGAGGATGCAGGTGTCACTCTGGTTACTAAGAGCTGGCCCCCCAGGTGCAGGACTTGGTTCTATGCGCATGGGGGGAGTTGGACCCGAAGACAGGCAAAGTTTCGATGAAGGCATGTCTGAACGGAGCCGACGATAATATACTTGTTGCAATAGAAGAGGCTCAAACGGGGGTGTTCCAGCCCAACAGAGAGAACGACGAGCTTACGTGTGCCCTGGGAAATCCTGAACACCCGGGAAGAACACGAGGCAAGGGCGCTATTCCGTGGTATGAGGGGTTTTCGGACTGGAACGCCGACTACAGAACCCGTGCGAGAATGAAGATTGCGGAGGAGAAGCAGAGGAAGATGGAGGAGGAGAAGAGGAAGCTGGACTATGAACGCCTTCAAGGCCTAGAATCAGCGCAGGTGGACTTGGTAGTCAAATTCCAGCGGCAGCAGGAGCAGATCGACTCACTTAGCCAGCAAAGGGGGTCTCAGCAGCTGCAGCAGCTAGCGGATGATCCAGCATTGGATACCACCGCCCCATCCATGCCGAGAAGCAGCGTGGGTTCCACCCCGTTTGACGCAATGCTGGATAGATACCCCGTGGATGACATCGCGGAGAACACTAACTGCGAGCTACACTTCAAAATTTAGAACATATCCTTGAAGGTGGCGGACGGCGTTGCTTATACAAATTCCCCCAATGCAACCTTCCATTGCAACCCGATTCCAGCAGGCTATGCTCGTGTCGTGGTTGATGAGGTGGTGGACCAATATTCGGGGCTAGATCTTGACATTCCTGGAGGTGACGAGGAGCACACACTTGGAGATGCCAAACATCGTATCATCCTATGGAGAAAGGATTGCATCATCTTTCGAAGGCCGCCGACACCGCGTCGCCCGACTCCTCGTCGAAGTCCGCCACCGAGTCAGCAGACTCCCGCTCCTCCAAGTCCACCAACGCGTGAGGCCACTCCTCCTCCTCCAAGTCTGGCAAAGTGTCAGGCCACTCCTCCTTCAAGTCCGACACAGCGTCAGACGTCCACTCCTCCTCCAAGTCCGGCACAACCTCAGGCCACTCCTCCTCCAAGTCCGGCACAGCTTCAGGCCACTCCTCCTTGTCCAACTCAGCCCCGTCAGCCGTCTCCGCCGCCTCAGCAATCGCAGAAGAGACACCCCGCAGCTATGGTGCGTAGTGGTACGAGTCGAGGTCATGGTACAGGAAGTACAGGCGGAGGCAAGCGATATAAATATGGTCCAAACCTCACTACTCCTCTTCCTGAGAGGGCTTACGACAGGACCGAGGAGCAAACCAATGCCATAGTGCGGGCAGAAGTCGACGCCCATTTTGGACGGAAACCGCCACCGCCGCCAAGGGAGAAAGTGCCTGTGGAAGTAGTTGACCACTTCATTCGTATGGCTCAACCACCAGCTCCTAAGCCTATTGACACAGACTATGAGCGCCACATCAGGAAGTTACATCGACAACGTCTACAGAAGGAGGCGATCTCGAGCTCGAGCAAACAACAAGCAGCTGTCAAAAAATGCAGGAAAACCGTTGCCCAGCTGGGAGAACAGGCGGTGCTATCGATCCCCCCGTTTGTTGTGCCGCCAACAACACGTGACAGTACGCGCGCCCAATATTATTGTGGGCAAACAGTTTATGTTCCCGAGGTGGGCGATGTGGTAATAACCCAGGAGCATATAATGTAGGCTGAAACTCTCAACATCACTGTTGGACAACTCCTCAAGATCGAGGACATGCCTGTGCTTACAGAGGAGGAAATTAAACGGAAATATGCCCGGGGCCAACCTTTGGTCAAGCCAAAAGAGGTCAAGAAGCTCCCAACGAGAATGTATGAATTGCATCAATGATACATAAACATTACCAAGAGATCCGATCGAGAGTCCCTCATGGTGCAAGTCAAGAAGGATCATTACTACCATCAGAAACCTGTGACCGTTGAGTATTCTGAACTGTTTCAGTTATACAATCAAGACGCACTCGACAAATCTATCGTCAGTTGCTATTGTCTGTAAGTGATTTCTTTCTGTAATTTAAGTCTCAAGCTAGCTGTAGTGATCCTTTTGATCAATCATTACCTGTAATTATCCTCACTATATTCTTTTCTGTGGTATTATGCAGGATGAAGATGTATGAAATGAGAAAAGGTGGACGCTATGGCATTGGGTTCATTGACCCAAACACCGTTAATGAATACACATGGAAAATAAACAAGCATCATGAAAAGCAGGTAGAGGACAGCATGCTAGAGTTCTTGAAGCGCCTCAAATACAATGAAGATATACTACTTCCTTACAACTTCCAGTGAGTCACACTTTCTTGTACAACAAATTCTCTGTTTTTGCCTACTAGCTACCTACATGTTTTTGCTTACATATGCCCGCTTAATTAAGACATGCAAACGTGTGTGCATTCAGATTTCACTGGATCTTGTGTATCATTAAAGTTGACGCCAGAACAGTTGAAATACTGGACTCACTACTCAAAGCAAATAGTGACTATAACATCTTGTGTGGGATAGTCAACAGGTAATTTCAATCATTATTAACTATATATCTCGGCCTATTTAGTTTGTCATTTCATGATATGAACTATTTAATAACCCCTTTATTCATTTTCTTTGTCGGCGGGCAGGGCTTGGGCAAGGTTCATCAGCGTCACGGAAGGCGAATAGAAACGACAGCTGAAATGATTTCGACCCAAGGTAAGTAATTAAGTAGTACTAGCTAGCTAGCTAGCTGCCATCTCTTTGATTATCATGCTTGATTAATTATTATCTGATCAAATTAAATTCCATTCTCGTAATAAAGGCCCTGAAGCAGGCGCAGGGGACTGATCTGTGTGCATTCTGCGTTTGCGAGAACATTCGCATGATGGCGTCCGAAAGGAGCAAATCTCAAAGACAGGAATGGGTACGCTTGTCAGAACACTATTCACAATTTTTACACCATTGTCGATATCTAGTCACACAACTAATACGCATGCATATTGATCTTCTTCTTAACAGTTCAAAGAGGTGCGGGACAAGCTCCTAGAAATGGAGCACGTAGAAGCACTTCAAGAGGAAATAGCGTGATTTTTGCTCGACCAGGTCATAAATCCGAAGGGAGAATACTATTACCCGCTACCGCCCCCATCGACCAGGTCATGAACCACTTCCAATTGTCATCGTGCTCCGAAAGCACCAATTAGGCTAATGCCACTGGCTCCGAAGGCAACATGCATATGTAGGATAAATTGTATATAGCTATACATGTGTGTATGTGTGAATTAATATGGTGGTTTGTGAGACATTGATGATATATATATGATTGGTTCTACTAGAAATTCTATTTATATATATATATATATATATATATATATATATATATATATATATATATATATATATATATATATGCATAACGTGTACAATATGTAGTATCGTAAAATACCAGCAAACGAAAAAGAATTAAAATGGAAAACACAAAATTAAATGAAAAAGAAATCATAAAACCCAAAACCCCCCAAATATTTTAGTACCGGTTGGTGTTACCAACCGGTACTAAAGGGCTCCCGGCCCCCGGAGCTGGCTCGTGCCACGTGGTTGCCCTTTAGCACCGGTTCGTGCTGAACCGATACTAAAGGGGGGGCCTTTGGTGCCCACACTTTAGTGCTGGTTATGGAACCGGCACTAAAGGGCCTTACGAACCGGTGCTATTGCCCGGTTCTGCACTAGTGATAGTCCGGAAAGGACACCACATATACTCGTTACCATATTCATAGGCTAGACTTCTAGGGTTTAGCCATTACGATCTCGTGGTAGATCAACTCTTGTAATACTCATATTAATCAAGATCAATCAAGTAGGAAGTAGGGTATAAACTCCATAGAGAGGGCCCGAACCTGGGTAAACATCGTGTCCCCTGTCTCCTGTTACCATCGATCCTAGACGCACAGTTTGGGACCCCCTACCAGAGATCCGCCGGTTTTGACACCGACAGGGGGGTATACGATACCTGAAGTTTATGTAAGTTCATGCACAATACCAGAAATCATTGATGCACAATATATGTATTTCTATATATGTTTATTTTTGCATATTATGAGAGAAATGGAGATAGATTATGTCGATGTTCAAAAAGAATCCATTGACAAAGGTCCCAAGACGATGTCATTGGAAGGGGCCAAAAATTCACCGAGTTTCATACAACAATACAAGTATATATATGTAACCGACAAAAAATGATAAGGCCCATAGCAATGCACGGGCATTTTATCAGTACCAAAAAATAAAAATAATGTGGAGGGGATGTGCGCTGGTTAGCAAAATACACTCTAATCGACGCTTATGGGGTCAAATAGGAGTTAGGCAAATGCTATGTATTGCTTGTTGCGAGCACTCACCCACCCCCTCCACATTTTTCATGTTTAAAAAATTATAATTCTTAAAAATCAGTTTCTTTCTGAATTTTGTCAAACATTTATTTTCGTGAAGTTTTTTGAATTCATATTTTTATTCATGTGCCTTTTTTGAAATCTCTGAAAATTTTGATTTATGGACATTTTTTAAATTAAGTAATCCCTACCTAAATAGAAATAGGCCAGACTGTATAGAAGTCATAAACCAAATATAAAAAAACTGAAAGAGAGAGAAAAAAAGAGAAAAGGGAACGTGTGTGCCAGCGCTTGCGTCCAATTGCTTGTGCCCGCTTCACAGTGCATGTTGGGCCTCGTCCATTTTACCGGCGATGTCGGCGACCTGTGCGTAGCTATAAGCGATCAGAGTCGTAGGGCAAACATAGAAGCTCATAAGCTAGCCCAGCACTCGTTGTCTTTAGGTCTTTGGTTTGGCCAACCCCATGACCTTGCTTGTATCCTACAATCTGTGGTATTCGATTAATAAAGCTTGGTGATCCTAAAAAAAGCTATAAGCGATCGATAGCATTCGAGCCCACGCAGCTTTAAGGCACCAGTACACCACAAGAGCAAACCTAGCGGCGGTCCCATAAAAAAACCTAGCGACGGCGGCGGCGGCGATGGGTTGGCGTTGGCGGAGAGTGGTCGGCGGTGGCGCCATCTCACACGCCACACGGCTTCCAGCCGTTCATCACTGCAGCCTCCAAGGCTCTAGACCATAGGCGTGTATGGCGCAGCAGCAGCGCGGCGGCATTGCTGGTGGCCGGGTGCCAGTGACGGAGGAAAGTTAGAAGGGATGAACAAGAGGAATGGGCCTTCGAAAGTAATGGGGAGAGGTATAAATTTATGAAATGCCTGAATTTTCATGTTGTGAATCTGTGACATTGATTTGTGTTGTTAATTTTCAGAATATAGCCTGACAATCTACAAGTATCTCAAAACATATTTAATCTTAGTGGCATTTTAATGTTGTGGATTGGATATTTGAGAAAATATTTTGAGGTACTTGATAGTGGAAGTAACTCCAATCCAACTATCGGTGGTATGTTTTTAGTGATAGGACCACATAAAAGTATTAGTGTGCCTCGTTTATGTCTATGGTCTAGTTTGATTTTGTTTGTCAATTTTTTATGCATTAGAGTTCACCCTACCATAAAAGATGTTTATATGAGTTATTTACTCATAACCACCACATTATGGGCTATGGTAACAGATCAGTACCACATTTGAGGCAGGGCACAAAAAACCACCAACAATGGGGCTAATCTGTAACACGGAGCACTGACGCTGCGTTTTAGCCCAGAAAACAGCGAATCCGATAGGTGGGCCTCGCTTGTCGGGCTGACGTGGCACGTGTTGACGGACGCCGTTAGACAGCGAGAGACGGCCATTTCCGCGCGCCCGTTTAAGTGGCCCGCACCGGTCGGTGTTCGAACCAGACCAGGCAGTTCATCCCGCTCGCTCTCCTCTCTCTTGACCCCGACCACCGCCAGCGCCGCCACTGTCGACTCGCCGCCTTTCGCCGCTCCGCCATGGTTTCTTGGAGCGACCAGTCCTCGAGCTCTTCTTCGGACGGCGAAGAAGTCACTAGCCAGGTATGCGTGTTCTCCTCCCCCATGGATTAGGGTTCATCCCGCTAGGGTTAGGGTTCATCATTTGGGGATTTTTTACCAGGTTGCTGATTTGTGCAATTTGTGTGCTGGTTAGCTTCCTAGGACTATCCCTTGCTATGAATGGAGTGGCATTGCTCATGATTTGTCATCTCGTTGTCTGCATCTGGAACCTTACGTCAGGCTTGTTGCATATGAATCCGTGGACACGGGTAGACGTTTTCTTGCGTGTGCTGAGGAGAAGGTATGTTGGTTAGTAGTGTAAGTAGATTAGCTTAGTTAGTTTATGCTCAATTAACTTGTCAGTACCCCAATTTTGTGTATGAAAGATTTGTTCCTAGATAGTTGCTCAAATATTAATTGCTTCATTACTCCAATTTCCTGTTGCTTCAGTTGGTGTAATAAGTCTTTGTGGATAGCCCAGAATGTATGCATATACAATCTTATTGATGAAAAAAATATTTACATATGTTATTATAATGGTTTCTACCCAGAATTTGTGCATACAATTTGGAGAATATATCTATTAATTAATGATGTAATATTTGTTTTAGGAACCAATTTATGCATAGAATATAAGGTAATGTAAGATAATTAGCCAGATTGGATAGAACTAAAGTGCACATTTGGATAGAACTGAACTACAATGCAGGCACCAATTTCATACATTATTATATAATTTGTGCACATTTCATGCAATTTATTAGTGAGAACATATTTATTTAATTGTAGGCAGAACTAAAGTGCAACTATCTGGAGTGGATAGACCCAGAGTGGTCAGTGCCTATGCAGGGCATCCTCACTGAATTGTGGAGCATGTATGATAAAGAAATGAAGGACAAGCTGAGAGAAAATGTTGAGCTTGCTGAAAGAAATTTCAAACTAGTTGGTGAAAAGAGGAAGATGGAGGAAGATCTAAGGTTTTTCAAACTGGACTTCGCTAAAATGGTTGCTGACAAGGAGGATGCTATCACAGAGTTGGGCAATGCTAGGTTGGCTCTAAGTGATCTCAAAGAGGAGATGGATAAGAAGAAGCTGGCAGACCATGGTTGTACCAATCTACATCAGGTACTTAGGGCAAAGGAAAAGAAAGAGAGGGACCAGCTAGTGGTAGAGAGAGACCAAGTTGTGATAGAGAGGGACCAACTGAAAGAAGAGAAGAAAAAAGTGGAGTATATGATTGCAGATCTGCTCAAACAGAAACATGTGTACAAGGACAAGATCAAGAAGTTGAAGGAGATATGTGATGATTTTTAACTATGTATTGTGGTGTGGTTTAGGGTAGCACTGCAGTTGCTATGAATGTGCTCTTATGCACTTAGTAAGCTGTAATGCTTATTGTATCTTTATGTCCAAGACTTGTGTTGTGTACTCCCAAGACTTGTGTTGTGTAATCCCAAGAACTAATGTCCAACTTTTTATCATTGCATCTTTGGATTAATGTCCAACTTATTATTGTATTATGTTTGTATCAAATGAAATGGTTGTGGTTGTTGTGCCATAATAGTTACTGATGATCTGTTACCATTTAATTTGCATAGAACATATTTTGCACAGAAATTAACTTTGCACAGAATATATTTTGCACAAAAATTAACTATGCACAGAATATATTTTGCACAAAAATTAACTTTGCACACAATATATTTTACATAGAAATTACTTTGCACAGAACCTATTTGGCTCACAATTAACTTTGCACAGAACCTATTTGGAACATATTTTGCACAAAAGTTGCACACAATCTGATTTGCATAGAACAGATTTAGCTCAGAATTTTAACAACAGGAGATAAACATAGGTAACTTCCCATAGGTTCAACATACATAGGTTCACAATGCCATACATAGGTTCTTACTGCCATACATAGGTTCTTAATGTCATAAATAAAGTGATGTAATGCTTGACTTAGCACACATGCACTTGCATACACACTTCAAATGTGAGCATTTAGTAGTTCCCACTGGCATAGAAGTACCCCTCCATCCTCTTGCTCATGTACTTTGTCCTCTTTGGCCTATTGTCTGCTGGCTGGCTAGTTGAAGCTTCTGCAGAACTTCTTGGAGGCTTGAACCTTTTTGCAGCTCTTCCAGCAGCAGTAGAAGATCTTGCTCCTCTTCCAGCAGCAGGAGAAGAACTAGCACCCCTTCCAGCAGTAGTAGAATACCTTGCTCCTCTTCCAGCAGTAGCAGATGAGGCTGCACCCCTCCAGCAGCATCGGTAGTCTTTGCATATCTTGCAGCAGCAGGAGAAGAGTTTGCAGTAGATGATGATGTTGCACCCCTAGCACTTCCAGTAGCTCATGAACCTGCACCATGCTGCCATTCAGGTATAGTCCTGTTTTCCTGTAATTAAAAATGTAAATAACTTTGTAATGATCAGTCAATAGAAATGAACACTCAAGTACTTTCAAATTGAAAATACCATGTGCTTGTTCCTCCTGATTTGTAGACCAGGCCTCAATGGCTTTGTACAACTTGTGTACTTGTGTCCCTGCAGCTTGCAGTTCCCACATGTTATAGTAGCCATCCTAGATGTCTGCTTTGCCTGAGGTGGCTCAAACTTTCCTTTTTACTTTTCTCTTCTACTGGCCCTTTCTTGTCATCTTTGAATTGTGGTGGTTCAATGTCAGGTGTTGGAGTTCTCACGCAGCTATCTGGACCAGGAACTGAGTAAATTACTGGCTTATATGCCTCCAAGTACATTGCTTTCTTTAAGAACACATTGATATGATCCTCTGGCAGCTGTTTAGACCTATAGATGGCAGAAGAAGCATGGTTGCAAGGAACTCCAGTGATGTCCCATTTCTTGCACCCACATATCTATAGGTTTGTGTCAACACCATAGGTCTTGTCTCCACTAGTGATTTGGAAAAGTCCTTGGCCAGCTATCAGTGCTTTGCAATCCCTTGCATACTTCTTGTTCATCTCCAACTTCTCTATATAGGTTGGTGCAATCTCCCATCTAGCACATTTTCCACCCTCTCTCTTCTGGTGGAACCTCACTAGAAACTTGTCCTTGATCCCATTGATCATAGTGACAATTGGCTTGTTCCTTACATCTAGAATGTACTTATTGAAAACTTCACTGAAGTTATTAACCACCAAATCAGTTTTGCAATCAGTATCCATTGCATGCCTAGACCAAGCTTTAGGAGGAATTCTTGACATCCACTCCCAAGCAGTAGTGCACTCAGCCTTCATGCTATCCATTGCCAAAATAAAGTCATGTTCAGTGTAAGCATAGGCAGCTGCATCCATGCATCTCTTCAAATCCTCTCCTTGAAATCCTGCTCTCTGGAAGTTTGCATAAATGTGCCTCAAACAGTACCTATGATGGCAGTTTGGGAATACTGTTGTCACTGCATTGAGTAGACCCTGCATGAAAATGAATTGAACTGATTTAATATGATTTTAAATGACTTTAAATTATTTAATATCATTTAATATCATTTTAAATGATTTTAAATGGTTTAATATGATTTTAAATGATTCAATAAGATTTTAAATGATTTAATATGATTTAATGTTTTTTTATGATGCCCAACTAGTCTTGGTAGGTTTACTTTGATGATGCCTATGTTTTTTGATCCCACATGGGTCACCCTAGGCTATCTAGACCAAATTGTCGACATGAAGCGTTATGACTCGACACCTACCAACTAGTCTTGATGGGTTCACTTTGATGATGCCCATGTTTTTTGATCCCACATGGGTCACCCTAGGCTATCTAGACCAAAGTGTCGACAAGAAGCGTTATGACTCGACACCTATCAACTAGTCTTGGTGGGTTAACTTTGATGATGCATATGTTTTTTGATC
>NC_041384.1:727023582-727053275 GCF_002162155.2 Triticum dicoccoides
TCACCCTAGGCTATCTAGACCAAAGTGTCGACAAGAAGCGTTATGACTCGACACCTACCACCTAGTCTTGGTGGGTTTACTTTGATGATGCTCATGTTTTTTGATCCCACATGGGTCACCCTAGGCTATCTAGACCAAAGTGTCGACAAGAAGCGTTATGACTCGACACCTACCAACTAGTCTTGGTGGGTTTACTTTGATGATTCTCATGTTTTTTGATCCCACATGGGTCACCCTAGGTTATCTAGACCAAAGTGTCTACAAGAAGCATTATAACTCGACACCTACTAACTAGTCTTGATGGGTTCACTTTGACGATGCATAAACTAAATTAAAAACTAAATGAACTAGTAAATGCAATACATTAACTAAATTAACAAGTAATTGAACTAAATGAATTAAATGAAGAACTAAATGAACAAGTACATGAAGTAAATGAAGTGAATGAACTAACCTTTTGTCTATCAGACATGAATTAATGTGTACTTCCCAAATTTGCCCTCTTCACTTCCTCCTAGAGCATACTTGAGTTGTGTAAAGAACCAGGACCAGTTCACTGTATCTTCAACTCCAACCACTCCAAAGGCAATGGGGTACATATTGTTGTTTGCATCCCTTCCAGTAGCTGCTAGCACCTGTGCACCACTTTACAATTTGATGAAGTAGCCATCTAGACATATGAATGGCCTACATCCATTCAAGGAGCCCTCACAACATGCATTCAAACTGAAAAATAGACCATGGAACCTTGGTCCAGCAGTAGGATTTTCTCTGGTTCTGCCACTAACAGTAGTGACAATGCACCTAGATCTAGGATTTGTAAGCTTCACAGTCTCCAAATAATCTCTCAGCCTCCTATGTTGCTTCTTGTGATCTCCAAGCACAATATCCTTTGCTTTCTTCTTAGCTCTCCATGCCATCATCCTAGGAATCTCAAGCCCAAATTGCCTCTTTGCCTTGTCAACAATAGCAGGTACAATAGTGTTGGGATCTGATCTGATAGTTTCAAGCATTTTGTTGCCAAGCCACCTTGAACTAATCCTAGTTTTCTCAGACTGGGTGGGACATGTGTGCTCCAACCCCATCTTGTTAATGCAGAAAGTGGCCTCATTTCTTATCTTTGCTGCTACCATGTAGAACTGATAACCATATCCATCACAGCTAACTATTATCCTATCACTGCAATTTCTGTGATATTTGTATCTTCTAAGTTGTTTCACGTGCAAATTGACAAGAGCCTCTCTGAATTGGTAAACATCTTTGAAACAGAGCTTTAACTGGAATTGTTGTTCTGGATGCATCCTGTCCTCATCATACCAGACCCTAGGTGGTCTTTTCTTAGCTCTGCTCCTTCTGCCAGAGCTAATAACAAAGGACATTGGTTCATTGCCATCATCATCTGCTTCAAAGCCTGTATCTTCCTCTTCTGAAGATGGAAACCAAACAGGATTAATGGTTGGACCAGCACTAGAGTGGGACCTACTTGTAGGACCTCGCCTCTTTGCCTTCTTCTTAACAGGCTCAGGAACTGGGATCTCTTGGGCCTCCTCATCATCTTCTTCCTGGTCCATGTCATATATATCTTCAGGATCTGTGTCCCCCCTCACAGTGTGTACTAGACATGTATTCAACTCTCTTCCTCTTTATTTCAGCAATAGTTTCATCTAGCTCAGGTTCCTCTTTCCTCCTGTTTGCACTCTGTTATTCCACATACTGCACTGAATCCGAGTCATCTTCTTCTTCTCCTGCATCTAAGAGGTCCACATCAACTACAAAATCTTCATCACTACTTGAACCTTCATCATCATCTGTGTCCATGCCTACAGGAATTTCTTCCTCACTAACTGCATTGTCATCCTCATCTGTATCAAACTGAAAATCAGCATAATTGACACTTACTTCAGTGTTAAGCTGTGTCCCAAGACGTAACTGACAGTTATGAGGAACTGATTTGAGTGGCAAAAAATTTACACTTTCCTGTGTACCAATTGTTTTGTGCACAACACCTGATTCAGCAACAGCAAAAACAACAGGTGGCTCTACATCTATTTGTTGTGCATCTTCATCTTCTCTAACTGGTGGTTCAATAACTACCTTTCCCTTTCTAATTGTCAGTGCCAATGTCTGGGTGCTCTCAAATTGTCTCAGCGTGTGAACTACTTCAATGTTGTCTTTGATGACACAAACACCTTGCAGCCCTATATCTTCCTCTTTCAAGTAGCAAAGACTGTCATCCTTACAATATCCATTGCTGACCATTACATTGACCAAACTACCATAAGTGATTTCTTTTTCACACATCTTAACAAGAGCATACTTATTCCCAGGAAACTGGAAGTAGATTGACCATAAATCTTCAGGCCTAAAATAGACATACAAATGAATATTAACAAGTCAATTGTACTAACATAACTAACCATTACAATGTACTATTTAAAAAATTCAGAACAATAAATTAGTACTAACATTACTAGCATAGACAAATGAATATCTTCAAGCCTAATATAGCTCACCATTATAATGCAGCGTAAGCAAAATTACCAAGTCAATTATAGTAACAAGACAACAACATAAATGAACACTACAGTGTGATTTTCTCCAAAAATTCAGAACCATTACGATTTTCTACAAATATTCAGGACTACAGTTCATTACAAATGACTAACAAATCAAGTATTCAGACCTACAATCTTTGTTGATGCTCTAAAACATATCCAATAATAAGGAATGATTGAAAGGACACATTTTCAAAGATTCAGATTACCTAGCTGAAGATGGGGCGAACGGGAGCACATCCTCGGGACCAATCTGTGAAGCTGCTTCCTCGGTACAAGGCTCCAGCGACAGGACCGCCGCCGCGGCCGACTCTGGATCTAGGTCACAGCCGCCATCGATGTGGGGGCCGATGACTCTGCATTGCGAGCGCAGCCGCTTCTGCCCTGAAGTAGTACCACTGCCCTCGCCGTTGAGTGCGCCGTCGCCGCTTCCTTCGACTCCATGTGCGCCGTCGCCGCTGGAGCTGGTTGCCATCGGAGTGGGGATGGACTGAATCGAGGGGTGGGGTGGACTGAATCGACTGGCTGGGGAATGGGTTGACCTAGTACACGGGCGTGCGGAAACGGCCGTCTAACGGCGTCCGTCAACACACGCCACGTCAGCCTGACATGCGGGACCCACCTGTCGGATTCGCTGTTTTCTGGCCTAAAACACAGAATCAGTGCTCCGCGTTACAGATTAGCCCCATTGTTGTTGGTTTTTTGTGCCCTACCTCAAATGTGTTACTGATCTGTTACCCTGGCCCATAATGTGGTGGTTTGGGGTAAATAACTCTCCTCCGCCACTGAGTTAGTCTGGTCAATTTTGGAGGCAACCTTGCACGCTGCTCTTTCTACTCTGTTTGTAATGGCAAATATATATTTGTGCTTTCCAAAAAGAATGAAGTGGAATCATACAATGGCCTGTGGAAGGCGTACTGTATTACTGAAAGCATGTGTTCACCAGCTGCATAATGGGGTAGAACTTATATATTTCAACAAATTGTTGTTCCCGATGGAATGAACCAAATCCAAATATTCTCAACCTTTTCTGTATCAAAATACAAGTTCAGATAATCTGCAACGATTTACCCAGCCCTACCCCCGTTTCTTGAAAGTAAGAATGACGATGACAATGACGATAATAGTAAGCAGAAGCAAGAACAGAAACAACAGTAGATAGAAAGCCATGTGCTGCTGGTGCTGGTGGTGCTGCTGCTGACGCATCAACGCCATGTGCTGCTGCTGCTGCAGCGCAATGGAGTTTTGTGCCACCGCAGCAACCTGCAGCACCTCCCGTCCGGACAGCGCGCTGCCCTCACCTCCATGACCACCCTGTAGGGGGAATGGCACCGACCACGGCCTAACGTCCATTGTGTTAGGATACCTCATCATGACCTGCTCAGGAAGCATTCCATTTCCAGCCATTGGCCTATGGTTGGCGATGGTTGGGACGCTGGTTATGTTGCCCATCTTCCCCTGACTCGGCTGGTTCCTGCTGATTGGAGATATTTCTCCCTTGACTAAGTTAGTCCTCCTGTCTTGATCGCCGCCTCCAGCATTTGCTGGCCTGGCCTTGTCGACGAGGCCGCGGTTATGACGCCTCCATTGCTGGGAAACTCTCCTAGGGTCATCCACGCAGAAACATTCGGGGTCGTCATCGGAGTCATCATACAAATCATCGGATGTGTCGCTGTGGTCGTATGGATCCCCCATTCGTTGTGCCGATGGTTGCATGACCTCAAACGGTGGCGGCATTGGTTTAATAATAACTGGCTGTAGAAGAGCTGGCGGCATCTTGAGGCCCGCAGGCCCCTGTGGCGTAGGATCCATCTTATTGAGTTCCCTTTTGACCTTTTCACCTTCTTGGTTGTCCACACAAGGCATTGATGGAGGAAGCTCCTTCATGGTGGATGCGCCACTTACCTACAAGGAAGAAGAAACTGCTGGATTTCAAAGGATTCATTTGCACAACTTTAATTAACACTTATCTCCTAGCAGTGAAAAGTACATCAATTATTATTTTTAAAACCGGTAAGAAAAAGTACATCCCCGTTTACATATAATCCAGCTTTTCTACTCCAGTTCATTGCAGGATCATACCTGCTGTATTGAAGACCCTGGGTCATCTCTTGATTCTTCAGCACTGCCCATCTCATTCAGCTTATGAATTATCTCGTCTATTGAAGGTCTTTTGTGTTGATCAGTGTCCACACATTTTCGAGCTATCTCAATGCAGCACTCCATTTGAGGGCTCTTCACGTCTATTGATTTATGCCACTGCAAAAGTTTAGACATATAGTAAGAGACGACAAAATTTTTTATGACAACGAAGGATCCCTCTGCATCACGTGATGCACACATCCATATTTAGGATGACATTAAGGTAGCTATGCTATGTAATTCCTGAGTTTGTAGTGGCCTGTAGCTTGTTATCCTCTTTTTTTCTTCATTTTGCCTTCAATCTGAACGTTTGTGATAAATGGTGGATGTGTGCATTATCAGATGTAAAGGCCAAGGGAAGTTTTTTTTTCATTATCTGAAAAACACACATAAGCTAGGATACATTTTTTGTTTCATTATCTAAAAAGTAAGTAAACTAAGATGTTGCTACACCCATCAAGATTCTACCTTGGGGAATGAGTTTGTTTGATACAATATTGCTCTCCCCATTGCAAAATATATTGCACGGTCTCTGACATGTAACATTTGCAGGTTACTTTTGAAATATATATAAGTACGAAATATACATCACATGTATTAAGCCACACATTGCATGCCACATCTAATAAACTAAACTCTTCACGTAACAAATATTTTTAAAATTATTAATCAATGTTAGAGAAATTCAACTACATGTTCTTAAATTTCACAAACTTTTGAATGATAACTCCAGAAGAATTGTTGTATAGAGTATCAAGTTTTTTCTAAAAATTAGTTGTTTGCAGAGTTATACATGTTTTAAAATTCCTAGAAGGAAAGAACATTGCTTCAGAGACTTTGGATGCTACATAGGAGAAGCAGTTCTATGGTGAAAATTGTGAATCACAGCAAGTGTTTATCAGCATCCTACTACTCAAGCGCACACAAATTAAAACAAAAGGAGATGGTAAAGTAACGGTATTCCTTTGTATGGCGTTACAACCATCTTTCTATATAGTATTTGAAGTAAGGTGGTAGTACAGTGAGTTCGATCGGCAATAATAGAACGACATTGAAAGTGAACAGCGTCTCTTTAATTATTTGCATCCTTCAATACTTAGTTTGTAAAGTTCTCTGCGATTGAATAGGATTTGACAGTATGATATATTTTTCATGAAAGGCAAAAGCATTTTGCTGCTTGCACTGAATGTGTGGCTTGTGATTAGTATTTTCTTGGTAATGATATATAGTATGAGACGTAATACGCCAAAGGCTAACGTAATTCAACAAAACCAACCTAAATGGTACAGTAAACTGTCCTTACATTTTCAAAATCGTAGTTGTCACTCCCTGTTAACAGCTTTATGAATACAATGCCGAAACTGAATATGTCTGACTTGAATGATATTTCACCCTTGTCTATGATTTCTGGTGCAATATATCCCCTGCATGACAACATGATAAAGCAGCACAAACTTGGTATCAACATGAAAAGGATGGAGTCTTAACAAGCTCAGTTTACCTTGTGCCAGGAGTGCTTTTTGTGAAAATTCTGGACTGTCCTTCATGAAACCATCTTGACAAGCCAAAGTCGGTAATTTTGGGTTCCATGTAAGCATCCAGCAGAACATTTTCAGGTTTGAGGTCCAGATGATTAATGCGTTCTTTGTGTAGATATTGCAAACCATGGCAGATTCCCTTGATCATTTGATATCGCCTTGTCCATTCAATTGTTTCCTCTGTAAAACAAACATAAGTACAATCAAATTCAGCAGCGTATTTGTCCTTGATCTCCATGAGTTCTGCAGGACTATCAACTGCCTTTTGTGAAAGAGAGGATTGAGTTTTTCAAGGGAGCTTAATTGCTAAGCTCGATCACGCAGTATGAATAACCAGCTAGTAGTAACATTTAAAGGAAACTACTTTGAAATTGAAAACCAGGGTATAAAGTTGCGAGGTCTGTACCTGTAAGATAAAGCTGAAGGCTTCCGTTAGGAGCGTAGTCAAAGACGAGCAACCTTTGCCGTACCTCTGCCATAACTTTTTTTCCGTCGTGTTCCACCAGTTCCCCTTGTGTATCTGAACAATAGCCGAGGAATCTCACTATATTGTTGTGCTTTACCCTCATTAGACAGTGGACCTCATCCTGAAATAACTGATCCGAAAAATCTTGCGATATGGAAAGCTTCTTGACAGCAACCTTGCCACTTGGAAGGTCTCCCTGTTTTACGTAGTATTTTGTTAATTATTGGACCGGGAAAATATAGGGAGAAAAAGAAAGATGCCTTACCAGGTAAACAACTCCAAACCCACCACGACCAATTTCTCGGGAGAAATTGCCGGTAATGGACTTTATGAGTGAATATGGTAGCCTGGTCGGCTCTGCACTTTCATCACCCATTTTGCGCTCCAGCGCTCCAAATTCAGCTTCTTGATCCGCCATTTCTGCTACACTGGGAGATAAAAAACCGAGTTAATACGACCAGCAACCCGGCTGGCATACACTGAGCTCTCCCTCTCACTGCAATAACTCCTGATCTGATGATGATCTACAAAGAAACCCCTGATCTCGAGATTTTTAGATCAAAGGTTCATGAACGTTTAGAAATCATGTCGGGAGGTCAGTCACTAACCAGCTGGAGATAGATAGGTCCAAGGAGATCGGCCAGCCGAACTGGTTGCTCCTCCCCGGAGACGTGAAACCCTGGCTGGCTTTAGATCTGGAGTCTGGGCTGGGAAGGGGAACGGGAACGGGAACGAACACTCATTTCTTCCTTATCTCTGTACGCGTGAGTCAACAGTCTCTACGTGTGAGTCAACGGTCCACACGGGTTCCCTTTTTAGCAGGATGATGAATGATCAGGCTGGTCGTAATGATAGTATCATAGCTAGTATCATGCATGCCAACTAGACAATTTTGATAAGATGTTATGAAATTAAATAAAAAAAATCAAATATCATATTATGATACCATATCATAACAAATATTATACTACTATGTGTCATACATGGCAATAAATAAAATACTACATGATACTAATGCATAATACTATAAATTAAGAAGATAGTATTATAGATTAATATCATATGCATGATACGTATATGATACTCCCCCTACAACCAGGTTCAGTGCCGAGAACCCAATGCGCAAAGTAGCTCAAAGTAGCTGCCACAGCGGAAACGCTCCTTGGCACGCGAGCGTTGGAACGAGCGATTTCCTTCCATGCGTTGTCGGTCGCCAGGGACAGAAGGGCCCACCCAAAGCTGCGTTTCAGATCTGAGGAAAAGCCTACATCACGGGATCCTTCCTTAACCTCTCTCCCTCCTGAACTTTTAATCTCATCACCGCCCCCTGATTCAACAGGTGGGGCCCGGGTGGGCTCAGTTTCCCTCAAACATCTCTCCCCTGATTTGCTAAAAAGGGAAAGTTCTGCCTGTCCGAATTTTTTTTTGCGAGGGCTTGTCCGAAATTGATCGTTTTTGTTTTTGAACGTCGTCCGAAATTGATCGTTGCAACGCGCGCGAGAGATAGCAACATGTTCGTACGGTGTTAATAACTCACGGTGGTACACTCGCAAAAAAAAAAAAACTCATGGTGATAGTAATCGTTTTCGTTTGAACATGACCATCTCGCGCGCGGGCCACTGATTAAGACATGTAGAAGTTTTAGAAGTTATAGAATGCAAAAAAAACTAATTTTTACATCTCTGAGGCGTCAAAACCCATATCGAACAGATGATCACAACAACAACAACAACAATTTTTTTTAGTCCCAAACAAATTGGAATAGGCTATAGATGAATTTCATAAGATCTCGCAATCAACTCATGGCTCGCACATGGATAGCAAGCTTCCACGCACCCCTATCTATAACTAGTTCTTTGGTGATACTCCAATCCTTCAAGTCTTTCTTAACAGACTCCTCACATATCAAATTCGGTCTACCCCGACTTCTCTTGACATTCTCGGCACGCTTTATCCGTCCGCTATGCACTGGAGCTTCTAGAGGCCTGCGCTGAATATGCCTAAACCATCTCAGACGATGTTAGACAAGCTTCTCTTCAATTGGTGCTACGCCAACTCTATTTCGTATATCATCATTCCGGACTCGATCCTTCCTCGTGTGGCCACGCATCCATCTCAGCATACCATCTCCAACAGATGATATAGATGCAAAAAAAATTAGGACATAAAAATCGCGGCCACGCGCCAACTGCCAACCGCTCTTATCTTCCCTTCCCCCTATGTCCACCCGCCACACAGCCGCCGCCGCTTCGATTCGCCGCTGTTCCCACTGCCGCTTCCCACCTGCCCCTGTTCCGGCCGTGCACCACCCCCGTCGCCCCTCCGCCGCTACTTCGGCGCTCTCCGCCTCGAATCGCCGCTACGCCGCCGCCCCGATTCGCCGCTCCTCTGCCCCTCTGCCGCTCCTTGTCCTCTCTCCACCTCGAATCACGTCGCGCCGCACCCGTGAGCTTGCCAGCGCTGGCCCTAGTTGCCATCATTGCTAGAGCTCACGTTTGCCGCGTTCGAGCATGCATTTGAACTCCTGGAGTTCTCAAGAGCCCGTAGCGCCCTTCATCCGACATCCCCGTGCCATGCAGCCTCGCACCCGAGCAAGCCGTGCTCCGGCACCGCGTCGACCTCGCTCCCGTCGAGTTTCGGCCACCCCAACTCCTCTCGTTTGCCCCAAAGGACGCACCTCGCTCCCAGCTATCGTAGAGCAAACGCCGCTGTAAACCGTCGCCCCAGAGCAAACCTAAGGCACTCCGCCGTGCTTGGTGGTTGCCGGTGGCATAACTAGTTTACATCTCAATTTGCATCATCTATTGGAGTTGCACTTTTACATCACCAATTTACATCTTATGTTGAAGTTGCCACTTTTTTGGATATGTAAAAAGCACGTTTTGGAGATATAAATTTTTACATCTTCAAATTTGCATTTTCTATTGGAGATTCTCTAACGCTAACAAGCAGACTTGCAAATTTTTTTAGTTGCGCAGACTCGCCAGTAATTCAATGATGCGATCCTACCCACATACAAAACACGTGGACCAGACCAGCTTAGATCATCTCCATCCAAACTCCTTCCCCCACTCCCATTTTGGAGCATCTACAACTAGGCATCCCATCGCCCCAAACGCTCAGCTGCCTGCCTGGTCACTGTCTTAGACCCAAAAGAGCATCTAACCGGCCTCCCCAAACATAGCACAAACACTCGAGCTGTCCGGCAACCCCAATACCCAGTCCATATATAGGGTGTATATGGGGAGGCCCGAACATGCTCGGAAACCGTTGCCACGTCAGGCCGACCAAGTATGGCCTACCCCGCCTTCATCACTGTCCCCACAAAATCCTCGGCCGGTCGTCCAAACTCTAGTCAAAACCCCCTCGTTCGAATCCTCTCGACATCCCCGCTCCACACCCATCTCCTCCCCTTCACCTCCCCAACCTCTCTCGTCCCCTCTGCCATGGCCGAAGGCAGATCATATAGCGTCTTCGATGATATCGACCAGGATAAGCTAGCCGTCGACTCCTCTAGCTCGTCAGCGTCGGGCGAGGAGGAGCCCGTGCTCTGCATTGCTCTCCACCGCTCGTGGATGGACTGGAGTCGGAGCTCCTACTCCACGGCACCGCTGGTGGCCAGAGTTGGTAGTTGTAGCTCCGCGATGCCCCGCGGTAGCATTGTTCGGTCATTGCCTTCCCTGGTGAGGAGGCAGGGTGACCATTGGCGGCCGGCACCGCCAGCACCATGATGACCCGTAAGTATAGGAGAGTACAAGTCTTGGAGGGTGGTATTCACCTAAATTTATTGGTTCGACACAGGGGGGACATTTTTTTATGATCCTTAGCAGTTGATTTGTCAATTCAACAACACCCGAGAGATAACTCTCTTGTAGCAATTTATTAGTAGCACAATAATATTCTAGTAGTGATAGAGAGTAACAGTAACATCAGTAGCAATAGTAACAAGTTTGTAACAAGTAGAGCAATAATGATTTTAGCAGAGACAATAGCAGAAAAGCATAGGCATGAAGTAGTGATGGGGTGTCGAAATGAGATTCAGTATGTAACAGTCACAATATAGAGCGATACAAAACTAGCTCCAATTCACCAAGCATATGTAGGTATGTACTCTGTATATAGTCGTATGTATTTGCGATAAGAACATGCATAACATCTTTTATCCCGCCCTCACGTGTCAGCGGGGTCCTAATGCAAACTGAGGTTAATTAAGGCACTCCTCTTAACAGATAACCGGAACAAAGCATTAACAAATAATGAATACATGAACTTCTCAAATTACATTCATCCCCGTAGAGTATCCCAATTGTTGTCACCTTGGGGGTCTAGAGTTCAGAACAATAACATGTGAATACAACTTTTAGGTATGATCAAGAACACAAATATGTTCATGAAAAAATAATAAATTTAGATCTTAAATCATGGCACTCGGGCCCTAGTGACAAGCATTAAGCATAACAAAGTCATAGCAACATCAATCTCAGAACATAGTGGATATACTTGGGATCAAGTCCTAACAAATTGACCACGATAACATATGAAATCTCATCCAATTCCCATCTACCTCCAGTATGCCTACAAAGGATTAATCACACATGGAGGTGAGCATCATGAGATTGTTGATGGAGAAGGGTTGGTGATGACGACGACAACGATTCCCTGGCTCCGGATCCACGAACGGACTCCTCATGAAGACCATGAGGTGGCGACGTCTCTGTATCGTAAAATGCAACGAAATTTTCTCTTAGATTTTTGATAGGATGTGAATTTATAGCATTGGAATTATGTCCAAGCGAGGTCTAGGGGCCCCGCAAGCCTGGGTGGCGCGTCCAGGGGGTCGCCGCGCCCCATGCCTTGCGGCTCTTATGCGCACCATGCCCCGCACTTCTTCGTTCTATTATTTTTTTTATTCCAAAATAAACCTCCGAAAATCCTCGTCTAGTTCTCGGAACTTTTTTCTGCACAAAAACACCACCATAGCAATTTTACTGAAAACATCTTCAGTCCGAGTTAGTTTCACTCAAATCACGCAAATTAGAGGCCAAAATAAGAGCAAAGGCGTTTGGAAATGTAGATACTTTCGAGACGTATCAACTCCCGCAAGCTTAACTCATTGTTTTTCCTCAAGCAATTCAACTGATAAACTGAAAGTGATAAAATAAAACGTTTACAAACTCATTTGCTTTGGTAAATGTACATAAATTTTGCTAGTGATCAGATTTCAACAATGATCATGGAGTAACCATATACTCCCTCCGTTCCAAAATATAAGTCTTTCTAGAGATTCCACCAAGTGACTACCTACGGAGTAAAATAAGTGAATCTCCACTCTAGAATATGTCTACATAAATCTGTATGTTGTATTCCATTTGAAATTTCTAAAAAGACTTATATTTAGGAACGGAGGGAGTATATGATCTCAAATATCAACACTTTATCAAAATAACGATGATACAATATGACAAAATGATATCTCACTAGCCTTTTCTGGAACCGCAAAATATAAATGCAGAGCACCTATGAAGTTCAAGCAACCACTAAACATTGTAATTCAACATAGAAAATATTCAGTCATGCTATCATCCAACATTAATATGACAAAATGCATGTTACACTAACAATAAGAAGGTGATGACTCAGCAACAATATTAAAAGAATGTCCCTTCGCAGAGGGAAGCATGGATTTCTGTATGTACCAGAGATTATTGTTTAAAACAAAGATAATTTCATTTTGAGGGGTGTACTTTTCAATCAACAGTTTATGATAGAGGATCTCATCATCTTATATGATAAACATGTGTGACCTCCTAAATTGTTCTCTCAAGAAAGGTAGCTCCTATACGTGGCAAAGTTTGTGGAGTGGTATTCAAACTTTCAAGAGAGGCCATGTTTGGAGAGTAGGAGATGGCACACAAATTAGCATATGGGATGATCCCTGGGTTCCTAGTAGCCCAAGCAGGAAGGGGATGACCCCCAGAGGTAATATAGTCATTACTAGGGTCTCTGAGTTAATCGATATAGATGAAAGACAGTGGGATGAGCAACTCATCAGAGATATTTTTTGGCCTATTGACGCGCAAAGAATTCTAAACATTCCCTTAGCTATGGGGATGATAGAGGACTTTGTTTCATGGCACTACGAAAGAAGTGGAATTTTTTCAGTCAAAACTGCTTATCATATGGAGTGGGATTACCAACATGGACAGAAGTTGAGGCAAACAAACTTGATGTTGTCCTCAAGTACTAGTCCAGTTTGGAGGATTCTTTGGAAACTTCGAGTGCCCGCCAAAGTTAAGATTCACCTATGGAGGGCTTCGTATGGTGCGATTCCTTGCCGTGGCATCCTTGCGAACAGGCACATGATTACCAATTCGCAATGCCCAATTTGCTCTACAGATTGTGAAAGTATACATCACGCTGTTTTTAAATGCACGCGTGTCCAACTCATATGGGGAAAGTTGGGTATGGCTGACACAATTTTTGAGTTGTGCAATACTGAGAGAGAAGGTGCTTCGGTCCTTGGTGACCTGTTGCTAATGCCGTGCACCAATATTCCATCGCTACCTGATGTTAACAGGAAGGATTTGATAGTAGTGGTTGTGTGGTACATATGGTGGGAAAGGAGGAGATTTACTCATGGGGAAACGTTACAAGAGCCCGCAAGTTCTGCACAAGCTATTGCAATTCTAACCAAAAAATTTGCGCGAGAAAAATATATGGGTACAGGTCGGATCAGAAGAAATAGGTGGAAAAGACCGTTGCGCAGTTTTGTCCAACTCAACGTTGATGAATCATTTGATATAGACAGCGTTACAGGGGGTTCAGGTGCTATTATCCGAGATGAATATATTGCTTTCATTGCGGCTTCATGCAGCAATATCCCCTTTGTAGAGGATGCAGCGACGGCCGAAGCTCGAGGATGGAAGGATGGACTCATACTGGAAAATAATGTTGGTTGCAACAAGATGGAGATCGAAGCTGACTGTATGGAGGTGACCGAAATCATGAAACGCGGCGGAAACTGTCTTGGCCCAGCAGCAGCAATATATGAGGAATGTTACTTTCTTTGTCGTAATTTTACTTCTATTAGTTTTCATCATTGTCCTAGGGAGGCCAATATGGCAGCAGATGTGACGTCCGGATGATTAACCTACAATAATTCCCTGCTAATTATGCCACGTCACCACGATTACTGTTGTTAAACTCACGTTGGTTCGAAACTGATTCAAATTCAAGTTCAAAATCAAGTCACAATAAAGGTTTTCAAATATTAAAACTATAATGTTTGGGATGTGCCAAATAATTTATAAGTAATATTGGTGGATAAACCAAGTCTTTATAAAAAGTTTAAATGCACTAAACTAAACAAAACAGTAGCAAATACAATTATTTGAATGCTTTTAAAATAATAAATGATGTCTACTACACAACCTTATTCTTGTAGACGTTGTTGGGCCTCCAAGTGCAAAGGTTTGTAGGACAGTAGCAAATTTCCCTCAAGTGGATGACCTAAGGTTTATCAATCCGTAGGAGGCGTAGGATGAAGATGGACTCTCTCAAGCAACCCTGCAACCAAATAACAAAGAGTCTCTTGTGTCCCCAACACACCCAATACAATGGTAAATTATATAGGTGCACTAGTTCGGCGAAGAGATGGTGATACAAGTGGTATATGGATGGTAGATAAAGGTTTTTGCAATCTGAAATTATAAAAACAGCAGAGTAACTAATGATAAAAGTGAGTGTAAAGGGTATTGCAATGCGTTGAAACAAGGCCTAGGGTTCATACTTTCACTAGTGCAAGTTCTCTCAACAATAATAACATAATTGGATCACATAACTATCCCTCAACATGCAACAAAGAGTCACTCCAAAGTCACTAATAGCGGAGAACAAACGAAGAGATTATGGTAGGGTACGAAACAACCTCAAAGTTATCCTTTCTGATCAATCCATGGGGCTATTCCTATAAGTGTCCCAAACAGCCCTAGAGTTCATACTAGAATAACACCTGAAGACACAAATCAACCAAAACCCTAATGTCACGTAGATACTCCAATGTCACCTCAAGTATCTGTGGGTATGATTACACGATATGCATCACACAATCTCATATTCATCTATTCAACCAACACATAGAACCTCAAAGAGTGCCCCAAAGATTCAACCGTAGAGTCAAGACGAAAACGTGTGCCCATCCCTATGCATAGGTTCATGGGCGGAACCCCCAAGTTGATCACCAAAACATACATCAAGTGGATCAATAGAATACCCCATTGTCACGACAGGTATCCCACACAAGACATACATCAAGTGTTCTCAAATCCTTAAAGACTCAATCCGATAAGATAACTTCAAAGGGAAAACTCAATCCATTACAGGAGAGTAGAGGGGGAGAAACATCATAAGATCCAACTATAATAGCAAAGCTCGCGATACATCAAGATCGTACCACCTCAAGAACACAAGAGAGAGAGAGAGAGAGAGAGAGAGAGAGAGAGCGAGATCAAACACATAGCTACTGGTACATACCCTCAGCCCCGGGGGAGAACTACTCCCTCCTCGTCATGGAAAGCACCGGGATGATGAAGATGGCCACCGGAGAGGGATTCCCCCTCTGGCAGGGTGCCAGAACGGGTCTAGATTGGTTTTCGGTGGCTAAGGAGGCTTCTGGCTGCGGAACTCCCGATCTATTGTGCTCCCCAAAGTTTTTAGGGTATATGGGTATATATGTGAGGAAGAAGTACATCGGTGGACCTCCGGGCTGTCCACGAGGCAGGGGGCGCGCCAAGGGGTGGGCGTGCCCCCCACCCTCGTGGGCAGCCCGGGACTCTCCTGGTCCAACTCTGATACTCCGTGGGCTTCTTCTGGTCCAAAAATAATTTTCGCGAAGTTTCAGGTCAATAGGACTCCGTTTTATTTTCCTTTTCTGCGATACTCTAAAACAAGGGAAAAAACAAAAACTGGCACTGGGCTCTGGGTTAATAGGTTAGTCCAAAAAATAATATAAAAGTGTATAATAAAGCCCATAAACATACAAAACAGATAATATAATAGCATGGAACAATAAAAAATTATAGATACATTGGAGACATATCAATAGACAAATGTTAAACTAGTTTATTTAGTCACCAAACTTTTTAAGGCAGTGGGTTATTCTGAGACATTAATTTAGGAGCTATTGCCATATTTCACAAAGCTAAAGAAACTAAAAGTAAAAGAAAAAAAGAAAAAAAAAGAAAATACGAAAAAAAAAAGAACCCCCTCTGCTGGGCCGTGGTCCAGCTGGCCTCTGGGCCGCCATGCCGGCCCAACCGCCCCCATCGCCCCACCTTATCCTGTGGGCGACCGAACCCTAGCAGTTTAACCCCCACTCCTCCCACACAATCCCCCACTCCTCCCGACCTAACCCCACTCCTTCTCGTGTCTAGCGCGCGCCGCCACGCTCCTCGCGTCGACCCTTGCCACGCCGGACCCCCCACGCCCCGCCGGAGCGCCCGCGCCCAGGGAACCATCGCCTCTGCCCAGCGACTCCTCCCTCTCCCCCAATTCTGGATTGGGGGCAACCGACGCTTGACGCCGTCGCCCTGAGCTCATCGCCCCGTCCCGGACCGCTTCCCCGTCTCCCCCTCGACGGCTCCACCGAGCCACGCCGACTCCCCTGCCCGTCAACACCGGTGAGGGCCACGCCCTCCCCTCTCTCCCTGGCTTGCGCGCTTGCACCGTTCACCATACCCAGCTTGCCAGCCGCACCGTAGTCCCCGCGCCACGGTACCCCGCGTTCTCACCCATGGACGTCCACGCCTCCGGCCGTCCGCACCATCGCCCACACACGCACGCCTGGCCACTCCCTGAGGCCCCACTGCCGCCCGTCGACCGCACCCTGTGCACGCGCCAACGACCCTCCTCCTCGCCTCACGCCCACGCCTGCCGGCGCGCACCCCCCGATGCTGCTACTGCTTGCTAAAGCTACTGTCGCACCTGCTACTGCCGGTCGAGCTGCCCCGCGCACGCACACGCTCGCCTGCGACGTCCGCAGCTCGCGCGCGCGCCCTAGACCCGGCCTCGCTCCCCTACTGCTCGCCCACGTGCAGCACCCACCCTGCTGCTGCCTTTGCTCACTACCGCCGCCATGAGCTCGCACCGGTTGAGCTCCGACCTCATCCCGCAGCCCTCGCTCTAGCTCCGCCGCGCCCGCTCGCCCTCGACCCCGCAGTCGTCGTCCCAGCTCGCGCCGACCGTCGCAGCGCCCGCAGCCAACTCTGGCGCACCGGCGCGCCTCGGCAACCGTCGCCCGCACACCCAGGTTCGCCCTGTCGGGGGCGCGCCCGCTAAGGCCCCTGGCCCATGACAAGTGGCCCCCCAGAACGAATATTAGAAATAATAAAAATAGATAAAAACTTATTAATTAATTAATTAGTTAAATAATTAATTAACATAATGAATCTAGTTTAATTAAACCTAATTAACCTGCTAATAAAACTAACTATTGTTAATTTGATAACAACCTATGACACGCGGGACCCACATGTGAGTTGACTGGTCAACGATCAACTTTGACCGCTGCCGTCATGCTGACATCATAAATACTTTTGGTTAAATTAATCTGTTAATTCTTGAAAATGATTAAAACTTTATAAATAAATATAAAATAAACTGTAACTCGGATGAAAATACTTTATACATGAAAGTTGCTCAAAACGACGAGACGAATTCGGATATGTAGCTCGTTTTCGCCACACATCCCAAGCATAGCGAACACACAACTTTCCCCCTCTAGTTCAACTTTTCGAAAACACGAAACACCGAGGATACTTTCCCGGATGTTTTCCCCCCTCCGCCGGTATCACCTCCTACCGCGTTAGGGCACACCTGGCACCGTTACTTGTCTTGTCATGAATTGATATGCATTTGTTTGCATTGTATTCATTGTTTCTTTCCCCTCTTCTCTCCAGTAGACTACGAGACTGATGCCGCTGCTGGTGCCCCGATCGACTACATTGTTGACGACCCCTCCTTGCCAGAGCAACCAGGCAAGCCCCCCTTGATCACCAGATATCGCATATTTTTCTCTCTACTGCTTGCATTAGAGTAGTGTAGCATGTTACTGCTTTCGTTAATCCTATCCTGATGCATAGCCTGTCTTTGCTACTACTGTTGTTACCTTTACCTGCAATCCTAAATGCTTAATATATGATGTTAGTATTCCATCAGTGGCCCTACATTCTTGGCCGTCTGCCATGCTATACTATCGGGCCGTGATCACTCAGGAGGTGATCACGGGTATATACCTATATACATAATATATGATACATGTGGTGACAAAAGTCGGGCCCGCTCGTAGAGTACCCGTGAGTGATTCACGGATTGGGACTGAAAGGACGTTAGTCCCAACGGCCCTCTGAGTAGATCTTTGTGGCAGAGCGACAGGGCAGGTTGGGACCACCTAGGTCAGAGGTGGGCTTGGCCCTGGTCGGCGTCTGTGGTTACATGAATTAACACGCTTAACGAGATCTTGGTATTTGATCTGAGTCTGGCCACTAGCCTATACGCACTAACCAACTACACGTGAATAGTTATGGGCACTTGACGTCGTGGTATCAGCCGAAGCCTTCTTGACGTCAGCGACTGAGCGGCCCGCGCCGCATTGGACCATAAGCATGCGCTTGTATTAAGGGGGCTAGGTCTGCTTCCGGCCGCGTACGCAACGTGCATGTGTGTAATGGGCAATGTGCCCAGACCCATGTGCGCATAGGATTTACACTAGCGTCCTGACCTCTTTGTTGTGCCTAGGTAGGGTTGCGACGTGTTGATCTTCCGAGGCTGGGCATAACCCAGGAAAGTGTGTTCGGCCAAAGGGGATCGAGCATGTTGGGAAATGTGGTGCACCCCTGCAGGGAAGTGTATCTATTCGAATAGCCGTGTCCCTCGGAAAAAGGACGACCCGAAGTTGTACCTTGACCTTATGACAACTAGAACCGGATACTTAATACAGCACCCCCTTTCAAGTGCTAGATACGACTCGGTAATCGCTCTCTCATAGGGCGACGAGGAGAGGATCACCGGGTAGGATTATGCTATGCGATGATACTCGGTTAACTTACCATCTACTCTCTTCTACTTCTTCAAGATGGAGGCTGCCAGAAGCGTAGTCTTCGATAGGACTAGCTATCCCCCTCTTATTCTGGCATTCTGCAGTTCAGTCCACCGATACTACCCATTTCATTGATAACAATGCATATGTAGTGTAGATCCTTGCTTGAGAGTACTTTGGATGAGTACTCACGGTTGCTTTGCCCCCCTTTCCCCCTTCCTATATCTGGTTGTCGCAACCAGATGCTGGAGTCCAGGAGCCAGAGGATCCCGAGGATGAGTCTACGTGGAGTTCGACTTCGAGGAGTAGTTTGGAGGTCCCAGGCAGGAGGCCTTGCCTTTTCGGTAGTTGCTACTTTTTTGCTAGCCTTCTTAAGGCAAACTTGTCTGTACTCAGATATTTTTGCTTCCGCTGACTCTTGTATATTCGAGCCCTTGAGGCCCCTGGCTTGTAATATAAAGCTTGTATTATTTTAATTTGTGTCTAGAGTTGTGTTGTGATATCTTCCCGTGAGTCGTTGATCTTGATCGTACACGTTTGCGTGTATGATTAGTGTACGGTTAAATCGGGGGCGTCACAAGTTGGTATCAGAGCCGACTGCCTGTAGGAATCCCCCTTCCACACTCCTTGGCCAATGTTGAGTCTAGTCATTGAAAAACTTTTACTAACATGGCTGTGCGGCTTACAGGCCCATGTCACCATTGGGTAGTATTAGGATCTTTTATTCCTCATCTATACTCTGGGACTCTGATCTCTCTTCTATTCAGGTTAAAATGAATTTACTAACTCTAACATTAGGATCACGTGATCACATCCACCCAGAGAGCCCTTTATTACAGTTGATCGCCTGCTTCACCAGAACACTTCAAAGATATTCTCTGAGGTTCTCCCGAGAACATGTGCTCATCAATTTGAAAATTCCCGACCACCGATAAATCCTTATGGATAACTACTTACACTTGTCGTTCATACCTTCGATCCCAGTTGCCCTTGTTATTACTTGATACCCTGAAAAATTCTTCGTTGTTCCAAGAATCCTTTGTTCCCACTACTTTGCAGCCCTTTTTCGCATTAATACCCCTACGGATAATTCATCACACTTACCGAGCATCCGTTTTCCCTCGTTGTTCATATGATTCACAAGATACATTGGAATACTATCTAATATCCCAGTAATCCTCTGCCCGCTGTTACTCTGCCAATACTTGTGTGTCTGCATTATGGTTAATTTCATACTTCTAGTAATATCCGTTGACATCCTTTGTCATTATCATTTTGAGTCCGTTGATTCAATATGTTGCGAATGCTCGCAATCCTCAATCAGATCCTAGAATTCATCCTTCCGGCTCAGACGTCATTTTAACATGGACTGGATCTCGACCAATCAAATCGCCATCGATTGTACCCCTAAGCCTACTCCACTTATCATCCTTAATAAGAGCGTTTGCCTCTGATCCCTTGATTTGGAAATCGTAATTCTTTTGCATTTGAGCTTTGATTTAATCAGTTGTTTCTATAATTTGGTGTCCTTGCATCCCTTCTTCTTCTGGTTGAGTACCAATGCTCACATCACCACCAGTTCCTTTGTTTGATTTTATCTGACAACATCCCTCATATTCAATCACTTTGGGAGTTCTTTCCCTAATACAAAATGCCATTGGTAAATCCTATTCTCGGATTTGGCCAAACCATGCTCTGCTTTCGAGCTGGTTATATTTACTCTCGAAGCATGTGGTACATGTTTCTAAGATGCCCCGATTGGTTGAACCTATGCATTCCTTAATGTGTGTGAACTCAAAAGTTTACCAAGGTTCATACTCTTCTGGTAGTTCACCAGGTAGATCTTCGCACTGAAATCATTTTTAGTAAAGCAGAAAATGAAAGATTATGCATTGAAGAAATGGGAGTCAACCTTGAACTTTGTGTTCATGCCCATGGACACGATGTAGATCTTACCATTAAATCTTCTCTTAAAATAAATTATTCCCTTGGTATAAGTTCATCTTATATCTGGGATCAGGCCTTTTGCAATCATTGTTCCATCCATGTTCTCCTTTAAATACCATTTCTCAGACAAGTTGAAGTACTTGTCTTCTGCAAATCATTGCACCTGTCCAACCCTTACTTTGATCTACCGTCGAGTATTACACTCTGGTATCTCAAGAATATCATCGAACCGCTTAACTTCTTATGGGTTCTTCATCAACTGTTATTTCTCACCGATTCCAATTTTCCTGGGTTCTGGGTTGTCGTCAATGGAGAACACCGATATGTGAACCGATTCTGCATTCCGGTTTGATAACCCTAAGTAATTTTCATTTCTTATGAGTTTAACAATCCTTCAAGTAATTCCTAGCCTCATCGGCTATATCATTATCGTGCTGATTTTAAATGTGCTACCTAGTCCTTAATCCCGGAGCACAACTTCCGATGTTGCACTAAGCTTACATCGATTTCCTCGTCTTATCATTCCACCTCAAACAACAAGCTTTATCCCGAGTTGGTGTTGTATCCGTGGATCCAATAATCTTTCGTTGCAATAGTGCCGGAGTAATGGGCCATGGGTAGCCTAGCCCGAGGCCCGAACCTTTCAAAACATCGGGGCCGGTTGCGCCCCTCAAGACGGCAAGATGAAGCGCCGCCTTCTGGTGGCCGGCTAGCAGAATGGCTGACTGCCAGAAGACGGCCATGCTCAGGAAGGCGACTCCAAGACGGGCTGACTCCTAGAAAGCGGCCTCCAGAAAGGCCGGCTCCTAGTAGTCGGCCCATGGCGTCTTGAAAGTCTGCGCCCCCATTGAGAAGACAAGACGAGGTACGGCTACAGTGCGAGCCTTCCCCCGAATCCAGGGACGGGCGTGGCCACAGTGCCCCGTACATGCAGAGATCTCCGCATGACGCGGCACTGTTGCATCTCCCACCACACGTCACACTGACAGGCGGAGTCCTGTTCCCACGAAGGCCTGTCAGGTACGGCTTGCAGACGGCAGCCCTACCTGGCAGCCAGAGCCCTGAAGTCGGAGGAGGACGGGGCAGTCGGACCTCGGAGGAGCCGGCTGCCAGCAGGCGGCCAATCCCTCCCTTGGGCCCCATATGCCATCAACCAGATGAGACACGAAGTGGCAACAGTGATCGCCCACCAGGCGGCGGGACTGTAGCCACGCCTCCCCGACCAAGCCTGCGTCATTAGCGTTACGGCTACAGTGATCAGCAGCAGGCAAGACCCGCAAGCGGCGGGAGCGGCTTGTCGGCTCCATACCAGACCAGGCGGTGGGGCCCACTAGGCGGCGGGCGCCAGCTGTCGGCCAAGAGGCCGGCCACCAGAGAGAATGACGAACGGGCCCTACGCCCGGCCAGATTACCATTGTACCCCTGGGGGGTAGGCCTATATAAACCCCCCAGGGCACCCATGCAAAGGGTTCCGCCCTGTTAGGACTAGACTCATACCTAGAGGAGGAGAGAGTGTGCCTGCCTTCTTCCACCTCTAGCAAACAGCTCGAGGATCACCATTGTACCACTTACACACTAGTGATCATGCGGAGACCCCGCAGAGCAGGACTAGGGGTTTTATCTCCTAGGAGAGCCCTGAACCTGGGTAAAGTATGCCGGCGTTCGTGTCTACGCCTCATCCCGCTTCCAGGCACCGACGATGTTCTACTCGCTCCCACCATGATAAGCCATCCTTTGGCATATGTCGCACCCAACCTCCGACAAACAATCCCTTTGCATGATGCTTCTTCGTGGAGCCTCTCGAATTTTTTTGTCGTGATCATCATCAACCTTTTGGGTTCTACCGGGATATCTATCGAATTATTGATGAGAAATACCATCCTTTCCCCTTGATGATTTGTGTTATCATCGGCATCGTTATTGCTCTCCCTCCAACACAAACCTGTTCATGTTTCGTGTAGTACCTTAGTTCCTTGCTATCCAACTTATGTTATGTTCTACTTGGAGTATTGCCATCTTTTACGTCAAGGATGTTATGAGAATTGCTCCACCTCTTAAGAATTCTTGAAATAGTGATACTTCTCACCATCACCATTCTTTCTTGGTTCCCGTGTTGATTCTAATCGGGATACCAACAAGTGAATGGTGCTGTTTGGATTCTGTACTTCTAGGAACCCTATTGCTTTGAAGTTAATGGCCGACCGTTCATTCTTAGACTATTGGTTATTGAATCACCTTTCTAACATTGATCATGCTACCTAAGACCATATTTCGGGTTCACTTTTCAACCAATGTTTAATTGTGTATGTTTTCCTCGAGCATTGATACGTCTCCAACGAATCTATAATTTTTGATTGTTCCATGCTATTATATTATCTGTTTTGGATGTTCAATGGGCTTTATTATGTACTTTTATATTATTCTTGGGACTAGCCTATTAACCGAAGGCCCAGTGCAAATTGATGTTTTTTTGCCTATTTCAGTGTTTCGCAGAAAAGGAATATCAAACGGAATCCAAATAGAATGAAACCTTCGCGAGGATCTTTTTTGGAACAAACGCAATCCAGGAGACTTGGAGTGGAGGTCTAGGAAGCAACGAGGCAGCCACGAGGCACGGCGGCGCGCCCCCACCCTCGTAGCTCCACCGACCTACTTCTTTCGCCTATATATACTCTTATACCCTAAAAACATCCAGGGGAGCCACGAAACCACTTTTCCACCGCTGCAACCTTCTGTACGTGTGAGATCCCATCTTGGGACCTTTTTCGGTGATCTGCCGGAGGGGGATTCGATCATGGAGGGCTTCTACATCAACACCATAGCCTCTCCGATGATGTGTGAGTAGTTTACCACAAACCTTCGGGTCCATAGTTATTAGCTAGATGGCTTCTTCTCTCTCTTTGGTTCTCAATACAAAGTTCTCCTCGATGTTCTTGGAGATCTATTCGATGTAATACTTTTTGCGGTGTGTTTGCCGAGATCTGATGAATTGTGGGTTTATGATCAAGATTATCTATGAACAATTTTTGATTCTTCTATGAATTCTTATATGCATGATTTGATATCTTTGCAAGTCCCTTCGAATTATCAGTTTGGTTTGGCCTACTAGATTGATCTTTCTTGCAATAGGAGAAGTGCTTAGCTTTGGGTTCAATCTTACGGTGCTCGATCCCAGTGACAAAAGGGAACCGACACATTTTGTATTGTTGCCATTATCGAGGATAAAAAGATGGGGTTTATATCATATTGCTTGAGTTTATCCCTCTACATCATGTCATCTTGCCTAATGCGTTACTCTGTTCTTATGAACTTAATACTGTAGATGCATGCTAGATAGCAGTCGATGTGTGGAGTAATAGTAGTGGATGCAGAATCGTTTCAGTCTACTTGACACGGACGTGATGCCTATGTTTATTATCATGCCTAGATATTCTCACAACTATGCGCTTTTCTATCAATTGCTCAGTAGTAGTTTGTTCACCCACCGTAATATATATGCTATCTTGAGAGAAACCACTAGTGAAACCTATGGCCCCCGGGTCTACTTTACATCATATAAGTTTTTGATCTACAATTCTAGTTTACTATTTATTTTGCAATCTTTACTTTCCAATCTATACAAAAATACCAAAAATATCATCTTATTATCTTTATCAGATCTCATTTTCGCAAGTGGTCGTGAAGGGATTGACAACCTCTTTATCGCGTTGGTTGCAAGGTTCTTATTTGTTTGTGCGGGTACTAGGCGATTTGCGTGTAGTCTCCTACTGGATTGATACATTGGTTCTGAAAAACTGAGGGAAATACTTACGCTACTTTGTTGTATCATGCTTTCCTCTTCAAGGGAAAACGAACGCATGCTCAAGAGGTAGCAAGAAGGATTTCTGGCGCCATTGCCGGGGAGATCTACGCTCAAGTCTAGACATACCAAGTACCCATCACAAACTCTTATCCCTCGCATTACATTATTCGCCATTTGCCTCTCGTTTTCCTCTCCCCCACTTCACCTTTGCCGTTTTATTCAAGTTAAGACATACCAAGTACCCATCACAAACACTAAAAAGTTTAAATGCACTAAACTAAACTAAATAGTAGCAAATACAATTATTTGAATGCTTTTAAAATAATAAACAAATGTTAAACTAGTCTGTTTAGTCACCAAACTTTTTAAGGCAGTGGGTTATTCTGAGACATTAATTTAGGAGCTATTGTCATATTTCACAAAGCTAAAGAAACTAAAAGTAAAATAAAACATGATAAAAGAAAATACGAAAAGAAAAGAAAAAACAAAAAAGGAGATGAACCCCCTCTGTTGGGTCGTGGTCTAGCTGACTCTGGGTCACCAGGCCGGCCCAACCGCCCCCATCGCCCCACCTTATCCCCTGGGCGATCGAACCCTAGCGGTTCAACCCCCCACTCCACCCGCACGATCCCCGACTCCTCCTGACCTAACCCCACTCCCTCTCGTCTCTAGCACGCGCCGCCACGCTCCCCGCGTCGACCCTTGCTACGCCGGACCCTGCACTCCCCGCCGGCGTGCCCGTGCCCAGGGAACCATCGCCTCTGCCCAACAACTCCTCCCTCTCCCCCGATTCTGGATCGGGGGCAACCGATGCCTGATGCCGTCGCCCTGAGCTCATCGCCCCATCGCCGAACCGCTTCCCTCGCTCCCCCTTGTCGGCTCCACCGAGCCACGCCGACCCCCTGCCTGTCAACGCCGGTGAGGGCCACACCCTCCTCTCTCTCCCTGGCTTGCGTGCTCGCATCGTTTCGCCGTACACAACCCGCCAGCCGCACCACAGTCCCCGTGCCTCGGTACCCCGCGTGTTCACACTACCAGAAATATGTCAACTTATGACCTTCTCTCAGTGACCCTCGAAGAATTGGTCATAAATTTATGACCATGTTAGACCAATTGGTCAAAAGCTGTCTGGGGGGCTCTAAACCCTAAACCATAACGACCATTTTGGTCAGAAAGGTCATAATTTCATTAGAGGAAATGGTCATAAAGCAAACAGCGCTAGTCCGCTGCCTTATTTCTAGTTGTTAACGACCAATATAGATGGTCATAGCCTTGTAAATTATGGTGGGTTGCTATGACTAGGCGCCACCTCATTAGTTTTGCCTATGTGTCATGTCCATGTGGTAGTTTTTGCCCTAGGTTGTGAAGCAACCTATATTTCTGTCATTCCAAAATTCCCAAAAAATCTCATAAATTCTTTGGGTCATATCTTCGTCAAATATGTAAAAACCTTCCTTTCCTAGTTCAAAAATAATTCAACAATATTCATTTTCCTATTCTGTTCACAACAACAGTTTGTGAAGGAAGTACCACTTTGACATGTCCAAATAGTATCCATTTTCTACAGTGCTTTCCTATGCCCAAATAACCATCCTCCACCAAATGCCAGCTCAATCGATTCATTATTTTGAGCCGAGCTTCAACATTCGTATTTATGTCCAGTGTGGTAGTTTGCAAAGCAAGTACCACCTAGGCTCCTCCTTTTGAGCTGAAAATTTGTGAAGACGGTCTTCTTAGTAAATGATCATACTCAGCCAAAACACACGCCCATTAGCCATGTACATTTCGTGTACCGCTAATCAAACACTTGGCTGCTAATTCATGTTTGAGCATCGATCGGTCTCCTCGTGAGAATCTTATGTTGTAATTTTCTTCCTAGCACCTACCCGGGGAGTGCCCAACCCACTAGACATGCCTAGGCCACCCAGAACACATTGCAATGCCACGGTCACGCGGTGACCACGCGGCGGGCATGCGAGTTTACGCGCTCTAGAGTTGGAGCCCTCGGCCACCATCCAAACCTCGACGTATCACCACCAAACCATGTATTTATGACTAAATAGGTGCTTATGTAACTATAAATGATTTTTGGAAAAAATAAATAGCAAACTATGAGGCAGCTGCAGTTCAAATTTGACCCGCTTCCAACTAAATCCGCGGAAATTTGTCTTTTTCACCAGAGGTGGATCAAAACTTTTTACACCCAACCATTTTGTCAATTGTGCATTAAATATGTCCTAGTATTTTAGAAAAATGATTTGGTCCAATTTTGCAACAATCATTTTGGAGGTCCTTCACAAAAAAAACTCCTTTTGGGCACTCGAAAAATGGAAAATGGTTTTTTCATCCAAAGAAAATGAAAACTTCCTTAGGCAACATTGTTTGCCATTCCAATATGCACCCTTGTGCACAATATGAGATCATTTGAACAAACTATGCCATGAATGTGGCCATAAGATTGATCATTTGGCTTGAAAGCCATTGATCTCCACACGTGATAGCTCATTTCTGAGAACACTTTTTTAAAATAATTGCCGTATTACAAGTTTGTTATTTTTTCTGGGAACTTGGCCACATATAATGACACAATGTGAAGGTTTCCCAATCTTTAAATTTTTTTTGAATTTTTTATGCCCGTTTCAAAATGCGGTGAAAACGGCGGGAATGACCGTTCCTAGCTAGTGGTTGAATCTTGGAATTTTTTTGGTGTTTCTATGATTAAATAGATACTTATGTACCTAGAAATGTTTTTTGGAAAAAATAAATAGCAAACTATGAGGCAGCTGCAGTTCAAATTTGACCCGCTTCCATCTGAATCGGCGGAAATTTGTCTTTTTCACAAGAGGTGGATCAAAACTTTTTACACCCCAACCATTTTGTCAATTGTGCATTAAATATGGCCTAGTGTTTTATAAGAATGATTTGGTCCAATTTTGCAACAATTATTTGAGAGGTCCTTCACAAAAAACCTCCTTTTGGGCACTCGAAAAATGGAAAATGGTTCTTTTGAGCAAAGAAAATGAAAACCTCCCAAATCAACATTGTTTGGAATTCCAAGATGCACCCCTATGCACAATATGAGATCATTTGAACAAACTATGCCATGAATGTGGCCATAAGATTGATCATTTGGCTTGAAAGCCATGAATCTTCACGCATGAGAGCTCATTTCTGAGAACACTTTTTAAAAATAATTTCCGTATTACAAGTTTATTATTTTTCCTGGAAACTTGGTCACATAAAATGACACAATGCGAAGGTTTTCCAATCTTTTTTGATTTTTTTGAATTTTTTATGCCTGTTTCAAAATGCGGTCAAAACAGCGGGCTTGACCGTTCCTAGCTAGTGGTTGAATCCTGGAAAACATTGGATGCTTCTCTTATTCAATAGATACTTATGTATCTAGAAATGATTTTTGGAAAAAATAAATAGCAAACTATGAGGCAGCTGCAGTTCAAATTTGACCCGCTTCGAGCTGAATCAGCGGAAATTTGTCTTTTTTACCAGAGGTGGATCAAAACTTTTTACACCCAACCATTTGGTCAATTGTGCATTAAATATGGACTGGTATTTTAGAAAAATTATTTGGTCTAATTTTGTAAGAAACATATGGTAGGTCCTTCACAAAAAAACACATTTTATTCACTCAGAAAATGAAAAATGGTTCTTTTGAGCAAAGAAAATGAAAACCTCCCAAATCAACATTGTTTGGAATTCCAAGATGCACCCTTGTGCACAATATGAGATCATTTGAACAAACTATGCCATGAATGTGGCCATAAGATTGATCATTTGGCTTGAAAGCCATAAATCTTCACGCATGACAGCTCATTTCTGAGAACACTTTTTAAAAATAATTTCCCTATTACAAGTTTATTATTTTTCCTGGAAACTTGGTCACATATAATGACACAATGCGAAGGTTTTCCAATTTTTTGATTTTTTTTGATTTTTTTATGCCCGTTTCAAAATGCGGTCAAAACAGCGGGCTTGACCGTTCCTAGCTAGTGGTTGAATCTTGGAAAACATTTGATGTTTATCTTATTAAATAGATACTTATGTACCTACAAATGATTTTTTGGAAAAAATAAATAGCAAACTATGAGGCAGCTACAGTTCAAATTTGACCCGCTTCCAGCTGGATCAGCGGAAATTTGTCTTTTTTATCGAAGATGGAAAAAATCTTTTGACACCCAACTATTTGGTCATTTGTGCATTAAATATGGACTAATAGTTTATAAAATTGATTTCATCCAATTTTGCAATAAATATATTGTAGGTCCTTCACAAAAAAACTCATTTTGGGCACTCGAAAAAGGGAAAATGTTTTTTTGTAAAAAACTCATTTCCGACGACACCTTTTTAAAGATATTTATCTTATTCCATGTTGTTATTTTTTCTGAAAACTTGTTCAAATTTTGGTGACACAATGAGAAGGTTTTCCATTTGTTTTAGAATTTCTCAGATCATAAAGTAGCTTAATTAATTTTAACACATTATTTTAAGTCAACTACGACCAATTTAGATGGTCATAAAATCGTACTGCATTCTGATTGGTCTGTGGACATATCACGCGGATCGTGCATCCAATACCGTCGGATGCTCGGGGATCCAACGGCTGTCCTCGACCCATCCACACCAACCCCGAAACCCTAGCTATGTCCTCCGGGTCAATTTCCATCCACCCCCTGCCTTCTTTCTTTCCCTCGCTCCTCTCGATTCCGTCCCCTTCCTCACCAGCGCAAACCCTAGCTCCTCTCAATCCCGTCCCCTTCCTCCCCGCTAGCTCCACCGATCCTTCCCTCGATCTCGTCGGTGGGAAGCGCCGCGGTGATTCCCCACCCCTCCCCTTCTCTCCCATGGCCGCGGTCGGATCCGCGCTCGTCCCTTCCAGCAGCCGCCACCTCCTCCCTTCCAGATCGCGGCCGCCACCTCCCTCCGATGGAGCTCCCCCCATCCATGGCCTCCCCCACGCCCTCCTCTCTCCCTTCCCCTCCCTCGCGCCGCCACCACCACCACTCCTTCCGAGCGCGTGCACGCGTTCCAGCTGCGGGCTTCTCCTTCCGCTTGCTTCGTGTCGCGGAGCCGTGGAGGAAGACCCACAGGCGCGGCGCCGCTACTGCCGCCAACGACCATCGGCGGCAGCTGC